>NC_133527.1:190727695-191059857 GCF_048544455.1 Silene latifolia
TTCTACTCCCTCTGTACCACATCAAAGGTAACACTTATTATAAACGGACGTACCACGCCAAAGGTAACATCCTATATTTAGTCCACAACATTACCAAGTTATCCTTATACCCTTTTGATATTTACTCAAAATGTCATTGCATACCCCGCCTAGTCGCCTACCAACCCACAATTACATATCACACCTATTTTTTCCCTCTTTACCCTTACCTTTTCCATCTTTTCTTAAATACTCCATTTTCCCCTACGCTACCTTTGGTCTAGGTAGCACCAAAACGGACACGGACATGACACGGACACGTGATACAGCATCCCATGAAATTTAGGACACGGGACACGCTATTTAAATTTAATAAAAAAACATATCTTATGGTTATAAATAACGTATGATTTTATTTTTGTAATGTATTTGATTCTAAATTTAATGTATTTGATACTAAATTTAGGTAACTGAAGGTAAAATTTGACCTTAACTATAACTAATTCTCATTTCTCACCCAAACCAATCTTCTAATCAATCTCTTTTGATAATTTATTCCTCGTCTTTACTATAACATTTTTAGGCGTGTGTCCGACGAGTGTCGGGTGTCCGACACGGTGTCGGACACGGGACGGCTAATTAGGAGAAGTGTCCGTGCTACCTAGCCTTTGGTGTGGTATGGAGGGAATATCATTCATGACTAATAATAATAATTATTGATTTTGATTCATATAATTCAGACTCATCATATATAACGAGCCTTTATTACTACGTGTGGACGTGTGGTCAGTCAGACCCACCCATGCAGTCATGCAAATCAATTATTAACCACAAACTAATCTAGGATGCATGCGCAGTATATATATATATATGTATATATATATATATATATATGGTTGTTATTTTTAGCGTGTTTTAGTTATAGGTTAAATCGACACGTTATTAATTTTCATATTTCACGCCAAAGTATTTTGATTGGAGGAAAAAAAAAGAAAATAAATATATATATATAATAATGATTTTTTTTGTTACTCGAAACTAATGATGTCTATTTTAAATTCTCTCAAAAAAATTCATCATATAAGCTAATAATAAGAGTTTATAATTTTATATTCTACAGGTAATTATGTGTCATAATCATTAATAATAGCTCCAAATAAAAAATTTAAATTTAGCAATATAATTTATGGGTTTATATAAAATTATTTTATTTCAATCAATAGTTACGGAATATATATATATATATATATATATATATATATATATATATATATATATATATATATATTTGAGTTTAATAACCAAATTAAATTTGATGAAGGGAGTGCTTTTAGAGGGAACACATTTTACAATCCTTATTCTTTTAGTATAAGGGAAATTTTTATTTAAGACAGATTTTATTTGTCTTAAATTTAAAACATGTCAAATATAGCTCCTAAATTTTATAGTAAATCTTAAAAAAGGGATTCAAACATAATTTTGATACTGACGGACATATTCGTCACAGACTTACGATGGATCAAGTATTATGGATAGACTAGTTTAAAACCCGTGCAAAATTGCACAGGCATATATAAAAAAATATTTAAAAGAATTTATGATGAATTAATAACTTATTTTTAGTTTGTTTTATAACACTTGAAACACATTTTCGGCAAAAAAAAGAAACACATAATATATCTTATCATTTGGCCCAAGGAAGTTATTATCATGGTAGAAATTATCAAATATTTAAATTAACACACATTTAGACCCTGTTTTTTGGGACTTAATTTCAGTTAAGTTAGACCATATGCAATTCAGTTTAGTTCAACTTCATTCAATTCAGTTTATTTCAGCTATTTCAGCCAAAAACAAAATGATAATTAAATCATTTAATTATGATTAGTTAGTTTAGACCATTTTTGGAACCTTCTTTTAAATGATACTCTCTCTATCTCACTTTTATTGCCCCCTTTTTCTTTAAAATTTATCTCATAATTATTCTCTCTTTTTTAAATTTAGTAAGGAAAAATTTTAGTTATCCAATATTACTTCTACATAACTAACTATCACCTTAACCACCATAAAATTTTGGGTCTCAACTATTTTTTCATTTGAGGGATAGAGTTGATAATTTACAAATCTTTCCTAAATTCTCCCAAAATAAAAAGTGAAATACTAAAAATGGGATGGAGCGAGTGTAAAAATTAAAAATAAGTTATTAGCAAAATGAGGTGGAATAAAATCCATTTATTGAAAGTGCATCCATAAAAACTCCCGTGTCATGTTATTGTCCTCTTTCATAGAGAAAATACCCTACTATTCGGCTACTAACAACCCATTATTGACTATAATCGAAGAATTGTTCCAATTAGTAACCTTTGTACAGACTACAGAGCCCTGTTAAAAACAATATTCCGTAATATACAACTCTCAATCACAAACACTAAGGGGTCGTTTAGTTGATGCGAGAATTGCAAGATCACAAGAAATACAATAATTGTTCCGGGTGTAATTCCAGAGCAGTGTTGTTTACCACGCAAGCTTGGTGAATGGATGTCTTTGGTTGAATCCTCCTCTCGGTCTCTCCTGAAACAGTGAACAAACTGAGGGCTCGACTTTGTATCGAGCGTACTCACTCCGACGCTCAAGTCAGTAAACTTAAAGGGATTAAGTTATGTGTTACTTGGCGAAATATATATTGTAGAGAGATAAGGAAGGTATTACCAGATTATGAGGTGTTTTAGGTTAGATTCTCGATCCTTTCCCCAATGAGGGTTGAGGAGTATTTATAGACTTTCACCTTTTGTCACGTAGTGGCCAAGTGGCCAAGTGGCTAGCAGGTGGAAAGACTGATCTACCCTCGGCCGAGGGACCCATGGCAGGCCGGCGGGCCCTGTTGACTCCATGCCGAGGGGTCTTGGATATGAGTACGCGGATATGTGCCCTACCTGCTAGTTGTCCGGCCGAGACCCAAGAGACAGACAGCCGACAGTGCGTCGGTTAGGGTTGTCTAAGTCGTTGACTTCTTTGTGGATATCTTTGACCTTGCTCAATATGTTGACTCGGTCAGCGGGTGCAGAATATGCCCCATCAATAATATTATGGGAAGTAAATTCATTTAATTCATGAGAATTTTCAAAAAATGTTTGGTTGCCAATGCACGAGTTTACTTCCATGGGAAGTTCAACTCACCAAGGGGTGTTGGTAAGCAACTTCAATTCCCACATTTTTGTAGGAAGTTAATTCCATGAAAAGTGCAGCTTCTCTATTTTTTTAAAAAAAAAGTGGCAACCAAATGACTCAATTTTTTTGTAATTCATGGGAAGTAAAACTTCTTCATGTTATTTCAAGGGCAACCAAACAACCCCTAAGAAATGTTGGTAGTAATGGCTTAGTTAAGCCAAAAACTCAAATGAGTTTTGCCATTCTCCCACATCGGTGGGGAAAGGTAGAGTTTTGATATTTTTATATCTACTTTGTCCCCAAGTGGATAAGAGTTGGACCAAGGAGGTTTTTGTTGAGAGTGTTGGGCCTGTGAGCCTGATCCAAATTAACACACACACGCGCGCGCGCGCCGGCCCGGCCCGGCTCGAGCTCGGGCTCGGGCTCGGGCTCGGGCTCGGGTTTGGGTTTGGGTTTGGGTAGAGCCCCTGCGGGGCGGGCCAAAGGCCCTCTTTTCTTTTTGGGCTGTGTGTGTTTTTGGTTTAGGTCCAGGTTCAATGTATCTGTTTAGTCAAATGTTTTTATGACTATTGATTGCAGAGATTAAGGGAGCGTAATTAACCCCTTAATTACGTTTGACCGTCCCTTAATTTCTTGTGATTTTGTCGTATAATGACTCTATTTTCCCCTATAAATAGAGCTGTTCACTTCACAGAATATATACAACTCAAACACTCTCTTCTCTTTCTCTCCTCTACTCTCAAATATGTTCTCTTTCTTTTGCTTCTGAGTTTTTCCGGGTAAAGTATCTGTTTGTTCCAAAGATTTCTTGCTTCAGTGGTGCGGCTCGAAAGCTGCAGTGTTAACCTTGGGAAACGTACGGCGTGTAGGCGATAACCACCGGAGTCGTGCCGATATTGTTTTCAAGTCAGTGGCTTCATTACCACGGCACTGCTATTCTGTTTCGATAAGTATTCTTCCTGGTTTTTGTTTCTGTCTTTCTCTGTCTTTCATCCGTTGTTACGCTTTTATTCCAACAAGAAATAACACCTCACACCTACATTTAGGCCTAAGAAATAGGCTTTCTTATCTTCTTCCATTTATTTGATGCAAAATTGTGTGTTATGTGTTACTTGGCGAAGTATATATTGTAGAGAGATAAGGAAGGTATTACCAGATTATGACGTGTTTTAGGTTAGATTCTCGATCATTTCCCCAATGAGGGTTGAGGAGTATTTATAGACTTTCACCTTTTGTCACGTAGTGGCCAAGTGGCCAAGTTGCTAGCAGGTGGAAAGACTGATCTACTCTCGGCCGAGGGACCCATGGCAGGCCGGCGGGCCCTGTTGACTCCATGCCTAGGGGTCTTGGATATGAGTACGCGGATATGTGCCCCGGCTGGCTAGTTGTCCCGGCCGAGACCCAAGAGACAGGCCGACAGGTTGCGTCGGTTAGCCTGTCTAAGTCGTTGACTTGCTGTGGATATCTTTGACCTTGCTCAATATGTTGACTCGGTCAGCGGGTGCAGAATATGCCCCATCAATTTGCCCCCAGCGTAGTCTATGCCGTGGTATGGACCTTCGATGAGTGTTGAGCGTATTCTGCGCAAGTAAAAATTTTCTGCCCCGGCTTCTTCTACCTCGGCATGGTTCTGCTTAGACCGTACCGTATCATATCCGCCCTCCACATGGATGTGTAATGGACATCAGATGTGGAAAAGAGAGTGGCGCTGGCCGAGACCGAGGTTGTGAGTGCCGTGTGCTTTTGATTGCCCCCAGCCGGTGCTGCCAAGCTTGGTTGAACCAGCGGGCCGTTTGGCAAGTAGATACCGAGGGGTGTGTTTGAAGAAGATACGTCGATTGGTATTCTGTCAAGGAGCGTGTTGGGGAAGTTTTGTAACTGTTTGTCGATTGACATCCCATGGCTGCATGCTTGACACGTGGCTTGGCGTTGATTGGTTGACGCTTCATGGGCTTTGCCCTGATTGGTCCGTCTTCATGGGCTTTGCTCTATAAATAGAGCAGTATGCCCCTTAAATTTCCGCACAAAGTTCATTTTCTCAAAAATTGTTCTTTCTTAGATTTTCAAGGGTTTCTTTCTCTTCTAATCTTCAGAATCGTTACTTCGGCGTAGCACTTTTTCTTCAAGGTAAACAAACAAATTTTCCAACTTTTTAACTTTTTAAGTTTTTGTTGTAAACATGTCTTCTGCTGACGCCGGACCTAGTAATCCTGCGCCGGGGGGTTCCCCGCTACGTCTTGATGAAGAGGAGGCACTAGCCGCCATCCCGATAAGGTCCGGGGGCCCTAGGTCTCCTTCTCCTGAAGTTGATCCAAAGGCTCTGGAGGATTGGGAGGATGATGATGATGATGACGATGATGACGAGGAAAGGGCTCATTTTGATGACGAGAGGCCGTACGTCCTAGATCACGGCGACGCCTGTAAGATCGGCCCTGACCGTGTTTGGACCCACAAATTTGCCAGTTGTTCTGGTCCTGACTTCTTCGGACGTCATTTCTCCTTTGGCAGGGAGTATAAGATGGTTATTCCTAGAGCGGGTCAGGCCGTCTGTTGCCCTCCTCCGGGTTATATCGGCGTGTACATGAGACACCTGGAGTATGGGCTCCGGTTTCCTCTCAATGAACACGTCATGGCCATAATTAAAGCTATGAACGTCGCCGTGGCCCAACTGCACCCGTTGGCCATTAGGACTATAGTCAGCTTTGTGTGGCTCTGTCTTTTCAAGGGGGAGGTTCCAACAGTTAACTTATTCCGCCGGCTTCATCACCTGCGGCCGTCAGCCCCTGGTCGCGTTGGGTGGTACGGCGTGCAGACGGAGCCGGGTTATGTCTCCGTTGATAAGCTTTCTTCCTGCAAGGACTGGAAGGAGCGGTGGGTGTACGTCGAGGTTCCGAAGGATTACCCCTTGCCCGGTCCTTCCAAAGATCTGCGTCAATTTGCGGTGCGAGAGTAAGGGGGAGCATGACAAATGGGTCTCCCGGAGTAAGCTTAAGATGGACGCCAGTAAGGTCCCTCTTAATGCGGATGAGAAGCGGGCGATGAAGCTGTTTGAGGCTGAGAAGAATGGGATGCCGAAGGGATGGATGCCCCCGACGCAGATCATTCTTCAGGATGAGCTGCTCTGCCATGTCGGCCTCATACCGGCCCTCGAACGGGGTGAGTGGGGTCGGTGTGAAGTCCATCTCTGCTTTTAATGTTTCTGTTATTTGAACTTTGATTTGTTTCTTCTGCTTATCCCTTGCTTCGTTTCCTTTGCAGATCATTTTGGCCCGGACCTGTCTGAGGATATTCTTAGGAGAATGGGGCTTGCCAAGGACAAGACAGTTGTTAATTTGTATCCTAAGGCCCAGACCCGTGATCGCAGACCGCCGCCAAATGATCTCATGGATCAGCAGCTGAAGGCTCTGGATACGACGGCGGCCCAGGCGAAGGTCGCCGGCAACATACCGCGCCGAACGCGGAAAACGAAGCCTTCGGCGGCGACGGCGTCAACATCGGTTCCACCTCCAATCCCCGCAGTCCAAAAGGAGACTGTGGAGATAGTCGATATTACCGCCGAGGAGGAGGTCACTGTGGAAGAGGAATCTCCTCTCTTTCGTAAGAGAAAGGAGCCTCTCGCCGCCGCCGCATTGCATTCTTTATCACATTTCTCTGCTCATCGCTACCGAGGGCGGCAAGGAAATGGGTCCTCCGACCAAAAAGGCAAAGCCTGGTACAGATCTATCCTATGGCTCAGACTTAGCCGGTTCATTGGGCGTTCCTGATGACAGGCTCTCTGGTTTGTCCATGAATGTTGATATGGATGATTTGATTGAATTTTTTGTAGATCGACCGCTGCCGTCCACCGGACACAATGTTGAGCGGCGTCCTGAGAAGCGACCTGCGCAGACAGGTGGTAAAGATGCCTCCGCCGTTTCCTCCTTGCCGAAACCTACCCCCGCCCAACTTAGGTCAGAGGGTCTAAGTTTGGCCAGGATGCAGATGAAGTGGGCTGAGGCGGCCGGTGCTCATATTATGGAGCAGGAAAAGGTCATGGCCGAAGCTGCCCCACGGCTTGAGCGGCTCAGGCTTGAGCTCGATGCTGCGAAGAAGGAAGCCGAGAGGGCCAAGGCTGAGGCTGACAAGGCTGTCCATGCTGAGAGAAAGCTCAGGGAGGACGCTGAAAAGGCAGTCGTTGCTGAGAGAGCCAAGGCTGAGGCTGCAGGGGCTGTAGCCACTAAGCTGAGGGAGGAGCGTGACAAGCTTCAGGCCGTCGCCGACTTCAATGCTAAGAAGAGGGACGAGTGGAGGGACATGTTTAGGGCCCAGGGGAAGGCGCTTCAGAACAAGATGGCCATCATCGCCCAGAGGGAGTTGGAGATTGGGACGCTCCAAAGCGAGATTCTCCTCACAGACGGCGCCAATTGTTCCGGGTGTAATTCCAGAGCAGTGTTGTTTACCACGCAAGCTTGGTGAATGGATGTCTTTGGTTGAATCCTCCTCTCGGTCTCTCCTGAAACAGTGAACAAACTGAGGGCTCGACTTTGTATCGAGCGTACTCACTCCGACGCTCAAGTCAGTAAACTTAAAGGGATTAAGTTATGTGTAACTTGGCGAAGTATATATTGTAGAGAGATAAGGAAGGTATTACCAGATTATGAGGTGTTTTAGGTTAGATTCTCGATCCTTTCCCCAATGAGGGTTGAGGAGTATTTATAGACTTTCACCTTTTGTCACGTAGTGGCCAAGTGGCCAAGTGGCTAGCAGGTGGAAAGACTGATCTACCCTCGGCCGAGGGACCCATGGCAGGCCGGCGGGCCCTGTTGACTCCATGTCGAGGGGTCTTGGATATGAGTACGCGGATATGTGCCCCGACTGGCTAGTTGTCCCGGCCGAGACCCAAGAGACAGGCCGACAGGCTGCGTCGGTTAGGCTGTCTAAGTCGTTGACTTGCTGTGGATATCTTTGACCTTGCTCAATATGTTGACTCGGTCAGCGGGTGCAGAATATGCCCCATCAATAATATTATGGGAAGTAAATTCATTTAATTCATGAGAATTTTCAAAAAATGTTTGGTTGCCAATGCACGAGTTTACTTCCATGGGAAGTTCAACTCACCAAGGGGTGTTGGTAAGCAACTTCAATTCCCACATTTTTGTAGGAAGTTAATTCCATGAAAAGTGCAGTTTCTCTATTTTTTTTAAAAAAAAGTGGCAACCAAATGACTCAATTTTTTTGTAATTCATGGGAAGTAAAACTTCTTCATGTTATTTCAAGGGCAACCAAACAACCCCTAAGAAATGTTGGTAGTAATGGCTTAGTAAAGCCAAAAACTCAAATGAGTTTTGCCATTCTCCCACATCGGTGGGGAAAGGTAGAGTTTTGATATTTTTATATCTACTTTGTCCCCAAGTGGATAAGAGTTGGACCAAGGAGGCTTTTGTTGAGAGTGTTGGGCCTGTGAGCCTGATCCAAACACACACACGCGCGCGCGCGCCGGCCCGGCCCGGCTCGAGCTCGGGCTTGGGTTTGGGTTTGGGTAGAGCCCCTGCGGGGCGGGCCAAAGGCCCTCTTTTCTTTTTGGGCTGTGTGTGTTTTTGGTTTAGGTCCAGGTTCAGTGTATCTGTTTAGTCAAATGTTTTTATGACTATTGATTGCAGAGATTAAGGGAGCGTAATTAACCCCTTAATTACGTTTGACCGTCCCTTAATTACTGTGATTTTGTCGTGTAATGTGACTCTATTTTCCCCTATAAATAGAGCTGTTCACTTCACAGAATATATACAACTCAAACACTCTCTTCTCTTTCTCTCCTCTACTCTCAAATATGTTCTCTTTCTTTTGCTTCTGAGTTTTTCCGGGTAAAGTATCTGTTTGTTCCAAAGATTTCTTGCTTCAGTGGTGCGGCTCGAAAGCTGCAGTGTTAACCTTGGGAAACGTACGGCGTGTAGGCGATAACCACCGGAGTCGTGCCGATATTGTTTTCAAGTCAGTGACTTCATTACCACGGCACTGCTATTCTGTTTCGATAAGTATTCTTCCTGGTTTTTGTTTTTGTCTTTCATCCGTTGTTACGCTTTTATTCCAACAAGAAATAACACCTCACACCTACATTTAGGCCTAAGAATAAGGCTTTCTTATCTTCTTCCATTTATTTGATGCAAAATTGTCGATCCACCTAAATTACAACATTGTTTACCCAAAAAGGCTACACATACACGAGGTGTATGAAAAATTCATACACGGCCAATGAAATTGCGACACATGGCAAACTTGAGTTAACTTATTTGGGTTAATCTAGGGTTAGTATTGTAATTTCACATATGTGGTTAATAGGTTAACTACATCTAGTTAACACTAATTATGGAATTGTTTTATTTGTTTTCATTTTCTTTAATTTCATTTATTAGCATTTATATTTTTATTGTTTTTTTTTCATTTAATTTGTTATAAATGATTAAACAACCATTTTAATCAAAATCTGATTAAGTGTTGGAAAAAAAAAAATTGTCATCGATGAACCCTAATTTAATCCAATTAATCAAAAACCTAATTCAATTATATTAATCAAATTCATATTAATCGAATGAGTAATGAAAATCGATTGAATCATTTAGTGTAAATCAATGAACCCTAATTTAATCTAATTAATCAAAAACCTAATTCAATTATATTAATCAAATTCATCACCCTGATTCAAATAATGATAAATCACTTGGAAAACCCTAATTTAATACGATTAACAAAACATAATTCAATTCTATTAATGATATTGATAAACCCTAATTCAATAAATCATAATCGAACAATTGATAAAACCCTATAAATCATAATCGAACAATTGATAAAACCCTAATTCAGTTAATCATAATAAAAATTGATAAAGTGATTGGGGTTCGATTCAATTAATCGTAATAAAAATTGATAAAGTGATTGGGGTTGGAAAACGGGTTAGTACGGGGGTAAGGGGAAAAAGTAAAAAAAAAAAAAATTATTGTTATTGGGGTTCGAACCCGGGTGGCACAGGCAGCACGATGGTGATTTCAAAGAGACTAGTTACCAACAAAGCAAGGGGTATCAGCACATCAATTAGGGCATCAAAATACATTATATTGTTTACGTAATGCTTGATAAAGAAGCCTAATATAATAATTTCGAAATTATGTAATTAGATGATCCGATTATTTGCTTTCCTAAAAAATATTATCTTAAATTCCTTATTTAGAGTCCATTATTATCTTAAATTCCTTTTGTAGAGTCCATTATTTTAGGAATGATTTTTGGAATCATATCTTTTCCATTTTAACAAATTCCCCACTTTATTTTAATATTGATTGTGTTCACACTTTATTTTATTTTATTTTATTTTATTCTTCATAATATCAGTTTTGTTTTTAAGGAAATAATTTTTATTTTATGTAAAAATCTTGACCGAGTTAGGGTTTTCTTCTTCCCATGGTATATTCAAATCAATATCCATTTTACAGTAAGCTTTTTGTTTGTTTGTTTTTTTTTTCTACGGTGGAATGAATTTGATTAACAATAGGTTTGTTTTTAAAAAATATTCCTCAAATCAATCTACAATAATTTAAAAAAATTAAAAAAGATCTTCCCCCATAAATCTCTCAAGAATAAGATTGCATATTTTAAAAAATATTCCTCAAATCAATCTACAATAATTTTCTTTTCAATTACGGAAAATTTAAAAATTGAATCCAAATTTTTAAATTAAGCAATTTATAATTGAGGTAGTTTTTAAATCATGTAAATGAATAATTTAAATACGGCAGTTTATAAATCATGGAAACAAATAATTTAAATAAGGAAAGAACCGAATTTACGAATTGTGTCAATTATTTAAAGATTCAAATTACAATATAATGAATTTTGTTTGTTGTTTTGACGTGCTGATACCCCTATCTTAGATGGTTACTAATCTCTTTGCCAACATTAATGCTCTGTTAACGACAACCCGCGTTCGAATCACCATAGCAACATTTTTTTCCTTTTTTTTTCGATTAGTCAATTAGGGTTACCAAACAATTTAGGGTTACCCCAAACAATTGTCTCTACATTTTGATTTCGTAAACATTTTTTTCGATTAATAATTTATTTACATTTTCATTTAGATTCTCATAAAGGCAAACAATTGAATTGGGGAATCGATTAATCAATTTGGGTTAATTGAATTTTGACGATTTGAATTAGGGTTCATCAATTGATTGATCGATTTTTGACTAATTGAATTTGATTAGCATTGATTAATGAAATGAAATTAGGGTTTGATTTTCGCAAATTTAATCGAATTGAATGATCGATTTGATTATTTAAATTAGGGTTCATCAATTTGAATAGTAAAAATGAATTAGGGTCTCATTAATCGAATTGGGATTAATCGATTGGAATGAATCTAAATCGATTTTCATTATTATGTATTAATTGATTGGGATGAATAAAAACAATAAAATAAAAATTTCGTTTTGGATTTTTTTTAATATAAATTTGATAATCAAAATTATAAAATCTAAATAACAAATAAATAAAAACAATGAAATAAAAAATACTTAATTAAATGAAATTGAAGAAAGTCAAAAACAATTAAAAAAACTTCCAATTAAACTGTTAACTAATCTAGTTATCTTGTTAACCCAATATGATAATTTACTAATCTAACCTTACTCTAACCTATAGTAGTAAACCCTAGTTTGCCACATGGCGCATTACCATTGGTCGTGTATGAAAAATTTCATACACCTCGTGTATGTGTATAATCGAAAAATGTGTAATTCTAATAGAAATAAGTGTAACTTTAATAGATATAAGTGTAATTTTAATCGAAAAATATGTAATTCTAATAGAAATAAGTGTAACTTTAACTTTAATAGATATAAGTGTAATTTTGATCGAAAAATGTGTAATTCTAATAGAAATAAGTGTAATTCTAATAGAAATACGTGTAACTTTAACTTTAAAATATATAAGTGTAATTTTGATCAAAAAATGTGTAATTCTAATAGAAATAAGTGTAATTCTAATAGAAATACGTGTAACTTTAACTTTAAAAGATATAAGTGTAATTTTGATCAAAAAATGTGTAATTCTAATAGAAATAAGTGTAATTCTAATAGAAATAAGTGTAACTTTAACTTTAAAAGATATAAGTGTAATTTTGATCGAAAAATGTGTAATTCTAATAGAAATAAGTGTAATTCTAATAGAAATAAGTGTAACTTTAACTTTAATAGATATAAGTGTAATTTTAATCGAAAAATGTGTAATTTTAATAGAAAAAAATGTAACTTTCATAAAGATAATTGTACTTTTAATAGATCTAGGTCTAAAAAAAACAAGACAATGAAATGAGAACAAAAATTGAGAAGAGCAAAATAAATTTTTGAAAAAACAAAAAAAAGAGTGAAAATGATAAGAACAAAACACAATAAAATGAGAAGAACAAAAAAAAGAGTAAAATAAGAACAAATAACAACAAATAAAAACAACAATAACTACAACGACACACAATAAATCAGAAACAAAAAAAAAATATTAAAACAAACAAAATAACGACAAACACAGTGACAAGAACACCAACAATTTTTTTTTTTTTAAAAAAAAAAAAAAAAAAAAAAAAAAACAAACAACAAATCAAAAACCAAATACACCAAAACCCACTCACTATGTCGATCTATATCGTATATATTAACAAAATTCTGAAAAAACAAAAAAAAGAGTGAAAATGTGAAGAACAAAACACAATAAAATGAGAAGAACAAAAAAAGAGTGAAAATGAGAACAAATAACAACAAATATACTAGATCTCGAAAAAAAAAAAAAAAAAAAAAGCAGATCTGATAAGAACGAAAGAAAAAAAAAAGGAGAGAGAGGAGGAGGAGCGGTGGTGGTCGATGGTGGGGGTTGGCAGTGGTAAAACACGGATGGAGGTCGGGGTGGCGGTTGGCAGTGGTGGTCGTGAGAAGAGGATGGCGTTTTGTGTGTGGTTGTTGTAGGTGGCGGCTGGAGTGGGTTTATGTTAGTGATGGTGGTGGTTGGGTGTTCGGCGGTGGGCTGGGTTGTCGGGGGTAATGGTGGGGCGGTGGTGGTTGAAGGGGAGTGCGGTGGTCGGGGTAGTGGAGTGGTGGGGGTGGATGGTGGTGGCCGTGTGGGTGAGGGTGGGTGGTGCCGGTGGGGGTGGGGTGGGGTGGTGAGGAAAAGGGGTTATTTTTTTTTATTTTTTAGGTTTTGAATTTTTTGGGTTTTTAGGAGAGGAGAGGTTTTTGAGAGATAAAATGTGTGAAATTATGGGAGATGAGAGAGAAATGAATGTTTGGAAGAGTATATATATATTAGATTAGTAGTTAATTAGGATGAGTTAGTAATTAATTAGTATAGGTAGAGAGAGAGTGGTGAATTAGATTATTAATGACCATTTTGAGTGTTTAATCTCAACCCTCCATCTTCATGATCCAAAGGCTCACAATGAGACTTATGGACTCACACTTAAGGAGGGGACTTATAAGATCTCTACACTATATATATATATATATATATATATATATATATATATATATATATATATATATATATATATATATATATATATATATATATATATATATATTTGAGTTTAATAACAGAATTAAATTTGATAAAGGGAGTGCTTTTAGAGGGAACACATTTCACAGTCCTTATTCTTTCAGTATATTTTCCCGCCTAAAATATATTTTCTAGAATAATGCTTGGTATTTTTAGCATATACTATAGATGTGGACATGATAAGTTATAAATGGATATAATCTTTTGTATTTAAATATTTATAACATTTATTAACTTTTTATGATAAGAAGTTGTGACTAAAAAATATGGTATAAGTAAATATTTGTTAAAATTCATTAACTTTTTATGATAAAAATTTATAGCTAAAAAATATATTATTAGTAAATATTTGTAAATTAACCTCATTAATTTCTCGGTAAAAAAAACAAAAGAAAAATTAAAAAAAAAATACTCATTTTATTACTTCTTACGATTTAAATTTTTATTTATTTCTCTAATCAAAATACATTAAGGAGAAACATGAAAAATAAGTGAATTGTCAATTTAAATTATATAAATAATACATTAAAAAATAAAACTCTATAAATACCGTGCATATATTGTACGGGGTCTATATTAGTAACTTTATAAATACCGCGCATTCATTACGCGATCTAAACTAGTTTGTTTATTAATTATTCTTATTTTACGATAGATTAGTGTCCCCTACATTGCTTTTGTTATTACTACATGTGGTCAGTGAGACCCACTCATGCAATTATGCAAACCACCCTATAATTATAAAACGGATTTGAACCTAACTTTTATAATAAGTAATAGTCCCTCTAGGTGAATTATTATCCGTTTTTTTTTTACACAAAGACCAATGCATGTGAAATAAACTAGGGTAAAATCATCTTTAAATATTTAATATAAAAAATACTTGTTCAAAATAAAAATAGATAACAAATAAATAATGCACCCCAAAATAAAAATAGATAAGAATTCACTAAACAGAGGGAATAGTAATATTTATTTTTAGTATTAGGGTAAAATCGTCTTAGTTCAAATATTTAATATTTGCATGAAACTTGACGCCATTTTCAAACTGCAGGTGACTCCTTATGGATGAGTAATTGAGTATACAACTATACAAGCATTCAATTATTAAACCACGAGATACACCTCAACCGAGTCGCAATCATTCTTTTTTTTGTTTTTTGTTTTTTTTTCCTCTCTATACTTAGTGTCGACACGTTAGAATAGTACATTATTTTATCGGTCTGTAAGAAGGGAAATTATTTTATCGGTCTGTACACGTTAGAATAGTACACCCCAACCCAGTCGCAAATTGATTAATAACGAATTAATTAGTTGGTTTATGAATGCAAGAAGATAATTATAAGAGTAGTAACTAGCTAATAAATAGTTATACTGTTAGAATAGTACATTATTTTATCGGTCTGTAAAAAGGGAAGATCGGAAAAGATGGGGCGTGTCGGAGAGCTAGCATTATATTATAGCTCGGTTGGTGGACGTTAACTTTTGATGATAATACGATTAACAGGTTAATGAGGCCGAATATTTCATGAAACAAAACCTGCGAGAAAGTTTATTAAGGAAAATTAGTACTTAATCTTGTGTTTGGTCCGATCTCCGATTTCTTGTATTGAAACAGAATTATCTCATAGACAATAATTTAATTAGTCTATTAATTTGTCATTTTATATCTGACTCGGTATTAATTACCCTCCTCGAAGCAGAATCTCTAACAAATCTCACTACACCTCATTATTAGGATTTAAAAATTAAAACAAACTGTTGATTGATAGCAAGGTTTGCATCTGTATGTGCACAAAGCTTTGAACTCTTAAATCTTACTCCCTCCGTTCCAATGATATGTTTACACTTCCTTTATTTCCCCTCACAAAATAAAAGAAGTGTAAACATCTCACTGGAACGGAGGGAGTAATTAAATGCTTCAGTGTAAGCGACACTTGCGGTTCGAACATGGCTTGCACGTCTCCATGTTCGTTCATTGATTAGTTAGTTTATGAATGAATGCCAGAAGCGAGCTAAAATAATTCGTAAATAATTAAATAATTAAATTGTTGATGGAATCAACACACCAAACCCTGTATAAATAGGGAGAAAGAAGTGAAGCATAGCATAGCATAGCAATACACAAAACCAGCAAAGATAATACAAATACATTCTCTCTGAAAATGGCTGTTATTTCAACACTCGACTCATTCCACCCAACCTTTTACCTACCGGGCGTAGGGCCGATACCAATTCCTCCTTGTCAGGTAAAATATTTTCTTTATTTCACTTTTATTGCCTCTTTTCACTCTAACTTATCCCAAAATTATTCTCCCCGTTTTAGTTCTATATTTATTTAGTAAGAAAAATAATTGTGATCCCCAATATGTCGTTGGCAATAGAGTATGGCCACCTTGTTAGGTACGATTATAAAAATACCGGTTTTTCCACACTAATTCTCCAAGTATAGTAATTATGAATTTATATTTCAATTTCTTATTAATTGACATTTTAACATACGTCCATTGGACACGCATATTAGAAAAACCCTAAAACTAATTATCATCTAATGGTATATATAAGATTACTTGAAATTTTATTTAAGTGATGATTATAATCTCAACTAAATACTAATGTAAATGTTGGTGTGCAGGAGTCGGGTAACGCTGATGACGCTTCCGCCCCCGTGTAGCATGCTTACACTTTCGTCGTCTTTGGCCTTTAGATAATTCCAATGTTTGTTGATGCTACCTATGGTTACTTCAGTTTCTTGTGTTTCACTTATCTTTTTCCAGTTTGTTTCTTTTTTATGCTTTTAAGTCGAACTATGTTGTCTAATGTAATTCGACATCATCAACATCTTCAATAAAATCTAAAGGCACTTGTGAACCTACGTGTGTGTTTATATGTCTTCTCTTTTTCGTTTAATTTTTTTGTTCGGCTCATATATAGTCCTTGTTTGTATTTTCTAGCAAGCATTTTGTTAGGACGGATCAACACACCTACCAATTTTTGTATATATTTTAATCTAATTGTTTTCGCCCCCATTTTTTATATTATACCCAACGACTTAATCCCGAATCGTTGTGTCGCTAATCGACCTCATAGGATCGCAATAATCAAGCCTTTGTGAACCCCATTTAGGATAATTTGTTTCAAATTAAAGTTACTCCATTTCGTTAAATTGGGTTGTGAGAATAATATCGAAAGATATTATCCAATATCGTATATTGTAAATACTTGTAGTGCAAGTAGGATAGATTGTAATATTAGGAATTGTATCGTTTTTTCCTTATTTGAGTTATTTAGTTGCCTTAGGAGAAGATATGATGTATGTATATAATTGAGTCTTGGCCATTTTCTCTCTTAAACCCTTTAAATAATATTTTTTCCACTACATCCTTATTTTCCTTTATTTTTACCCATAAATGTAGAACCGTTCGATAATCCCAAGATGCGATCTGGGCCACCAAAAGGAACTTGGGTACACAGAGCAATAACAATATTGTTTCTTATTCTTGGGGTGTCAATAAGAACCCCAAATTATAAAGTTTCTCTATTGCAACTAAAAGTTGTTCTTAAAATAAAGAACCAAGTTCTAAAATAAGAACTTAGTTTGTTACATATTGGAATTTGGGTACCAATAAATATGACTTTGAAATTGTGAAAGACCAATTACATATAATCTATTTTCAATTTAAGAACTTTATATAAATGTGATCTATTTTAAACAAAAGTTCTTAAACATTGAAATTATTAAAATATGACAAGGCAAAAGAATAACTTTATATAAAGTTCTTCTATTGTTATTGCTATGGTGCTTTAAACAAGGAAAAAAAAATATGCACAAATTCCTAAAAATTTCAAAATCCATTCATTAATAAATGGATAACGATAATCGAGCGAAGATCCATCTCATTTCTTGAAAAAAATAACTTCCTTTTTTTGTGCGATCTGGATTAAAGTTTGGGACCATTTAATGCTTGTAACTGTCCGGATTACAAAAATTCTACATAACAATTCAACTTTTTTAAATTTAGGTCCAAAAATCCCGGTCTTTGGACCAGATTAAAATATAATTTTAAGAAAAAATAAGTAACTAACTAATAATTCCGGTCCGGATCGGAATTTACCGGACTTGGGCGGAACCGGACCAGGATCTTAAAATGTTGGACCGGAGACCAGACCGGAATAACTAAAAATTCCGGCCCGGTGCGGTAGATTCCGATCCAGACCGGTTCATTTTTCCCGTCGAGATCGGAATTTGCACACCCCTACCTGACGCCCTGACGATACTAAATCTCAATTTCATCCCATTTAAAAAACTTATTAAAATAAAATAATAAAAAAAGTAGTTTTTGTTTGACACCAAAATGTTAGAATTTTTTTGGCAAAATAGGTTTATTATTTCAATCTGTTTGGGACCAATGGCTCCACCTCATTAATTTTATTTTTCTATTTTTTAGGTGAAGTTGTAGCTATACCTCGCGGCTTTAGTCTTTGTTATTTTGAAAGGAAAAGAAGTGAAGCCATGAGGCAGCCTCGCGGGTTGTCTAAACCTGGTAATAAACAGGTCAATCGGCTCGAATTGGGGTCGGGCCAGTTCGGAATGGGTCATTTCGGGTCTCTCATTGATTTCGGGTTAATTAAGGTCAGGTCCATCATTTCGGGTTTCAGGTCTGTTTCGATAAGTTGACGGGTCAAGGGGGCCGGGTTATTTCGGGTCAGGTCATTTTTTGGGACAATGAATAGAAGTGAAAAAGTCATTTCAAGTTTTTTGAGCTACGTTTTGTTGGGTCTTTTCGGGTTAGCTGGCCGGTTTTGGATCGGTCATTTTTGGGTCGTGTCAGTTACGGGACAAGAAAGGTAGGGTCATGTTCGGGCCAGGTCGGGACAATTTGGGTTTCGGGTGACATTCGCGTGATGTAGTTTGGATCAATTTTGGGTCTCAGTCAGCCTGATGCAGGAGCATACTCGGAGGATAAATCAAATGGTAAAAGGATTCGAGTTTGTTCCAACGGGCAAGATTATGCTAAAATGTGGTTTGCATCAAGACATCAAGAAGCTCAAAACCGGTCACATAGCTGCTGGACACGGTTCCCTAGGCCAAGTAGGATGCACGATTTCCTAAATCGTGTAGGATTTATTATTTAGATTAATTTACTGTTTCTGAATAAAGTTAGGAAAGCTAGATGTTTGGTTTAATTAGAATACCCTAAATCTGATTGTATTTTAATTATTATTAGTTTAATAACTTTCCTAGTTAGTTTAGGGAAGGAGTAGATAGCTTGAGGAGCAAGCTAAAGAATTAGATCTCGAGTCGGATTTCTGACATCGAGTAGAATTAGGAAAGATAGCTTATTAGTCAAGCTAAGTAGGACTATAAATAAGGACCGATTGTGGCCTTATTTTTCAGAATATTTCAGAAATAAAATAAAGTTTACAGTTCGTAAAACTTGTGTCAATCTTGCGAGATTAGATTAGGACTCTTCCTTGCGAGGTTGAGTTATAGCAAATCGAGCTATAACCTTGCGAGGTTAGAACAAGATTCACTAATCTATCCTGTTCTTTGTTCCAAATTCACGCAATTACCAACAATAATTCCTTGTTTTCTGATCTTATACACGACATACTCAAACTAATCAATAATTCCGCTGCAATTTAAACTAACGTTCCATTATAACGACCTGATTCTATATCAAATTGGTTACCAGAGCAAGGTTCAGATTTATTTCTTAATAGATCTGTCTTGGGAAGTTGTTAATTATGGTTAACGACAAGGATGGTACTCCGAAAACATGGGAAGATGGTCATAACGAGTTAAAGACGGGGATGGCTCAGATGTCTTATGTTTTAAAGGAGATAGCAACTATGTTAAAGAACAAAGAGAGAAAGAAGCAAAGGGATTCGGACAGTCCATCCGAATCTGAAGAAGACGAGCAACCAAAGACGAAAAAGAAAGACCAGAACAATGATGATAGAGGCCTTAAACTCGACATACCCGAGTTTAATGGAGATCTAGATCTTTGAAAAGTTTCGGATTGGATTAAATCAGCGAGAGAGGATTTTCGAATACAAAGACTACGATGAGCATAAGCAATTTAAGGTTGCTACATTAAAATTAACCAAGTACGCATCTTTATGGTACGAAAATCTGAAGAAGCAACGCAAGAAAGACAGAAAACCTAAGATTGAAACTTGGGAAAAGTTAAAGAAGCATCTTATGAAGAGGTTTCTTCCTAGAGACTACGAGCAAGATAATTAATTAAAGCTAACATCTTTAACGCAGGAAAGCTTGAGTGTTGCTGATTATGTGAAAGAATTCGAGAAATTGAGCATTGTTTGCGATTTGGAAGAGAAGGAAGAATTGAGAACTGCGCGTTTTATTCGTGGCCTCAATTCGAGTCTAGCACAACGGGTGGAAATCCAGAATTATGATGGATTTAACGATGTTTGAAGGCTAGCTCTTAAATTCGAGAAGCAAGATAAAGGCAAGAAATCCTATACTCATGCTTATTTAAAGGGGACGAGCTCGTACTCAATGCCAGCAACTAGTGAGTCTAAGGAGGACCAAACAGAAGACGTGAAGGACAAGGGGAAAAGCGTGATCATGGAACCTAAGAGTGCTAGTTCACGACGGTGTTTCAAGTGCCAAGGATATGGACACATAGCCAATGAATGTCCACAAAAAAGAGCCCTTACAATACACGAGTTAAGCGAGATGGTACCTTCTTTTGTTCTACCCAACAGTCCAAGCGACTGTACAATCCAGAAGGAGGAAGTAAAAGAGGAAGGTGGGTTTGTCACATACGATGTTGAACCAATGATAAGTGACGATGACCAACCATAAACAGTGATTCGCAATCTGCATATTCACGCTGGTCCATTCAAAGAGGAAAAGTTTGAGTCTTTCAATGATGCTATTGACGAGGATGTGCAACAGGTTAAAAGAGGGCTGGTTGACGAACTAATTGTCAGTGAGCACAAGGTATTTTCGAATCTATCCAAGGCTGAAACAATTGATGATAATAAACTGATATTGGGTAGGGCATTGTCACATGTTAACGATTGTTCAAGTTTTCAAGATAAAGAACTTTATCAATCACCACTTGATAAATCGATTAACAAGAAGTTAGGCGCTGAAGATTATCGGTGCTGTTGGTTTTTGAGTTCGGTACTAGTAGATGCTCACGGTGAACTTACTAGCTCAGGCAAGTGCTATTTCGATTTTCCATTACTTGTGCAAGGAGGGAGGCGGGGTGGAAGGCACAAGCATGAGTGGTTCAAAGATCATAAAAGCCACAAGAAGATTGCTACTACGGAGGAAGTCGAAAGAATCTTAACTAAGACTGTCATTACAATTATGATTCGGCTTGTGCAGTACGTTTTTGATCCCGGTGGCAGCATGCATGATTGAAATTTGAGGTCAAATTTAAAATCAAAAGAAGGAGAGTATGATGCAGGAGCATACTCGGAGGATAAATCAAATGGTAAAAGGATTCGAGTTTGTTCCAACGGGCAAGATTATGCTAAAATGTGGTTTGCATCAAGACATCAAGAAGCTCAAAACCGGTCACGTAGCTGCTGGACACGGTTCCCTAGGCCAAGTAGGATACACGATTTCCTAAATAGTGTAGGATTTATTATTTAGATTAATTTACTGTTTATGAATAAAGTTAGGAAAGCTAGATGTTTGGTTTAATTAGAATACCCTAAATCTGATTGTATTTTAATTATTATTAGTTTAATAACTTTCCTAGTTAGTTTAGGGAAGGAGTAGATAGCTTGAGGAGCAAGCTAAAGAATTAGATCTCGAGTCGGATTTCTGACATCGAGTAGAATTAGGAAAGATAGTTTATTAGTCAAGCTAAGTAGGACTATAAATAAGGACCGATTGTGGCCTTATTTTTCAGAATATTTCAGAAATAAAATAAAGTTTACAGTTCGTAAAACTTGTGTCAATCTTGCGAGATTAGATTAGGACTCTTCCTTGCGAGGCTGAGTTATAGCAAATCGAGCTATAACCTTGCGAGGTTAGAACAAGATTCGCTAATCTATCCTGTTCTTTGTTAGTGAAAAGATTCGGTTCACTGCCGTAGTGAACCGAATTCCCGACATGTCCCTTCTGTCTTGATAGTTTAGCTAGGTATTTATTTGTAGAAGGATAAATCTTCTCAGCGTGTTCCTGCAAAATGCAATTAAAAACAGCCCGCAAACTAACTAAACAAGCATACTAAGATAGTTTATGGTACGAAGACCATTTATTACAACTGAAATGAAATAGAAAATTAAAAATAAACTCTCCGGGTTGCCTCCCGGGTAGCGCTAGCTTCAGTCAGGTCCCAGCTCGACCTTCTTTTCTTCGAGGCTCTCTAATTAATCACAATCAAAACAGCTCAAAGCGCGCAGCATGAGATCATGAATCTGCACATGTGCTACACAGAAGCATAAGCAGCACCAAAGTGGAACAAAAATATAGGAAATAAAAATGTTTAACTGTTTAAGCTTTAACAAATTTCCTATGGGAGCTCCTAAATTTATCCACATCATAAAGGAGCGCGGGAGCAATTGTCAATAAAGTAGGGCCCTGTTTCAGATTAACGAACTTGAAATGATAAGGACGGTGAAAAATCGTTAAATTACGCGTCCGCATATGAGAGGGTATAGCATTAAAAGAAGAAGCACAAATCAAACGAGGCAATATACTGTAAAAACAAACAATAATAAAATTGTCGTTTACTACCTCAGGTTGGTTGCTCTCAATAATGGAATCATAGATAAAGGAATTTATTACCTCTTCCGTGCTGGGAGCGATTACCGACTCAGCTGCTTCCTCGTCACCCTCCTCAGTGGAATCCATCCCGTAAATCGCAGCTTCAAGTGTATCCGACTCGGCTTTGAATAAGGGAGATTCACCATAACCGTTATCATCATAAAAGTCATCATCTAAAATGAGCCCAAGTGACGAATCAAAGCTCCCAATGGCCAATTCAGTCGATCGAGCAGAATTGTTACTCGATCGACCACTTTCCTCCCGAATTCCACTCGATCGAGCAGAAATATCACTCGATCGAGCACTTCCTTCTGGAAATTCAGTCGATCGACCAATATAAGTTACTCGATCGAGTGATTCATCCTGTACAGCGCTGAAATCTTCGTGTGAACTAGTGAAATATGATAGAAATTCATCGTCCGAGTCATAAAAGTCATCTTCAGCATTGGGCAACACGGTTTCTTCATGGGAAAAACCGCTCTCAGTAGAGCATACCTCTTCTGGTTGCCAACTATCTGACTCAGCTTCTAACTGAGCTATTTGTGTCTCGAGCTTATCAAATCGCAAAAAAGTGTCTCTATCAACTTCTTGCACTCGGAATACAAGTGCCTTCATCAAAGACCTTAGCTCCGCAATATCTTCTTCTTGTATTTCAGCTGCTAACTGAGCGATTACAGACTCGAGCTTATCAAATCGCGAAAAAGTGCGTCTATCATATTCTTGCACTTGAGATGCAAGTGTTTCTAATAAGGATTTCAGCTCCGCCATCTCTTCTTCTTGTATATCAGGAGGATCTTGTTGTGGTGGCCATTGATAGGGTGGATGTGTAATACTCCGTATTTATAAGTCTTGGGGTACTCTATCGAGTAGGCCTTACTCTGTCGAGTAAGGGTAAGTTGCGAAATAAAATAGTTTCTGACCTGTTGGGTGCTCGATCGAGTAGCTGGGGTACTCGATCGAGTAAGGGGGTACTCGATCGAGTACCTTGGGTACTCGATCGAGTGTCCGGTTTTACGGGGAGTTTTCTCGGGTTTTGTTAATTATGCGATTAAGGTATTTAAGTTTCGTCGTCATTGTTTTAAATCACTTTTACAAAACCTAAATCCCTGTTTAAGAGAGAAAGCAACCAGTTCATCTTCCTAATCGCATTCTTAGCAATTCCCGAGTTCGACGGTCGGTTCTTGTCGTTATTCGTATCGTTGAGTTCCTTGCGTCGAGGGTAAGATCTATGTACCCTTTTTATTGTTTTTCCCTTGATTTGGTTAAACCCTAATTTAGAGATTGGGGGTTTTTGTGTGTAGTATGTGATGTGTAGCCTCTATGTGTTATATGATAGGAGGAGGGTTCGTAGAAGAGGCTTTTTGATACAAATTTGTTGATACGAGTGTGTGATGTTGTGCTTTCGGGTAGGATTTCCTACTCGAGTATTAGTCCCATAATGGGATATTGGTGATGTGTTGTATTTGGTTGTTTGATATAATGATTGTCCTGTGTTTGTGGTTGTGATTCTTTGTTGATGGTTCTCGAGATGCGTTCTCGGTGAGTGGGGTCACTTGCGGGAGTGGCTTCACGCCCTAGTTTCGCTTCCGTGGAACCCGCCACGAGAAGGGATGTGCACATTAATGGACGGGGTTATCGCTCACTATGTGGAGCGGGGATTTGGTGGGTACGGCTGCGGTCCCCCACTAGCAGGGCTGGTCCAGTGGACAGTCAGGATTGAGATGATGGGAATTGGTTGGCTGTGTGTGTGTGTGTGTGCAGTTAATTTGTCTGCATTTTATCTTATTATTGTTATACATGTTGATTGTGTGATTAATCGACCCGGTGTTGTTTTGTAAACTGCGGTGATCCATTCGGGGATGGTGAGCAGATATTGAGCAGGTATTGAGATGAAATCTTTGGGATAGCCGGGATGCCACGACATGATGATAGGAGTCTTCCGCTTTAGCCTTTAGTTTATTTACATTTCAGTTAGACAGTCAGTTTGAAATCATGTATCGTACTTTTGGTTTGGTTTTGAGGATTGTATCTATTCACTAAATTATTTATAATAAACATTGTTTCTTTATTGTTGTTTGATTATCATTGCCTCGGGTAACCGAGATGGTAATGTCTTCATACCCGAGTGGTCCTGGTAAGGCACTTGGAGTATGGGGGTGTTACAGGATGTGGCGGCACAACTACAACTGCCTGACTAGCTCGTCCCCAAGGCCTGAACTCGAGGACCTCGTCAGTTTCTGCCATGCAAAGGACTGCATTGTGCTCAGCAGACCCACATCTCCCGCAGGAAATCACCTGCTGTGCCATATAATGGGATATCGGTGATGGGTCAAAGGTACTCAAGCCTTCTCTTTGATGATCTTTCACCTAGAACTGTCTAGGTAGAACCTGTAAGGCCTATCAAAACAGCACTAAAGAAAAAGATTAAACTATCAAGAGAGAAGGGAAATAGAGATAAAAGCAGTAAAAGCAAGAAATAAGTTTAAACTATCAAGAGAGAAGGGACATGTCGGGAATTCGGTTCACTACGGTAGTCTAGTGACTCAGCTGTAAATGATTCAGACGAATTATATGCGAGACGGACGTTGAAAGGTCCTTTCGGTCCACTTTCTATCCTAAATTACCACTAACTTAACTCTCATTCTCATTAGGGTAGTCTACTGTTCATAGCAGGCCTATTTAGTCCAATCTTTCGATCTAGGAGTAATTTTAGCCAGATTAAAGGATGACATAGAAGCGTGCACTCAACTAAGTCGAATAAATACAATTAAATTGCTATGGTGACAGGGTCTCACAACTAATTCATCTAATTCATTTACTACATCGTCACATTTCTACCGCAGATCCCCTAATCCCAACATGAAAGGGGTTTAGCTACTCATGTCGCTAATTAAACTAACAGCAATTAAATTCCCAGCATTAAACATTATGAAATAAACAATAAATTGCATAAAAGTAAATTAGGGCAAAGATTAAATGCAACGAAACGAAGAATTAAAGCTAACAAGAGATTAATTATTATTAAAGGGAGAGAAAAGAATTACAATCAAGCGAATCCGGCGTAAAGAACACAAAATCCGAGTGAATAAATCCGAAGAACGAGGTTACAGTGAAAGGGAATAAAGCAACGTAACAAAGTTTAACAGTAGGAAGCTTAGATGAAATAAAAGATAGATCAAAGATGTCTATTAACCTAGTTAACATAGGTTTAAATAGGAAAAGTAATAAGTTTTGCGAAAATAAACAACACACGGGCTGTTTAGAAGCCCATAATAGCGAAACCACTCGATCGAGTGGATTAAAACCACTCGATCGAGCAAAACCTCAACCAAATCTACTCGATCGACCACAAAGTTACTCGATCGAGTAGATGGTCTTTCTGCAAGTTAAGGATCGAGTATGAAGTGCTCGATCGACCATTCTGGGACGTAGAAACCACTCGATCGAGTGATAAAACAGCTCAATCGAGTACTTTGACTTCATTTCAGCTCAAGTCCGCGCCTGAATGCCTCGTAATCCGTGCCATGACGCTTCCAAACACCGTATCTCACTCTAGAAAATCCCGTCTCCTCTAAATACATGCAAAAAGGACGAAAAAGAGTACGATTCCACTACTTTCGCGTTCATTTCTACAAAATGGACAAAACGAACCAAAGTAGCCAATTCGGGGCAAAATACCATAAAAACAGTATAAAAATGCATAGAAATACGTGCTGAAATAGGCTAAAAAGACTATACATTAGGCACGTATCAAATCTCCCCAAACCAAACCTTTACTCGCCCTCGAGTAAACTCAAAACTATACACAACCTAATGGAACGGAAATGATAACTCAGAGCTAGCTTAACTTGTATACTTGAACCAATTTAATGCAACAAAAACTAACAGTTAAAGCTAAGCAGTCAATACGCAAACGAATTATAAGCTGTTCAGAAATATAGCCAACCTATCGACCTTACAAGACCAACAAAATGGGACTCTCTCGTGGTCACTCTTCTCTCATGAAGCAAAGGGTGAATGTTATATGTAAAAGAGAGAAGAAAAGACAGTCACTCACCTAACTGCGACCTACATAGCATGCATGCAACAAAAATGAAAGACAATTCAAGTACTAATGCACACACTCCAACCAATAATGTCCGTCACAGCCGAGGGCTTACAAATAATTTGGGAATAGTGAGGTTCAGGTGAGAAAAGGCAAAACATGTTATGGAAATGTGGAGGTAAAAGCGTCAAGCTAGTTCCTAACAGGACCATAATGAAACCATCCGAATCTCAACTGACTGAAAAACTAAGTACAAGTGCCCTTCAATTAGCCTATTTTATGCCCTTCAATTGCTGCGGGAGATATGTTTCTAATAAGGATTTCAGCTCCGCCATCTCTTCTTCTTGTATATCAAGAGGATCTTGTTGTGGTGGCCATTGATAGGGTGGATGTGGCGGCACAACTACAGCTGCCTGACTAGCTCGTCCCCAAGGCCTGAACTCGAGGACCTCGTCAGTTTCTGCCATGCAAAGGACTGCATTGTGCTCAGCAGGACCACATCTCCTGCAGCAAATCACCTGATGTGCCATATAATGGGACATCGGTGATGGGTCAAAGGTACTCAAGCCTTCCCTTTGACGATCTTTCATCTAGAACTGTCTAGGAGTAATTTTAGCCAGATTAAAGGATGACATAGAAGCGTGCACTCAACTAAGTCGAATAAATACAATTAAATTGCTATGGTGACAGGGTCTCACAACTAATTCATCTAATTCATTTACTACATCGTCACATTTCTACCGCAGATCCCCTAATCCCAACATGAAAGGGGTTTAGCTACTCATGTCGCTAATTAAACTAACAA
Source organism: Silene latifolia (assembly GCF_048544455.1). Taxonomy (NCBI): domain Eukaryota; kingdom Viridiplantae; phylum Streptophyta; class Magnoliopsida; order Caryophyllales; family Caryophyllaceae; genus Silene; species Silene latifolia. Next base: position 190,755,020 of record NC_133527.1, read on the forward strand.
CAATTAAATTCCCAGCATTAAACATTATGAAATAAACAATAAATTGCATAAAAGTAAATTAGGGCAAAGATTAAATGCAACGAAACGAAGAATTAAAGCTAACAAGAGATTAATTATTATTAAAGGGAGAGAAAAGAATTACAATCAAGCGAATCCGGCGTAAAGAACACAAAATCCGAGTGAATAAATCCGAAGAACGAGGTTACAGTGAAAGGGAATAAAGCAACGTAACAAAGTTTAACAGTAGGAAGCTTAGATGAAATAAAAGATAGATCAAAGATGTCTATTAACCTAGTTAACATAGGTTTAAATAGGAAAAGTAATAAGTTTTGCGAAAATAAACAACACACGGGCTGTTTAGAAGCCCATAATAGCGAAACCACTCGATCGAGTGGATTAAAACCACTCGATCGAGTAGATGGTCTTTCTGCAAGTTAAGGATCGAGTATAAAGTGCTCGATCGACCATTCTGGGACGTAGAAACCACTCGATCGAGTGATAAAACAGCTCGATCGAGTACTTTGACTTCATTTCAGCTCAAGTCCGTGTCTGAATGCCTCGTAATCCGTGCCATGACGCTTCCAAACACCGTATCTCACTCTAGAAAATCCCGTCTCCTCTAAATGCATGCAAAAAGGACGAAAAAGAGTACGATTCCACTACTTTCGCGTTCATTTCTACAAAATGGACAAAACGAACCAAAGTAGCCAATTCGGGGTAAAATACAATAAAAACAGTATAAAAATGCATAGAAATACGTGCTGAAATAGTCTAAAAAGACTATACATTAGGCACGTATCAAATCTCCCCAAACCAAACCTTTACTCGCCCTCGAGTAAACTCAAAACTATACACAACCTAATGGAACGGAAATGATAACTCAGAGCTAGCTTAACTTGTCTACTTGAACCAATTTAATGCAACAAAAACTAACAGTTAAAGCTAAGCAGTCAATACGCAAACGAATTATAAGTTGTTCAGAAATATAGCCAACCTATCGACCTTGCAAGACCAACAAAATCGGACTCTCTCGTGGTCACTCTTCTCTCATGAAGTAAAGGGTGAATGTTATATGTAAAAGAGAGAAGAAAAGACAGTCACTCACCTAACTGCGACCTACATAGCATGCATGCAACAAAAATGAAAGACAATTCAAGTACTAATGCACACACTCCAACCAATAATGTCCGTCACAGCCGAGGGCTTACAAATAATTTGGGAATAGTGAGGTTCAGGTGAGAAAAGGCAAAACATGTTATGGAAATGTGGAGGTAAAAGCGTCAAGCTAGTTCCTAACAGGACCATAATGAAACCATCCGAATCTCAACTGACTGTAAAACTAAGTACAAGTGCCCTTCAATTGGCCTAAAGCTCACTAAACTCAAAAACAATCTCCTCAAAAATATAGAATAAGAATGGAGGAGTCAGACGGTCACAAAATTCCCTACTCCTGTCGAGAAATTGAATGTCATAAATCTGAGGCACTAAACTAAGTACAAGTGCCCTTCTCTCATAACCTTGCGAGCTTTGATTTGTAGAAGGCCACAATTGGTGCTTACATTCTAGAGCGATCGGCATTCGAGGTAGGTCCATTAGATAAGGCCATAGCGGCAACATAGTATCCCGACTTGACTGTGAAAACACCATGTTTAGAGAATTTCCAGTAGAAGGAGTGATGTAGAATTCGTAGGTTTTGAACGAACGAATTAGAGTTTGTAAAGCTGGCAGCGGAATAATATTAAAAACGGATTGAAAATCTTGAAAACTAATGAATAACAGGCTGTTTATGTGAGGATTTGATGATATTGTGTGGATATTGTGAATGAAGAACCGAAAATAAGGGATAGAGATAGCTAAATCTCGTTCTAACCTCGCAAGGTTATAGCTCGATTTGCTATAACTCAGCCTCGCAAGGAATAGTCCTAATCTAATCTCGCAAGATTAAACACAAGTTTTACGAACTGTAAACTTCTTATTTTATTTCTGAATAATCTGAAAAATAAGGCCATAATCGGTCCTTATTTATAGTCGTACTCGATGTCACAATCTGACTCGAGATCTAATTCCTCAACTTATCTTCCAAGCTATCTTTCCTAAACTAACTAGGAAACTTATTATATAATTAACTAATAAAAATCAGATTTGTAGAAGCTAAATAAAACTATGATTAGGAAATATATAGTTTCCTAATTTTATTCGAAAATAGTAAAATAAACTAATAGCTTATCCAACACGGTTTAGGACTAGGAAACCGTGTCTTCTCTTTCACGGCTGCTCCTACACGGTCTAGGAAACCGTGTTTTCTACTTTTTCCTCATCGCTGCCCTATTGCACCCGCATCATTCTCCCCTTCTTAAAAAAAGAATCGACCCAATTTTTGGACCATCGACCTCCCGGATCAAATATGAACCATCCCATCTTAACCATGTTAGTAGCAATCCGTGTGCAGCACATAAGACTCTTTCTTTTGTTCTTAAACCTATTTCCCTTGGACCATCTGATCTTGTGTCTCCCCTTTTTCTGCCTGCCCCTTTCGCGCCTCTTGAACCATCTTTGCTTGTGCCTTCCACCCCACCTCCCTCCATGCACAAGTATAGAAAAATCGAAATAGCACTTGCTTGAGCTAACAAGACCGCCGTGAACAACTTCAGAAATCGATCTCATGAAGAAAAAGCATAGACATTCATCACCATATAGTTTCTTATCAATTGATATTTCAAGGGGCGATTGATAACGTTCTTTGTATTGAAAATTTGAACAATCATTACCATCTAATAATACCTTACCCAACATCAGATTAGCTTTATTGGGTTCATGAATAGACAGATTTGAAAGTTCATGAAACAAAGTTACATTAACCTTATCCGAGGTTATAGTACCCTTGGTTGAGGTTATAGTACCCTTGGTTAAGGTTACATTAACCTTGGTTGAGGTTACATTAACCTTGAGCTGTTCATCCGCGTCTTCTACATGCTCCTCTTCTTCATGAATATTAGTAAAATTTTCAGCCTTTTCCTTTTCAATCTGATCACGTTCATCTAATGGCTTGACAATACATGTAACAATCTCGTCTTCCTCCTTTCTTCATCATTCGGAATCGGAGTCTTTACGGACTGCATTCGTTTGATAAGGTCGATCGTCTCTACAATTTTGATCGCCTGGATCGCTCTGTGGCGTCTCTCCATCCTTTTCTCCTTCTTCTTCGTGAACAACTTTAGAAGATTCAATCTTTTTCACTTCTTCCTTCGCTCCACAAGATTGATTAAGTTCACGCTCCCACTTCTCGTATTTGGATGAAAGCTGATCAATTCTCCTTGTTATGTCTTCCCATAACAATTCTTCCTCATATTCCTCCAACTTCTTCAATGCTTGCTTGAGTTTTTTTCGAGACATGATTTCGTTCTTCCCAAGATTAATTTGTTAAGAAACAAATTTGAACATAGCTCTGATGACCAATTTGATGTAGAATTCGTAGGTTTTGAACGAACGAATTAGGGTTTGTAAAGCTGGCAGCGGAATAATATTAAAAACGGATTGAAAATCTTGAAAACTAATGAATAACAGGTTTTTTATGTGAGGATTTGATGATATTGTGTGGATATTGTGAATGAAGAACCGAAAATAAGGGATAGAGATAGCTAAATCTCGTTCTAACCTCGCAAGGTTATAGCTCGATTTGCTATAACTCAGCCTCGCAAGGAAGAGTCCTAATCTAATCTCGCAAGATTAAACACAAGTTTTACGAACTGTAAACTTCTTATTTTATTTATGAATAATCTGAAAAATAAGGCCATAATCGGTCCTTATTTATAGTCGTACTCGATGTCACAATCTGACTCGAGATCTAATTCCTCAACTTATCTTCCAAGCTATCTTTCCTAAACTAACTAGGAAACTTATTATATAATTAACTAATAAAAATCAGATTTGTAGAAGCTAAATAAAACTATGATTAGGAAATATATAGTTTCCTAATTTTATTCGAAAACAGTAAAATAAACTAATAGCTAATCCAACACGGTTTAGGACTAGGAAACCGTGTCTTCTCTTTCACGGCTGCTCCTACACGGTCTAGGAAACCGTGTTTTCTACTTTTTCCTCATCGCTGCCCTATTGCACCCGCATCATTTTACAGTTCGTAAAACTTGTGTCAATCTTGCGAGATTAGATTAGGACTCTTCCTTGCGAGGCTGAGTTATAGCAAATCGAGCTATAACCTTGCGAGGTTAGAACAAGATTCGCTAATCTATCCTGTTCTTTGTTCCAAATTCACGCAATTACCAACAATAATTCCTTCTTTTCTGATCTTATACACGACATACTCAAACTAATCAATAATTTCGCTGCAATTTAAACTAACGTTCCATTATAACGACCTGATTCTATATCACAGCCTTTTCAGACCGGGTCAATCGTGTAGAGTTGCCTTTGTCAGGTCTAGGCTTGTCTTCTTAGCATATGACAAATAGAGGCGAACGTAGAGGGTAACAAAGAGTAACCGATGCTACCCCAAACCCAGAAATATTGAGGAAGAAGATGACTTCTTGCTACCCCATTTCACTGACTTTTGGAAATGAATACAAGAAAGTAACAGCATGTAACGCCCCGAAAAACAAGCAGGCAGCTCAAAAATAACTCATTATATTACAAATAAACAGCAGCGGAATTATAGGGCGTCACCGCCGTATTCACCTTCGGAGAATACAAGGCTTTGCAATAAAATATTTACACTTATAATAATAAAACAAAAAACTCTATAATTATACATTATATACATTTTATCTTCTAGGTGAAAATTCCCCACATTTAACCTTCCCTCAGACTTGTACCTGAAAAAGAGTGAACGTAATGGAATCAGCCAACCATAGGCTGAGTATGACCCAAGTTCCCTTCAACAGTCTTATATCATTCCCTTTATTCAAAGAATTTTTCTTATTACCATATGACCCAATATAATAACTTACCAGAATACAGTATTCCCTGCCAGGGACCAACCCGGTATCCCAAAAACATTAAATGACTAACAGACCAACAGGATATATATTCATATGACTCTAATGCCGGTATCTACCTAGTATAAAAGCTAGGTTTTTTCTTGGCTTCTCATTGACTGGGGGAATTGAACACACTTTTTTTAGGTAGGGCCCCCCATGATCATTGTAACTTGATAACTACGTTATCGCCCCTTCATTCTTGTCAAAAATCCTTGCTTTAGTCCTAATTTTGGTGCATTTAATTGATAATTACTCAAGTTTATGATTAATTTGCCTAAATAAGTCTCACCGGATTATTTTCTAAGCTTTTTGTAGTGTTGCACGCTTCCCCATGCAAAACCGATCAACATTTGGTGGCCAAGGTTCAAGATTAGCCTTGTTCGGTGTATCACGATCAGGCACGGTGTAACTTAAGGCTAGCCCGTGTAACAAAAAGTCAATGACAAATCAAAAAATTGACCAAAGGGGTGCCCCAGCCGGTCTATCGTGAGCAGGAATGGTGTAAATAGGGTCTAGCCGGTGTAAAAATTGGTCTTACATGGTGTATCTCCTCCAGTAGGGTGTAAACCCCCTCCGGTAGGTGTAACTCCGGTGCGGCGGTGTATCGATACATTTGGGAATAGTAACCGGGCTGTTTTTGAGAATTGTTTGTATTTTGATGTTTTTAATCCCATGGTATATATAGAAAAGGGGTAACCTTGTAAGAACAACTTTCATTACACTTGTTTTTGGATAAAAAATTGGTTAGGTAGAGAAAATTGGGAAGAACATTGGATCTCACTTTGTTCTTAGTTTTGTGAAGAAATCAATTCAATCAAGTTATTTTCTTTCTTCTTTGTTGGTATATTTCCTTTCCTCATATTTATTTCTTTGTTTTAGTTGTTAATTTCATACTTCTTTAGTTTATGCTTCCCTTATTTTTGAATATTTACCTTGCTTGTGGTTAAAGTTACTTCCTTTTTGTTTGATTGTTGTTGTTTACACCATTGTTCATCTTTTCATTGCTTTTGTTTTCTTTGATTCTCTTTCCTTTGTTCTTCTTGGGCTAGTTGTCCTCAAAGACTTAATCTTTGAGTTGATTGTGTTAAAGATTGTGTCTTTTGGTTTGTTCATCCTTGCTATTAGATTAAAACCATCTTTCTTCATAATTATTGTTGGGTTGTTGCATGTTTAGAAGTAAAATTCATCCTATCACCATGTTTATGCTTAAAGACTCTATCTTTGTTGTTTTCTTTGCCTCTAAAAACATGATTAGTGAGTAGTCTCCTTCTAGGACTCGGTTTGACCCGATATGGGTAATTTCACTAACTAATTATCATTAAGGCTAATTTGTGGGGGAAATTGGTGAGGGTAGTTTAGAGGAATTTGCATGCTTAAGGTTTGGGTTTTGGGTAGTGTCAACTTGTGACCCTTGTCCACCAACGGAAGTTGGTTAGGTTGTAAATTGGACACCCGAAATTTGGCCTTGTCACCAACTAAGGTTGAGACCGGAAGGGAGAACCGAGGGAGGGTGCCTCTAGGCTAGCGTTTGAAATCGACCTCCGGAAGGGGGAGTGGGATGACCCGGAATATGATGAGTGCTTAATGACCTTGACCATTTACTTGACCTCCTTGGGAAAATGCATGTTCTTGGGGTTGTCGGGTTTTGAGTTAGGGAGACCGGCTTTCGAACCCGGGAGGGGGGTTAGTCGGAGTAGCTAGTGTCCTAGTGCGAGACCGGAAGGGAGGTTCTAGGCGAATTAGAGCCATCTCCCCCTTACCTTTCTACCCCTTTTGATTAGCCAAGACGATTAGTATGTGGAATTACTTATACTTGTGGGAGAACCGAGTTCTAGTCCTTCTCTTTATTTGATCTATCCTTTATCTTTTAGCTTGTTCTTATCTAGTCTAGCTTATAGTGTTTAAATTTGTTAGTTTATGTGCTAGTTTGTTACCACCCTCTTTGTTATTTTTCGACTTAGCTAAACCGGTGAATTAGAACGATTAGTACTCCACCTACTCCTTGTGGGATCGACCCTTTAAAGTGTACAACGATAAAATCGTGCACTTGCGAGGTTTAACTTGAGACCATCATAACTATTTAATTACTCTCTCTCCTATACTTCATTTTATTTTGCATTTATGTTTTTCTCTTTTTCAAGAGTGCACAACTGAGTTCATCGTACTTTGAGGAAAAAAATCGAAAAATCGGAAAAATATAAGTCTCTTAAATACAAATATATTAAAGAACACAAAGTAGTAAGAAATGTTTTTTAAAAAAAATATAATTCAGACTTGATCTTATTAAGATAAACTCATTAATTAACTGGATTAATAAATACTCCCTCCATTCAATTATTATCACCCCGTTTCTCTAATAAATGGGAGGAGTATTATATTAAAGTGGGGTGATAAAAGTTGAATGGAGGGAGTACAACTCAGAAACAACCTAATTTTTCTTTATTATCAAATTAGTAAGACATAATAAGATAACATTAAATACGATATGTATTCAAACCTTAGTGAAATAATGTGAATAAAATGATATAGAAATGAGGAAATAAAGGTTTAGAAAATTATATTTATTCGTTAAAATTACTGAAACTGAAAAAAAAAATAAAAACTTGAAAATAAAGTAAGTTTTCGGAAATTTTCGAGATTTCAAATTAATGGTTAGAAAGAACAAAATTAATTGTTAAAATTCGTTAAATAAGAAAAAAATCAGAATTATTTTGATAAAAAAACAAAAAAAAATATTGAACCTGAAAAATATGGCCAAAAAAATTTACGAAGGAGAGAGAGAGAGCAGAACTGCGAGATTAAAAGTTCAAGTGGCGCACCAATAATCTTGAAGAGGCGATAGTGTTGAGGTGAGACGGAAGTGTAATGAGAAGCAGGTGAAATATAAGGCGGCAAGATTTTGGCAGTGGTAGGGTTATATGTTTTACACTTTTAGGCAGCAAAATTTATGAAGAATGCGGGTACATGGAGATTGGAGGGTTATGAGTTACATGACTTATGAATATGGGAGGTTATGGGTCAAATAATTGGGTTTATAATTTTTTCGGATAAATAAAATGCAGGTTTAACCCATATTAGGAATGTTGACTAAGCCATGTATTAATTAACATTACTTTTAATCTATTTTAAGTAATATAAAATTACTATTTGAACCATATTCATGCAATTTGTATTTTATGTATGGTGTTATGTTTGTCTCCAATTAGACTCCCTTAAAAAAAAGTATCAGGCTTTAACATTAAAACGGGTAAGTACCCATCTCATTTTAGCATATACGGAGTAAGATAAATCTAAATCTTTTACTTTGACTGATTCTTATTACTTGACCCAGTGACCTTAAAACGGCGATACTCGGGCTAGATCGAACAATTTGGATTCCACGTGTATTATTATATGGTTACTTCTGATATTATTTCTTTATATTGATTCATATCAAGTCGCCTGTAAACGAGCTTAATCAATTCATTATGGTTGCATTTTGATTATGCAAGTCGGGTTAATTTAGAATACGTTAAACAGATTAACCATGTTAGGATAAATACAGGTAAAAGTGAATAGAGGTCAAATAATAGTTAGGATAGGGGTTAAAAATAGTCTGCGACACATTTCGTTTACCAATTTTTACATTCTCTTAAATTAAAAATATGAGATAATCAAAAATTTTAAATGTCATAATATAATACCTAATCGTGGATTTTCTGACAATAAAATATATATTCAACAAATTTTATCAATGTAGACCGTGCAATTTCTGCACGGGCATAAAACTAGTATCATTAGTGAAGAGAATAGACATGACGTATTTCTCATGGGCCAACGCTCTTTTTTAACATGGAGCCAACGCCCTCTTACAGTTTATATGGAGCCAACGCTCCTGGAGCCAACGTCTCTGATACCAACATTGCCCCTTTAATTTATATGGAGCCAACGCTCCTCGTGGTACAGTTTTGATTTCGTCAGTAATGTCATCTCAAACCAATAATCGTATCCGAAATGCTACAATTGGCCAATTTTGCAATATGACAACAACCACCTTATCACAATCATATATTTATAAGACGGTAACTAATATAACATGTGAGCAGTATAACATTCATAACATGAAATTAAGAATGAAACTAATATACCGATTATTTCTAATATCTTATTTCAAAGACAAACAATTACTTATATCGACAAAAGGTCCCGAAATCATACCTTAATTAAGTATAAGAGACCTTGTTAGGTCACTAATATTACCCTATTATTCATCCTTCACCGTTAGCTAATTTCCCTTGTCTGCGTTTCTATGCTTGCCGCTTATCCCAAATGAAGGGACCATCTTATTACCTCGTCCAAATGAGGTGAAATGATGTTATGATATTTGGTCCTTGATGGTGCATTTTTGGTGGAGTGGTACTAGAACAAATAAGTCCATTCATTGGTGTAGTAAAGAATTCCTTAGTAGGCCTGTGGGAGAAGGGGGTCTTGAACTTCGCAATATTGGATGTTTTAACCAAGCTCTTCTGCCCAAGTCTGCTTGGAGAATTATATGTGTTCCGGGAAGCCTTATTAGCAAAGTTATTGGTCCCAAGCTTGGTGTTCAAGATGATATATTATTCCAGAACCGTTGGAAGGCTCCCCAAGCATCAGCATGGGCTCTAAAATCTGGGGCTCTAATCTTATCTACAACAATATTGCTTGGACTATTGGATCTTCTTCTCGGCTTAATGCTTGGAAGAGTAAATGGATTGAGGGCGGCTATAGTCTTCATGATCTTTATGGGGATTTAATTGATGTTCCTACTGATTCCACGCTACTGGTTGGTGATCTTCATCATAATCATAGAAGATGGGATCTCTCTTCTCTTGGTTTCGATTCGGGTGAGGGAGTTACAAAGAAAATCCTCGCAACTTATATCCCGTGTCAACCCTCGGATGACTCCTTCTACTGGAAATTCTCTAAACATGGTGTTTTCACAGTCAAGTCGGGATACTATATTGCCGCTATGGCCTTATCTAATGGACCTACCTCGAATGCCGATCGCTCTAGAATGTAAGCACCAATTATGGCCTTCTACAAATCAAAGCTCTGGAAGTTGCCCATTTCAAACAAACTAAAAGTGTTTCTATGGAAATTTATGGCTAATGCCCTTCCAGTGGGCTCTGAATTCCTCAAACGAAAAATGGATTGGCGCTCCTCCTCTTCTCTTTGTGATGAATCATCTCCTTGTATGGAATCTATTTCTCACCTCTTCAGAGATTGTAGCTTTGCAAAGGCTTTATGGTTTGGATGTCCTTTATGACTTAGAATCACGGGAGGGGTGGACATTGATGCTAGGGTTTGGGTCATAAACTGGGTTACTTATTTCTTAATTGGCCCAGATCTCAACTCCCTCCTCTTTCCCCTTATTGCTACCCTTTGGAGAATTTGGTGCTGTAGGAATGAGACGCTGTTCAAAACCGTCGCCCTTGGCCTTTGAGTGCTCTCAATTCTATTCTTGGTGACATTTAGTGTATGGATGAGCTAGTGAGCAGTAAGGATGTTAGCCTCCTTAGAGCACCTTTGTTGGATTCCTCTCCGGTCTTTGGTTTAGCTAAGAGAATTAGAAACTCCTTCCCCTATTGGATTGTTGGTGGACCTGGGTGCGAAAATGTTTGCACTATCAAGTGTGATGCTGCCTGGAGGGCCGATAGAAGTTCTGGCATAGGGTGGTGCTTGTATGATGGTAATGGGACCTTAAGGAATACTGCTCACGCTCGCTCGTTTGCCTCGTCTGCCCTGCATGCCGAAGGAAATGCAGCTATCATGGCATTCAAATGGGCCTTGGACGAAGGGCACCTTCATGTTAGACTAGTTACAGATTGTCTTGTCTTGGTTATGCAGGTTGATGGAGCGGAGAAGGCGAATGCATCTGTTAAGTGCATTATCCATGATTTAAAGTCTATTGCGTCTCATTTTCATTGTTGCTCTCTTAGTTACTATCCTGGGGGGGGGGGGGGGTGAATAGGATAGCTCATAATCTTGCTCAAGAAGCTCTTTTGTAAGCTATGCTATTTGTTGCTGTCAAAAAAAAAAAAAGATGTTATGATGTTAGCCTTGATGAGTCATTAATAGACCTACGTGTAGCTTATGTAGAATTAGATGCTTTTACTTTTTTTTTTTCTATTTTTTATTTAAATTATCTAACATAGTACGGAGTAGTAAAAATCATAACGGGCCCGACTCATATATTCTTAGACAAATTACTAAAATGGGGCCGTCTTCGTGTATACAGAAAAATATACGAGTTTAGTCTATAAAATCTCTAATGGTCCTATTATAATATATATCTTAAAACTAATTTTATTCGGGATATTACATTCTACCCTCCTTAAAATAAGTTTCGTCCCGAAACTTGAAAATAGAAAATTGAAAAAAATTTAAAAGTTCAGTTTTTCAAAACTCAAAGCCAGAAAGATAAGTGTTCTATTAACCAAAAATTTAACTTCAATTTTTCGAAACTCGGGAGATTTTCAAGATTTTAATTTAACAAAAGTCTTTTTATCACATTTATGAAATTAGTAAAAAGCGTAAGTCTTATATAATGGAACGTAAGAATTTCCGTCGCGAACAAGAATTCAAATAATCCAATTCAAAATAAACGAACTCAAATTATGCGTTAGTAGGCGTTGGACCGGTTATTAGACGTCTTTAATAACAAGTCTTATCCTACCAACAACCGCAAAAAGCGAAAGAAAACAAAAATTGAAAATTTCATTTTTCAAATTCTATAGGTAATTTTTTTTTAATACAATATTAAATTTTTAAACTACACCATAGACGAACTAATTTAAAATTTTTGTTATACGTGACATAGTTTGAGTATAAGAACTTTGAAATCACAGAAACAACCCCGAATTTTAATGAGCGGAAGGTAAAAAGTAGAAATCTTGAAGGTAAAATGTCTCGAAACTTGACTACCCATCTTATCTTACTCTAATATACATGGCTACATGTTACGAATAAGTAACTCCAAATAATTTACGCACACCAAAAAAAATATATCACACATATAAACCATATGGAAATTAATATGCTCCTTGCTAGTAGTCCTACGGACTCCATGTCATATTAAATCTAGAGTATGTACCATAATATACATATGCCCATATCAAAATTCGTACTAGCTCTATAAATCTCATAAAAATAGATCACATTGTAAACACAAAGCATATAATTAACTACTACTTAGTACTACACAACCAACCAACACATTACATAAATATCATGTAGTCCTATAATATCAACCCCACAATAATATCTACCCACTCTCGTTATTCGTCAATTTCTATGTTAGACTATATGTTTCGAGTTTTATACTAGCCCCTAGAATCTTTTCCCCGTTAGACGTGTGGCCGAAGGCTCACCATGCGGTTGCAGGGCGGCTCTGATACAAATCTGTAACGCCCTGAAAAATAAGCAGGCAGCTAAAAAAAAAAACTCATTATAGTACAAATAAACAGCAGCGGAATTATAGGGCGTCACCGCCGTATTCCCCTTCAGAGAATATAAGGCTTTACAATAAAATAATTACACTTATAAAACTAGAACTAAAAACTCTATAATTATACATTATATACATTTTATCTTCTAGGTGAAAATTCCTCACACTTAACCTTCCCTTAGACTTGTACCTGAAAAAGAGTGAACGTAACGGAATCAGCCAACCACAGGTTGGCCCGAGTTCCCTCCAACGGCCTTATGTCATTCCCTTTATTCAATCAGAATTCTCCATATTACCATATGACCCAATAAAATAACTTACCAGAATACAGTATTCCCTACCAGGGACCAACCCGGTATCCCAAAAACATTAAAACAGTCGGTTGAATCTACACAAGCAAGCACCCTTTGAAAAAAAATCTCAGGATCAATATTATTGACACTTTAAGTAGAGCCAAGTAGCCCTTGGTAGAAATCAACAAAAGCATTTTCCAGCTCTTCCAAACCTTTATGAGAATGCCCATTAACATCTTGAATTGCCCCTATAATTTGTTGATGCTGCCTCTCCTTGATCTTTTGAAAGAAAAAACTGGAACTTGTATCATTATGTTTCACATCATGAACTTGTATCATTAGTTAGAATACTTAGCTCTATCCTCTTAAGTTTCCAAAATTCAGCAGAGGTTGCTTTTTCCTTCTGGATAAGAGCAAGAGAGAAAGGGTCCATTTGTAGATTATTATTATTATTATTATTATTATTATTATTATTATTATTATTATTATTATTATTATTATACGGTGGAGGTGTTGCATAGTCCGAATGGTGATCCGAGTGATGGGGATTTGGCGAAGCTTCGTTTGGGCCATGATAGCACGTCTATGGCAGCTATGGTTGTCGGGATTGCTAGTTTAAAACCTCATGTGTGTTTGGTCCAATGTTTGGATTAAACACACGCCCATTTACATTTTATTACATTTTATTTTATAAGTTTGTAATGTGTGGAATAAGCTGAAACTTTCAGCAGCATTTAGAGTAGTTAATAGCATATTAATCTCAACAATTAAGAGGCTTTAAGTCTAATTAGTATAGGGTTTAATATCTAATAAGTGTGGCACTTATTTAGACCTTTTAGATGCTTATTTCAGCTATTTTAGGCATGTGACTAGGCTATATAAAGCCCGGTTGTTCTCTTTGTTTATGATTAAGAATGATTCAGAATGATATGAAAAACTCTCTTGTGTTTTCTCTCTAATTTGAGTGTGTAGTTTGCATACCAAGTTTCAGTTAGTTTTCTACGCGTTTCGAGCCCAACTAGATTGTTTCTCAATAGGTCTTGAGTTCAATCAACCCCATTGACAAATTATAGGTCTAGTTTGTCAAATATCCTAACAAATCAGATCAGGTCGTACCTAGTATGTTCGGATCTTGTTTGTTCTTTCATTGTTACCGTTTAAAATCATTGTTACTATTCCAGAATCTGACATCGAACAGTTCAACTGACTGTTTAGTTCGTTGGTTTTCCGCTGCACCCATACGAGTCTTATTCTTTCGGATAGAATTTGTATCAAGTTATTTCCACGTTTTTGAACAAACGTGTCGAATCAATTGAACTAAAGGATCATGTATATATATGAGTGTTCTAATTTGAACATTTTCCCAGTCTGACTTTCGTAAGGTTATTGATAGTGGGGTTTGTCGCCCTCCCCCAATCAAACAAATAACTCAACTTAACTAACTAATGTAGTAGGGTAGTCGAGATCGAAATACAATGAGATCAAAAATTGAGTACTAGCTTGTCTCAAATTATAGGTTAGCTACGCGAATCAAGAATATGATTAATATTAAACTAATTGCTAAACTAAAAATAAATTTAATTAAGACTTCTAAATTAAGTAAACAAGTAATGTAAAATGGTTTAAGCAATAAAGAAAGGCCTAGGATTTGATTACACCACCAACATTCATAATCGCCATATTAGTTCTGCCAATTAGTCATTTTAGGGCAATTAAGTAAGGGGAAAACGTCTCTAATTCGCCTATTAACTCTCTCCCGGGCTCGTAATAGGACACTAGTACCCCCGACTCACCTCCCTCTCGGGTTCGTGACTCTGACTCTCCTATACAATACTCTTAAGACCCGAGAATGCGCGCCATCCCAAGGTAGTCGATTATTGCTAAGAGTCACTAAACATACGATAAATTCCCGGCCTTCCCAACCCTTTTTCCTAAGGTAAAGATCAAACCGGTTCTCAAAGGCGTCCTCAATGAGCTCCCCTTCCCGGGTTCAACCCAAATAGACAAGTACTCTAAAAAGGTGGATGACTATAAACCTAACCAACTCTCATTGGTGGACAATGATAACAATCAACCAAGCTCCTAATTAGAAGAATAACAAGCTAACCCCTTTGGCAAACCCCGCTAATTTCCCCTCAACATCTAATTTAAGTGGAACTAATTAGGTAAATTACTCATGTTGGGGGTCTAATCGAACCCTAGTGAACAAATTACTCACTAATCATATTTATCTAACACAAGACACACTAAAAACTATTCTAATAACAACATTAAACATAATGAAACAATAAAGATTGAAGCTTTAAGTTAAACTAAACTAATAAACTAAGGAAATATAACAATAACACTAAACATGGTAGGAGTGATAAAGATCAAAACTTTAATTAAATTAAAGTGACTAAACTAATAAAAATAACAATAATCTAAATGACAATAAGTCAAAGGGAGCGAAAAAATGGTAGGAAACTTGATAAAAATAACACTAAACATTGTACTATATTGTTGTCAAAAAAAAAAAAACATTGTACTATCGCATAAATGGCTTGGTGTTTGGAGGTCAATACAGAAACTGGCATTTGATGCTCAATTTTTCTCGCTAGTCCTTAAGGATAAGATACTCGACACCTATGAATTTTCACGCATCGTGAGCAATATTCTCTTTTATCTTTCAGGCCATTTCCTCAAGTTCCAGTTGTACATTTCCCCTCTTAAATCCTGCTCTGATGTTGATCCGTGGATATGTTACGAGTCAAGAGCTGGTGTTTCACACATTAGAATTCATAATCACTTCAAGGTTGCTCTTAAGTTGAACTCTATCTTCTGTTGTGACAACCTTGAAAAACTTAAGTACCGGAGTCATAGTTATTACTCCTCATAATTTTGGGGGTTTTAGAAAGATGACTTATCTCGAGCTTGATAAAACCACAATTACTGAAAAGTCATTCGGTCATCTTATTAAGAATTGCTCACTTTTTAGATGTTAAGGATAACAAATTGTGTTGTTATGGACCGTATTGTAATAGACCTTCCAAATCTTAGTCATCTGATGTGGATAGCATGTATATATCACTTGAAGTTAGAAATGCCGAAAATCTAATTTTAGCAGTTTTAGTTTTTGGTTTACATTACTGGCACAAAGCCTCTCAGTCGACCTGTTTGCGAGTTCTTATCAAGTCTTTGGCAAGTTCATGTAATAAGCTTCAAAAGCTTGTTTTCAAAGGCTAGTTTTGTAAGGTAAGTTGGTGAGGTTTGGTGCCTTAACATTGCAGCTTTATTTTTAATTTTAATCCTGCACTTGAAACGATTTCCCTTGCTGCCTCCAGCTTTTGATAAACTGAGAAAGCTTGATTTATCATCCATTGTCCTGAATGATGCGGATGAGTTTTATTCGATTATAAATGCTATCCAAAGCTGCTCTGCCATTAAAAGTCTTTACTATTAACAATATTCCAAAATCTTCTACACCTTCCATATCTTCCTCAAGCAAGACACAATCTACAACAAATAATTCAAGTGTATAATTGTAATATATTTGTTCCGGGTGTAATTTCGGAGCAGTGTTTTGTGACCACGTAAGCTTGTGGAATGATGTCGTTGCTTGACTCTTCCTTTCGGTCTCTCCTGTAAAGATGAACAAACTGAGGGCTCGGCTTGGTACCGAGCGTACTCACTCCGACGCTCAAGTCAGTAAACTTAAAGAGATAAGTTGTATGTTACTTGGCAAAGTATTTTGTAGAGAGATAAGGGAGTTTATACCAGATTATGAGATGTTTAGGTTATATTTTGGATGAATTGTCGATTATTGGATCGTTTTCTCAATGAGGATTGAGGAGTATTTATAGACTTTCACCTTTTGTCACGTAGTGGCCAAGTAGCCAAGTGGCAGAGCAGGTGGAAAGACTGTTCTACCCTCGGCCGAGGGACCCATGGCAGGCCGGCTGGCCTGGTTGACTCCATGCCGAGGGGACTGGATGTGAGTACGCGGATATGCTTCTCGGCCGGCTAGTTGCCTAGCCGAGACCCAAGTGACAGGCCGACAGGCTGCGTCAGTTAGGCTGTCTAATACGTTGACTTGTTGTCTATTAGCTTTGACCTTGCTCAATATGTTGACTCGGTCAGCGGGTGCAGAATATGCCCCATCAATTTGCCCCCAGCGTAGTCTATGCCGTGGTATGGACCTTCGATGAGTGTTGAGCGTATTCTGCGCAAGTAGGCATGTCTTCTCCGGCTTCTTCTTCCTCGGCTTGGTTCTGTTCAGGCCGTACCATATCCCCCCTCCACATGGATGTGTAATGGACATCAAATGTGGAAAAGAAAAAAGGCGCTGGCCGAGACCAAGGTTGAGGGCCGTGTGCTTTTGATTGCCCCCGGCCGGTGCTGCCAAACTTGGTTGATCAGCCGGCCGTTGGCAAGTAGATACCAGGAAGCGTGTCAAAGAAGAGTGGTTACTGTGTGTCGATTGACATTCCGTGGCTGCATGCTTGACACGTGGCTTGGCATTGATTGGTGGACGTTTCATGGGCTTTGCTCTGATTGGTCCGCTTCATGGGCTTTGCTCTATAAATAGAGCAGTGTGCCCCGTTTTTTGGCCATCAAACTTCATTTTCTCAAAAAATTTCTTCTCTCTAGTTTTTCGAAGAAACTTCTCTCTAGTCTTCAAAGCGTTACTCGGCGTAGCACTTTTCCAAGGTAAACAAACAAATTTTTTCAACTTTTAATTGTCAAGTTTTTGTTGTCATTATGTCTTCTGCTGATGCTGGACTCAATACCTCTGCGCCGGGGGGCGAACCGTCGCATCCTTATGAAGAGGAGCCACTGGTTGTCACCCCGATAGGGTTTGGGGGTCCTAAGTCGCCTTCTCCTGAAATTGATGAGCAATTTTTGGAGGGTATTGATGATGATGATGATGAAAGGACTCATTCTGATGAGGAGAGGCCGCATCTCTTGGATCACGGCGACGTCTGTTCGATCAATCCTGATCGTGCCTGGACGAATAAGTTCGCTAGTTGTTCCGGTCCTAATCTTTTTGAAGACCATTACTCCTTCGGCATGGGGTATAAAATTGTTATCCCTGAGGAAGGTCAGGCGGTCTGTTGCCCTTCTGAAGGCTGTATCGGCGTGTACATCAGACATCTGGAGTATGGGCTCCGGTTTCCTCTGAATGCATACGTTGCGGCCATCATTAAAGCCATGAACGTCGCCGTGGCACAACTGCATCCGTTGGCCATCAGGACGATTATCGGCTTCGTGTGGCTTTGCCTTTTTAAGGGGGAGGCCCCAACGGTTAACCTGTTCTGCCGGCTTCATCATCTTCGGCCGTCTACCCTCGGTGGCACGGGGTGGTACAACGTGCAGACGGAGCCAGGTTATGTTACCGTTTCTAAGCTGATATCTTGCAAGGACTGGAAGGGGCGGTGGGTATACGTCGAGGTTCCGGAGGATTATCCACTGCCCAGGTCCTTCCAAAGCCGCGTCAATTTGCGGTGCGAGAGTAAGGGGGAGCATGACAAATATGTCTCCCGGAGTAAGCTTAAGATGGACGCCAGCAGGGTCTATCTTAATGAGGACGAAACGCGGGCAATGAGGCTGTTTGAGGCTGAGAAGGATGGTACGCCGAAGGGATGGATGCCCCCGACGCAGATCGTTCTTCAGGATGAGCTGCTTTGCCACGTCGGCCTCATACCGGCCCTCAGCCAGGGTGAGTGGGGTCGGTATGAGGCCCATCTTTGCTTTTTATGTTTCCGTATTTGAACTTGGCTTATTTCTTTTGCTTAACTCCTGCTTCGTTTCTTTTGCAGACTGATTTGGCCCGGAACTGCCTGCCTCCGTCCTCCAGAAGTTGGGACTTGACGAGAACGGGAGAGTTGTTGTGCTGCGTCCTAAGGCCTTGCCACGTGATCGCAGACCGGCTCCTCACGAACTTATGGAGCAGCAGTTGAAGGCACTGGATGTGACGGCGGCTCAGGCGCAGATTGCCGGTAACGTGCCGCGCCGGAGACCAAAGACAACGTCTACGGCGTCAACTCTGGCTCAGTCTTCAATCCCCGTGGTCCAAAAGGAGCAGGTGGTCGTTGACGTTGAAGAGGAGGTCACCGTTGTGGAGGGTCCTCCTCCTTCAAATAAGAGAAAAGAGGCCGAGTCTGCCGCCGCTGCTGTTACCGCGGCCCGGAAAGAAAAGGGGCCAGTCGGCCCTCTGTCTAAGAAGGCCAGGACCGGTACGGATCTAACCCAGGGCTCGGATTTAGCGGGCTCTTTAGGCATTCCTGATGACAGGCTCTCTGATATGTCAATGAATGTTGACATGGATGCTTTGTCTGAATTTTTTGTAGATCAACCGCCGCCGGCTGCCGGTCCCACTGAACGGCAATTGGAGAAGCGGCCTGTGCAGACGGGCAATCAAAATGTCACCGTCGACTCCTCATCCCTGAAGGTTTCCCCCGCTCAGATTGCGGCGGAGGGTGCAAGGTTGTCCAAGAGGCTGGCGAAGTGGACTGAAATAGCCGGCGCTCACATTATGGAGCAAGAAAAGCTCATGGCCGAGGCTGCCCCTGCGCTTGAACGGCTTAGGCTCGAGCTTGTCGCTGCTAAGAAGGAGGCCGAGAGGTCGAGGGAGGCCGCCACGAAGGACCTCCTCGCTGAGCGAAAACTTAGGGAGGACGCTGAAAAGGCGGTCCTAGCCGAGAGAGCCAAGGCCGAGGTGCTTGTGGGTCGACGCCGCTAATTTCTTTGGAGGAGAAAGCTAAATTTGAGGGCGGCTATAATGCCGTGGTCGAGCAGAAGGAGAGGTGGAAGACTCTGCATTCGGCTGAGGCGAAGGAGCATAGGAACACCAAGGCTGTCCTTGCTCAGAGGGAGAAGGACATTGAGACGCTCCAAACTGTCATCATCCCTGACATGTGTGCTCAGTACCGGGACCAGGCTGAGGATGCTACCAGGGATGTAATTAAAGAGCTCTTTCCTGAAGGCTCCTTCCCGTGGCAAAAATTTGACCGGCTTCTTGATGAGAAGGCGGCTGCTGTGGAGGCAAAGGCCGCGGAGAAGGCAAAGGCGGCGAAGGCCGCTGAGGAGGCTGCGGAGAAGGTGGCCCATGCTGAAAAGGTGAAGGCGGCCAGGGAGGAAGCTGAGAGGGCAAAGGCAGGTGAAGCTGCCAACTCGGCTCGGGTCGCCCATCGATGGTGATCTTGCTCACTGCTGCCGGTGGCGAGCAGAAACAAGCATAGGGAGACGGGCGGTCGTCACGAGAATCACCGGCCCTTCGACGGCTTCACTGTTCGGGGCCAACTATTGAGCCTTTCCTCTCTGCCATCCTTTTGGCGCTTCAAGTCTTATGTCTGTAACCTTTTGTTGTACTTTTTGTTTTTGTTAAACTTTTGGTAGGTTGTGTTTAGGCTATCCCTATTGAGACGGCCGTCGACTTTGTTTTGCCTCATCCTGTAAACATTTTTTTCAATAAAGTTTGTTTATTTTGCCTCCATTAAGTTGTCTTCTTACATTTCAACATATTGAGTGCTTTTTCGTTTTTACTTCCTGTTGGGCCCTAAATTATCCTGCCTGACCTGATATAGGCCAGGCAACAGCCAAAGACAACTTCCAGGCTCTAGAGATCTAAAACCAGGCATTACTCCAAGATTGACAGGCACTAAGCGGGAGTTGATTGAAGACAAAGCGAGAAATAACCAAAGCACTGAAAAGATAAAGCACAGGCCATTGCAGGCAACAAACAAGCAGTCTCATATGTTCCCTATAAAAAAGGAAGACCAATTCCAGAAGGCAAAGATATAGGGAGCGATCAAAGCAACGGCTAAGAAAGAAGCAACCATCTCCGGGTAAATAGGGCACATTCCCTATTTACCAGGAAAACCTAAACGGCACAAAGGGATTGAAAGCAACCACCTATAAATAGAAAGAAAGGGAAGACAAGAAGGATCATCTGATATACCATCATTTTTACTCATATACTTTGTATTCTTAAGCAATATATTATTCATCACGCCCGATATAACAATACTCGTCAGGCTATCCAAAATCATAGTAACAATCACTCCGGCTTGGTGCCCGTGGTTTTTTCCCTTATTCCCAGTGGTTTTTCCACGTATAAAATCCTTGTGTCATTATTTGTTAGTTTGCTTTACATTTAATTATACCAATCAGGCAAGTTATTCGAGTTAGATCACCCTACATATAAATTCTGGCGGGACGCTCTAGATCACCTTGAAAATCCTCGCTAAAACAATTGGCGCCCACCGTGGGGCATCTAACTCAAAAATAATCAAAAGCCCACCATCAAAATACCACAAAAAACTAAGAAAAAATGGCAGGAGATAGCATTGAGCAACAATTAGTCTGCTGCAAACAACAGATTGTTGGAGATGGAACAATCGAAACAAAAAATGATACAGTCAAGTCAAGTGGCAAAATTGAAAGAATCGAATCCAGCCTAAAGATACAGTTGGGAGAAAAAGCTTCAGGATCAAAATTGAAAGTCCAGCCTGGCACACCATTCTCCTCCATCATAAGGAACATTGACTTCTCCAATATTGGTACTCCAACCCCATCCAAAGCAGGAGAAGAAACGGACTCAGGAGAACTCCAAAATCAAGAACTCCAAGATCAGACTAACACAGCCATTATGATGGCTATGCTCCAGGAAATCCAAAAACTTCATGAGAGATTTGAAAAGATCCCAGGAGTTCCTACCCCAATTGAAGAAGCAAATCCAGAAAGCTATCGATTCTCTCCTTCGTGGATGAAATAGCAAAAACAGACCGCAAAGAAGTTTGTGATTCCCTCAATGAGAATCTATGATGGAACCACTGATCCACAAAACCATGTTGCCTATTACAAGCAAAGAATGCTGGCAGCATCAATTCCCAGTGAACTACGTCAAGTCTGCATGTGTAAGGGATTTGGAACAACTCGAATGGACTGCCTTGCAATGGTACATAAACCGCCAAATGGAAGCATCAAGTCCTTTGTTTGACCTGGTCAATTCTTTCAATCATCAGTTTGCTAGCAGTAGGGAACTAGAGAAGAGATCCAGTGACTGTACGGGGTTAAACGAAGCCTGGAGAATCAATCGATTATACATGACAAGATTCAACAAAGAAAAAGTGTCAATCCCCAGATGTGATGTTGGAACAACCATTGAAGCTTTCAGGCAAGGGCTACCCCCGGATGTGACTTTTATGATGAAATGACCATGAAGCCCCTGTCATACCTTTGAAGATGTCCAAGCATTAGCCATAGGCTATATCAGTCTGGAAGAAGACAAAGGCTACAAGGCGAGATAATGCCGACAATAACTCAGGATATGACAAAACCAACAGGAAAAGCTTTAACAACAAAGGAAGCAATTCCAGGCCATGTCCCTACACAAGACCCGACAGATCGAAGTCAACTATACACACGAACAACGAGGTAACTCCTATACTTATCCTCCTGTCCAGGAATATAACTTCTCTGTTGACATTGCAGGATTAATCAAGAGGCTTGACCATATGGGAGACATTGTCAAGTGGCCAAAGAAGTCAGACAACCCCAACTCAAGAAAGGACACCACCAGGTGGTGTGAATTTCACATGGACATAGGTCACACAATGAGGAAGAATGCCGGGATTACGGAGACAAGTGGCTTACCCGCTAAAGAAAGGATACCGAAAGACTTGATGCAAACAAAGAACAAGGAAGATGACGGAACAAGAAGAAACACAGAAAGGCAACAACGTGACCTACCCCTTGCACCACCCATTTATGAAGTCAAATTCATCAATGGAGGATCGAAAATTTGTGGCTTTGACAGTTCAAATTTGCTAAGAAAATTGCCAGGGAGTCAAAAA
Source organism: Silene latifolia (assembly GCF_048544455.1). Lineage (NCBI taxonomy): Eukaryota > Viridiplantae > Streptophyta > Magnoliopsida > Caryophyllales > Caryophyllaceae > Silene > Silene latifolia. Next base: position 190,777,608 of record NC_133527.1, read on the forward strand.
TGAAATCTCCTTTTAAATCTATTAATTTACCTCAAATTACTTTTGACGACACGATATGCGGGGCATTCCGGACCTCCACCATGATGACTTGGTAATCACCATGCAAATAGGGACCGCACGTGTCATGAGAATCCTGGTAGATGGAGGCGATTGATAAACCCGATCATGCTCGATGTCCTTAAAGCAATGAAGATTGATGAGAGCCAAATCATAAAGAAGTCTAAATGTCCTAGTAGGATTCAGTGGAGAAACAAGAAACACACTAGGAGAAATACACCTACCCACATATGTGGAAGGAGTATCTTCATATGAAAGATTTGGAGTCTGGATCGCTGTCATCCTATAATGCTATATTGGGAAGGCCATGGATCCACAACATAAGAGCCATACCCTCTACCTATCACCAATGCATCAAAATACCAACAGAATGGGGAGTAACAACCATTAAAGGTGAACAAAAATCTGCCCAGGAATGTTATACTGAGGCATTGAAGCCTTCCAAGACAGGTAAGTCCCTCGCCTAGCAATTATGTAGACTGTCGGGACAACTCATGTGGGCAGAAACCAAAATGGAAATCGATCAAGTAATTTTAGACCACGAGTACCCTGACAGGCATGTACTTGTAGGATCTGATGTCCCTGACAATATCAGGCCAGAATTAGTAAGTTTTCTTAAAAGTAAATCCTCATGTTTTGCCTGGTCACATTTTGATATGACCGGAATATATGCCAATATTATTACACATAAACTAAATGTTGATGAGTCTTATAAACGTCCGTGAGAAAAGAAGAAAATTTGCATTTGAAAGACATGCCATCATCAATGAAGAAGTAGACAAACTACTGGACATGGGGATGATAAGAGAAGTCATGTACCCCAGCTGGCTAGCCAACGTAGTGGTGGTTCAAAAGAAGAATGGCAAGTGGAGAGTCTGTGTAGATTACACAGACCTCAATAAAGCCTGTCCAAAAGACCCTTTTCCACTCCCACACATAGATGCAATGGTGGATGCCACAGCAGGACATGAACTCCTGACATTCATGGATGCCTCAAGTGGATTCAACCAAATCAAGATGCACCCATCGATCAGAACATACCGCATTTATCACAGAAAGAGGCATATACTGCTACACAGCAATGCCTTTTGGCCTGAAAAATGCAGGGGCGACATACCAACGCCTGGTCAACACAATGTTCAAAGATCAAATAGGGGACACCATGGAAGTCTATATTGATGACATGGTAGTTAAATCAAAGAAAGTCAAGATCATGTCGGGACTTGGAAATTGACCTTTAAAATCCTAGAAGATTTCAATATGAAACTCAATCCATCCAAATGCCATTTCGGGGTATCCTCAGGAAAATTCTTGGGGTACATGGTGACCAAAAGAGGAATAGAAGCTAGCCCAGAACAAATAAGAGCCATACTAGAACTAGAATCCCCCAAGTCAGTCAAAGATATTCAAAAACTGACAGGACGAGTTGCGACCCTGAATAGATTCATTTCCGGATCATCATCGGATGCAAGGCATTCTATGACCTACTCGGGAAGAACAAAGCATTCAAATGGTTGCCGAACATGAGTCACCTTCCAGGAACTCAAAACATACCGACTACACCTCCGTTACTTGCCAAAACAGACAAAGGAGAACCCCGACAGTCTACCTATCATCACAGAAACAAGAATAAGTGGAGTCCCGACCAAAGAAATTGATGGCCAACAACATCCAGTCTACTATGTAAGCAAAAGTCTCCTAGATGCAGAAACCAGGTATGGCCTACTTGAAAAATATGTACTTGCTTTAGTAATGTCCTGTACTAAACTTCGACCTTATTTTGAAAGTCACCCAATCATTGTAAGAACCAACTTGCCTATCAAATCTGTCCGAGAAGGCCCGAGTTGTCAGGCGAGAATGGCAAAATGGTCAGTACAAATCAGCACCTATGATATAACCTTTGAACCCAGGACGGCAATTAAGTCTCGGGCACTAGCAGACTTCGTGGTCTGAATTGATCCTACCCTAGAACCAGACCTCATAAAAGAGGTCAACCTTCTTGACACACAAAAAACAGATCAGGAATGGATTCTCCATGTAGATGGAGCAACAAATATGAAAGGCACTGGCCTAGGATTAGTCCTAAAATCACCACAGGGAGACCTGATTGCACAGGCTGTTAGTTGTGAGTTCAAAGCCACGAATAATGAGGCTGAATATGAAGCCCCGATTCTTTGGATTAAAGGTATGTATAGAACTCGGTGTAGCAAACCTCAAGGTAAAAACTGACTCTCTTTTAATTTCCAATCAAGTTAAAGGAGTATATGCTGCAAAAGATTCAAAAATGATACTCTATTTGGAATATGTCAAAAACCTTTGCAAAAAATTCAAAACCTTTGACATCGACCAAATACCAAGGGACTTAAATACCCAGGCGGATGCCCTAGCCAGCCTGGGATCAAATTTCAGCCCTGCTGTGTTTGACAAAATACCCATCGTCCACCTGCTGGAACCAACCATAGAAAAGCCTGAACGAATTTGCCCTATTCAGGAAGATACAAATTCCTGGACTAAACCTTACTATGATTGGTTCCTACAGGGGGTACTCCCTGCAAATAAAAACGAAGCAAGGGCCCTGAAAATCAAAGCATCCACTTATACCATTATAAATAACACCTTGTTTAAAAAGTCTCAGGCTGGACCTTACTTACGTTGCCTGGAACCAAATGAAGCCAGCCAGGTTATAGAAGACATACATAATGGCTACTGCGGAAATCATAAAGGTGGAAGAAGCCTGGCAAGCAAAATTCTCAGGACAGGCTACTTCTGGCCAACCCTGAGAGCTGACTGCATAGCATACAGCTCAAAATGTGAAGCCTGTCAAATCCATTCCCCCTATATCCATCAACCATCAGAACTACTACATTCCATCTCGGCCCCCTGGCCATTCATGAAATGGGGCATGGACATAGTAGGAAAGCTACCTCAGGCGCCTGGACAAAAAGTCTTTATGCTAGCAATGACTGACTACTTTTCCAAATGGATAGAGGCAGACTCTTACAGGCAAGTCAAAGAAAAAGATGTCATATCATTCATCAAAAAAAATATCATATGTAGATATGGAATACCTTGTAAATAGTCCGTGATAATGGGACAGAATTTGTGGGAAAAAGAACACTAATTTCTGTGCACAATGGAATATCAATTTAGTCACATCTACACCAGGCTACCCTAAAGCCAAAGGCAAGCGAGAATCAAGCAACAAAGTAGTAATCAGTTCTGAAGAAAAAGTTGAAAAGAAGAAAAGGAAGATGGGCGGAAGAGCTCCCCTAGTTCTATGGGCCGACAGGACCACACCCAAAACGACCACAGGCCAAACACCATATTCCCTGGTCTATGGTCGTGAAGCGATAATACCATTTGAAATTCATGTGCCAACTACCAGAAGCGGCCTGAACACAATAGAAGAAAACAGACCCTATTACAAGATAACCTACTCTTAACGGAGAGGAACCGAGAGATGCGGCCAAAGTCGGGATAGCCGCCTACCAACAGGACATAAAGAGCCGGGAGTTACAACAAAAATGTCAATATCAGAGTATTCAAAGAAGGAGACCTGGTATTAAGGAAAGTTTTCCCCAACACCAGAGAAAAGAATGCAGGCAAACTAGCCCCTACATGGGAAGGCCCGTACTTAATTGATTCAATAGTGGGACAAGGAGCTTACAGGCTACAAACTTTGGAAGGAGAAATGATCCCCAGATCTTGGAACATTCTCCACTTAAAACTATTTCATATCTGAGAAGCAGGTAAAACTACTCACCCTATATACATGTGCTAAGTTTCATACCTGCTATGTGCTAAACTACTTGCCTATCATTCTTAATTTCACCTAAAACTTTATTTCAAATCCTGAAAACTTGTTTTACGCCTTCTTTTTACTTATTATATGTTATACTTTAGGCTTAAACAAATGTTCAGGATTGAGGGCCACTCCACCCAACCTGAACAACATTTCTAAAAATGCTCTAATTTGGCACCGCCCGCTCGACCCGAAAAATAAACCGAGCTCAAGTACATAAAAAGACAAGTACAAAGGTGGAATAGACCATAGTACTTGTCAAAAAAGCCCTCCGACAGGCCGAGGGCCATAAGCCCTCCCGACCGCAACCACCCTCATTCTTAAAAGCCCTCCCGACAGAGAAAAAGCCACCATTCCCCATAAACACAGGAATGAGGGCCATAAGCCCTCCCGACAGGCATTATTCTAACAAAAATATCACATGAATATACGGTACAAATTCAGTCAAAAAAAACAAAAAAATCAAGAAGGGAAAGGACATATATATTCAAACCTACCCAGGAATACATCCTTCCCAGGCAAAAAGAACACACCGTTCATTCGAGCAAAGCCAACAAAACCAAAACAAATCCTAAATCATTTGTTCAGGGAACATCCCCCCCTGAATAGGCCAAAACAACACAAACAAAAAAAAATAACAACTAGCCCACCTTGGAAACAGTAGTAGAGCCAATCCCCTCATCAGCAGCCTCTTCTTCTTCATCTCCATCCCCTTCAACATCACTATTTTTCCCTTTGGATGGAGGAGAATCCACCTCCTCATCAGCATGCAACTTACAAAGCTCAGGATACGTGGTATTGAGATCGGCCAATTCCGATCAGATTCCAAAAGGCGACTTCAGCAGGCTCTTTCATAGCATCCACACGACCCTTGCCAAAGAAATACAGGCAAAGCATCTTTACCCGGCCCGAACCTCGTCCCTCTCCACACCCAATTCTTCATTTACCTTTAATCGCTCCCGCATAGCCTCGCTTTTCACCTTCAATTCCTCCTGGGCAATATCAAACTTGGCACGAAGAGCTTTCAAGGCATCCTGAGCGATTTCAACTTAGCAGACTCCACCAAAGAAACGAGCCTTCCCCGCCTCATTATCCTCCTTCAACGAATGATTCTCGGCCTTGGACACCTCCAAATCGCTTTAAACTTGTCAAGACATCTTTTTCAAGATTTGTACCTCCCAATCCAAGGCATTTTTTAGACCATGAACTGATTCCAGTTGACAGGCACTCCTAGACATCATTAACATTCTAAAAACAAAAGAAAATGCCCATCTAAGCCACAAAAAAGAAAACACACACAAAAACCCACAACAAACAAAGACAAAAAATATATACCTCCTGAAGCATGGTAACCAGGTTGGCAAAGATAATCCACGGAACGATACATAGCAGCCAAAGCACGAGCGAAGCCTCCTCTCGCTCGATACTTGAAATAAGGATCATCAACCACAAAAGTCCGAGCCCGAATTTGATCCTTAGCAAACCTGGACCTCATCCATACGAGCCCTAACTCCCCGACCTCATGAACTCCCCCAAAGACTCATCCACTCTCTTCCTCTTCTCGGACGATCACTTTCATCCACAACCTTTTCAAAGCGATACCAACCGAGCTCCCCGCACAGATTCCGAATTTGAACAAAGACTATCACTCCCGTTGCCTCACTTTGCTCTTTGACTTCTCCCCTGTAATTTGAGAAACCCCGCCTTCACCAAAGACAGACCAAAACTAGCAATCTGGCGAAGCCCGGTAGCCGCACGACGAGTTTCTAAAATCAAGCAATAAAAGCATGGATCCAATACAGAAAACAGAATGACAAAACAAGCAAAAGAACTTACTCCCTGATGAAGATGCCCCTGGAACCTTAGTTCTCTTCACAGGCTTATAAGTGCTCAACTTAGCCTTCTTAAAACGAGGCATAGCAGACTTGCCCCTGCACAGGCAGGCCAAGCCCTCTCCTCTTCGTGCAACGCCATAAACGCCGCTATCCCAGGTCACCGAGCCCTCAAAGATCGTGGATCATTCACCCAATCACTTACTAAAAGAAAACACGGGCAAAGTAAGTAAACTCTCCAAAAAATACTATTACCAAAACAAAAATTATGCAGGAAAGAAAGATTACCTCCTTCAACAATTTGGATAATTGAGATAGTCCAGTCGGGGCAATTGAATCACCTTGATAAACATATAAGTCCGAGCCCACCTTTATCATCCCCCTGAATCAAAATTGGTGATCGGGTGAGCCATCTTTGACCCGACTCGAAAATTGAACCTCCCAAGAGAATGACTCTTCGGATGATAAACATTCTTAAAATCATCCAGAGTAATAACCAATTTATGCTTAGAACATAAATGCTCAATAGAATGGACAATCTTCCAAACCATTGGCATGAGTTGAAACGGAGGAACCCTAATAGCCCTAACCACCTCAGCCATAAAAGGAGAAAGGGGAAGTTGACCACCACCCCTGAAAGCCCACTCAAAAATACAGAACCAACCCGGGCTACTCCAATTAGCCCTGATAGGACCATTCTCAGGAATCCAAACCTCAGCCCCATGAGGAATGAGACCCCTGCCCTTTATATAATGCTCAAAAGCAGGTTTCAGTTGATTAGCCTCATGGAAAGAGATTGCTAAAGCCTTATTAGGAGAATACTCAACCCCCTTATAAGACATGGACAGAACCTCTGGAGGAGGAACAACCTCCACCACGTCATCCTCGGGAATGACTTCGGGGACCTCTCAACCTCGGCAGGAAGCCATTTCAACTTCAACAGAACTTTTTCAACCTCGGCAGAGCTTTTGAAGTCGCTTTGTCCTTCTCCTGCCACCAGCCATATATTATTTTTTCTAAAAGATGAATTTTTGCAAAGGAAGAATTTTTTAGAAAGAGAAAGAAGAAAGTTAGAGATTGGAATGTGAAGACATACACGAAACAAACAAGATATTTATAGCCGCAAAACCATAACGGCTAGGAAAGCAAGTGGTTAAGATCAATCATGACTCTCCTAGGGTTTTGTGAACCTACCCTATTTATGGCAAGTAACCGTTACAAGAAGTTGAAGCAAACTCAAATTCTGAATCCGATAGAAAGTCCCTGCACAAATCACTTGCCTGGCCCAAATTTTTATCTCCTCATTCCTGGCCGGACCCAATAAAGGAATAAGAAGATAAGGGGCAATTGTTGGGCCCTAAATTATCTGCCCGACTGATATAGGCCAGGCAACGCCAAAGACAACTTCCAGGCTCTAGAGATCTAAAACCAGGCATTACTCCAAGATTGACAGGCACTAAGCGGGAGTTGATTGAAGACAAAGCGAGAAATAACCAAAGCGACTGAAAAGATAAAGCACCAGGCCATTGCAGGCAACAAACAAGCAGTCTCATATGTTCCCTATAAAAAAGGAAGACCAATTCCAGAAGGCAAAGATATAGGGAGCAGTCAAAGCAACGGCTAAGAAAGAAGCAACCATCTCCGGGTAAATAGGGCACATTCCCTATTTACCAGGAAAACCTAAACGGCACAAAGGGATTGAAAGCAACCACCTATAAATAGAAAGAAAGGGAAGACAAGAAGGATCATCTGATATACCATCATTTTTACTCATATACTTTGTATTCTTAAGCAATATATTCTTTCATCACGCCTGATATAACAATACTCTGTCAGGCTATCCAAAATCATAGTAACAATCACTCCTGGCTTGGTGCCCGTGGTTTTTTCCCTTATTCCCAGGGTTTTTCCATGTATAAAATCCTTGTGTCATTATTTGTTAGTTTGCTTTACATTTAATTATACCAATCAGGCAAGTTATTCGAGTTAGATCACCCTACATATAAATTCCTGGCAGGACGCTCTAGATCACTGAAAATCCTGCTAAAACACTTCCGGCTTGGCCGAGGCAGTTAGAAGGCGCATCTCAATTGTACTTAAACGTTTAAACATGTTGGCATGTCGGTCGCTTCCTCCACCACCCCCGGTCTTAGCCGAGGCGGTCAGATTTGCGCTTCCCAACCACCGTTGTGAACATGTTAGCGTATCGGTCGTTGTGTCCCCGTCGCCCCCGGCTTTGGCCGAGGTAAAACGAGGTTAAGGCTCGACAGCGTTCGTATCTGTAGACATATTGATCGCTTCCTCTGCCGGGCCTTCGGTTGGCCGAGGCGGCTAGATTTGCGTCTCAACTGTACTTATACGTTCCTATTAGCGTATCGGTCGTTGTGTCCCCGTCACTCCCGGTTTTGGCCGAGGCAATCGAGGTTACGGCTCGACAGCGTTCGTATCTGTAGACATATTGATCGCTTCCTCTGCCGGGCCTTCGGTTGGCCGAGGCGGCTAGAATTGCGTCTCAACTGTACTTATACGTTCCTAAGTATGTTGGTCGCTTTCGCGAGTATCAACTGCATTTGGCGTTACTGCCCGGCTTTGGCCGTGGCGTCTATTCTGGCATGACTATGGAGGGGACAAGTATTTTGATGGAAAACTTGGATTATTCTTCATAAGGTACAATCATGCGTTGGGGTGCCCACAACGGTCTCAGACACCTCCGCCGTTATACAAAATATTTCCTTAAGTTGTCCGTGTTCCAGTGGCTCATTAAAGGAACACCCTCCATGTCTGTCAGCCGGTATGTCCCCGGCCTCATTTCTTCAACCACCTTGTAGGGTCCTTCCCAGTTGGCCGTCATTTTTCCATGGACGTTTTCTTTGTTTGTGGCGGCCGACTTTCTTAGGACTAGATCTCCTACTCTTAAGTCCCTTTTGTGGACCCTGCGGTTGTATGTTCTTCTCATCCGGTTTTGATATACTGCCAAGTTGAGCCGTGCCGTGTCTCGACTTTCTTCGACCAGGTCTAGGGAGGCTCTCAGGCCTTCCTCATTTTCGACTGGGTCAAAAGTTTGCGTTCTGAATGTCGGCACCGCTGCTTCAATTGGCAGGACGGCCTCAGGCCCATAAACTAGGTGGAATGGACTGTACCCCGTTGCTTCTTTCTCCGTGGTTCTAAGGGACCACAGGACGCCGGGTAGTTCATCAGCCCACCTTCCCTTTAGATCTTCAACCTTCTTTTTTAGCCCGTTCAGGATTGTTTTATTAGCTGCTTCCGCCTGCCCGTTGCTCTGAGGGTGGCAGACGGAGGAGTATGCAAATTTGATACCAAGCTCCTCCAACCAGTTCATTACCATGTCGCTCCAAAACTCTCGGCCGTGGTCAAATACAACGACTTGGGGCAACCCAAATCGAGTTATAACGTTCTCCCAAATCACCTTTCTTACGGCCGCCGTGGTCTTGGCAGGTACTGCGACAGCCTCGACCCATTTGGTGAAGTAGCCAACGGCGACAATTAGGTACTTTCTTCCTCCGGAGGCCGTCGGAAATGGCCCTAGTAAATCCATCCCCCACTGTGCAAATGGAAGGGGACTAAGCACCGGTTGCAGGTCTCGGGAAGGAGCATGTATCACCGGAGCATGCATCTGACAATTCTTGCACTTCTTGGTCTTTGCTCTGGAATCCTCAAGCATGGTGGGCCAGAAGTAGCCGGCTCGGAGAGCTTTGTGGGCTAGCGTTCTTGCCCCCATGTGATGTCCACAGATGCCTTCGTGAATCTCTGTCAGTATAAGCTCCGCGTCGGCTGGGCCGACACATTTCAAGAGTGGCCTTATCACAGACCTTCTGTATAATTCTCCTTCGAACACTGAGTACCTTGCGGCGATCCTTCTTATCTTCTGAGAGAGACTGCGGTCCTCCGGCAACTCATTTGTAAGTTTGAATTTCATTATCAGAGTCATCCACGTCGTCTCGGCTTCGATGTCGCCCACCATGCCGACGGTCTCAGTGATGCTTTTAGCATTCCTGATATCCACCAGCACGGTTCGACTGAAATTCTTGATGCTTGAACTGGCAAGTTTCGAGAGAGCGTCGGCTCGGTTGTTCTCAGACCTGGGAATGCACTGTATCTGGAAAGATTTCAATTTTGAGGTGTCATCTTTTACCCTCTCCAGATACCTTATCATCCCATCATCTCGAGTCTCATACTCTCCTCTGATTTGATTAGCCACTAAGAGTGAATCTGTCTTCAACACAACATGCTCCGCCCCGGCAGCTCTAGCTAACTCGACTCCAGTTATCACCGCCTCATATTCGGATTCGTTATTTGAGGCCGAGAAGGTAAACTTCATGGCGTACTTAAACTCGTCCCCGTTTAGGGTGATGATAAGGATGCCGGCTCCGAGCTGTTCGCCGTGGAGGACCCGTCGGTATATACTTCCCACACACCGGGATTTGATTCTTCTTGATAAGTGCACTCGGCCAAGAAGTACGCAAGTGCTTGCCCCTTTATCGAGGGCCTCGGTTTGTCTTGAATGCCGGCCGGAGAGCTCCACCGCCCATTTAATAAGCCCGCCGATTTTTCGAATTTTTCTAAGGCTTTCTCCAATGGCTGGTCGGTTAAGACCGTCACGGGATGTGCGTCGAAGTAGGGTTTTAACTTCCTTGCGGCAACGACGACGGCGAGGGCTGCTTTTTCAATCAGTGGGTAATTCCTTTCGGCGTCCAGCAGTGTATGGTTGATAAAGTAAATTAGGTATTCTTTGCTTGTTCTCTTCCCCGACGATTACGACGGGACCGACCGTGGCCGAGGTAATCGCTAAGTATAGGTATAGCGTCTCCCCAAAGATCGGCCTCGGGACGGGGTCGGCAGTGTCGAAGGTGAGCTTTCGGTTGCACGAAAGCGTGCTCTGTTGCTCCCCAGTGAAGTTTTTATTCCCTTTCAGCACTTGAAAGAACGGTGTGCTCTTGTCCGCCGACCGAGAGATGAAGCGGGCAAGAGCCGCCATTCTCCCGGTCAGCGTCATAACCTCTTTTCGGTTCCTCGGCTCTGGTAGGTCCAGTATTGCTTGGACTTTCTCCGGATTGGCATCAATTCCCCTGGCACTGACAAGTACGCCGAGGAACTTGCCGGCCCGGACACCGAAGTTGCATTTCTTTGGGTTGAGCTTCATTCTATATTTCCTTAGTGAACAAAATGTCTCGCTCAAGTCGGCCAAGTGCTCGCCGTCAGACTTGCTTTTTACAATAGCATCGTCGACGTAAGCCTCGATGTTTCGCCCTTTTTTATCTTGAAACACTTTGTCCACCAGCCTAGTGTAAGTTGCGCCAGCGTTTTTCAAACCGAACGGCATCATTTTATACATGTATGTGCCGTGTATGGTGATGAATACGCACTTAGGCATGTCTTCTTCGGCCATGAATACCTGATGGTACCCTGAGAAGGCGTCTAGCAGGCTCAACATAGTGTAGCCTGCCGTTGCGTCAATTAAACTATCTATTCGAGGCAAGGGATAGCAATCTTTGGGGCACGCTTTATTAAGATTTGTAAAATCAACACACATCCTCCACGCCCCCGACGACTTCCTCACCATTACAACATTTGCTAGCCACTCAGGATAAGTACAAGGCATGATAAAGCCCGCCTTTAATAGTTTATCTACTTCGGCTTTGATGGCCTCATCCTTCTCGGCCGAGGAGTTCCTCATCTTCTGCTTGACAGGGCGAGCGGTGGAGAGTACGTTCAGCTTGTGAACGATCACCTCCCGGCTCACGCCCGGCATCTCTTTCGCCGAGTATGCGAAGACATCTTTGTTCTTCCTCAGCAGGTCTAGGAGATCGGCTCTGAATTTTGGCTCCAGGTCGGCACCGATAGTTACGGCGCGCCCTGGGTCAATTTCCACTTCCTCGGTCTGGGCTCCTTCGACCATGCCGACATTGGTATCCATCCGTTCGCCCTGCTGCTGTAAGGATGGGCTCTTCCCCTTCTCTGACTTCTTCGCCACCGTGAGGGATTGCATGTTGCACCCTCTGGCAGATACTTGGATGTTGACGATTTCGTCTCTTTCGTCCTTTGAGACGAGCTTTTGTGCTTCCCCCCGGTCTGAGACGTACATCAATGTCAGGGCCCGGATGGACATCACAGCATCGGCCTCGCTCAAAGTGACCCGGCCTATAAGAACATTGTAGGCAGACGAACCGTCGATCACCACAAACTCAGATAGAACATTTTTAGCCGCATCGGCTTGGCCGAACATCACCGGCAGTCTGATTGACCCCAAGGGTACCAGGCCGGCCCGGCAGAAGTCGTACGGCGGGTTAGTGCGAGGGCTCAGGTCTTCAATCTTCAGACCGAGATTGAGAAAGCATTCCCTGAACATGATGTTCGTGTAGGCGCCTGTATCAATTAGGCACCTCTTGACCAAGTGATTGGCTATGTCTAGGTGGAATACCAGCGGGTCGCTGTGCGGTGCAACGACTCCTTCGTAGTCCTTCTTTCCGATGGTTATATCGGGGACGGTGGAAGCGGGGATCGCTGTGGTGGGCACAAAGTTGATGGCTTGGTAAAGCTCATTTAGGTGCCGTTTGTGCCCATTAGCTGACCCACCGTTCTCGTTTCCTCCGATGACAACCTGGATCACTCCCATCCTCGGAATGCGATTTTCTATTCGCCCCGTCGGAGCTTGTTTCTGGGCCTCCAGCTACATACTTGCCGAGGGCCCCCTTTCGGATCAGCTCCTCGATGGCGTTCCTCAGATGCCGACAGTTGTCGGTCTTATGGTCGGGTTGGCCGTGGTAGTCGCAGAACTGGCTAAGGTCGCCGTCCCCTCTCGCCTTGGGGGGCCTTGCCCATTTCTGCCCTTCGTTCCTGCTTAGGGCAAAGACCTCGGCCGGTGATTTGACCAGGGGGTGAGACCGCTGTACCTCTTTGGGGTGTATGGTCCCGAACTACCCCCGGCGCCCGCCGAGTTCTGTTTCCTGTTAAATCTTTCAGGCCGTGACCTATTCATGTCACGGCGCCCTCCGTCTACGTTGTCCCGGCGGCTCCTCCTTTCTGGGTGCCCAGCTTCACTGTGGCCTACCCAGGTCTTCTGGTAGTCCTCCACCTTTATGGCTCGGTCGGCCATCTTTCTGGCGGAGTCTAGGTTGAGGTCCTCGCACTTGATGAGCTCATTTTTGAACTCGCATTTCGGCAGGCCTTTCATCAGTGCGGTGGCCGCCAGCTCGGTGTTCAGCTCACGAATCTGCTGAACCTTGGCATCGAATCTCTTGACGTAGCTCCGGAGGGACTTGTCCTCCCCCTGTTGGATAGTCAGGAGATCTGAGGTTTCCACGGCCCTTCTCTTGTTGCAGGCGTACTGGGCTATGAAGTTGTCTCTCAGCTCGGCATAGCAGTATACCGAGCCATTAGGTAACCCCTTGTACCAACTCTGTGCCATGCCGTGGAGGGTCGTTGGGAAGACTCGGCACCACACCTCATCAGGCTGCTCCCATACCGACATGTACGACTCGAAAGCCTCGGCATGGTCGGTCGGGTCACTCTCCCCTTTGTAAGATAGGGGCGGCAGCTTCAGTTTGGTCGGCACCGGGACTTCGAGGACATAGGCATGGAGGGGCTGTCTGACCACGTGCCGAATGACACGCGGCGATCGGCTCCTCGCAATCCTAGTCCGGCTTCTCTCCCCGTGGCGGGAAGGGCTTCTTGTTGTCCGACTTTGGAGAGTCGGACTTCTTTCTTCATTTCTTCGGGGGTGGCCTCGTTGTTGCCGCGGCGACACTGTCCTCCCGCGAGTGGGGGAAGGACTTTGGTCTGCCACTGGCACCACGGGCACCGCCGGCGTCCTTGCATGCCCAGCTCCTTGTAATACTCCGGTCAAGTTTGGCTGCATCGACCACATGTCCCATGACAGTGACCTGGCCGGTGGGCAGCGGTGTTTCTGGCTCTCTTGGCATCCCGTACTTCACCGGCTCCATCACTCGGCCGGTGGGGGACTGCCCGATCTCAGAATTGGGGAACGTCTCATCCTGGTAGAATTCCGTTTCTACACTCACAAGTTCTGGCTGTTTTGACATCTTAGCTCTTTGAATGGTTTTTTTTTTTTTTTGGTTGTTTTTTTTTTTTTGTAAGGGGGGTGACTAGCTTTTAGTATCGTCTTCCCCACAGACGGCGCCAATTATTCCGGGTGTAATTTCGGAGCAGTGTTTTGTGACCACGTAAGCTTGTGGAATGATGTCGTTGCTTGACTCTTCCTTTCGGTCTCTCCTGTAAAGATGAACAAACTGAGGGCTCGGCTTGGTACCGAGCGTACTCACTCCGACGCTCAAGTCAGTAAACTTAAAGAGATAAGTTGTATGTTACTTGGAAAAGTATATTGTAGAGAGATAAGGGAGTTTATACCAGATTATGAGATGTTTAGGTTATATTTTGGATGAATTGTCGATTATTGGATCGTTTTCTCAATGAGGATTGAGGAGTATTTATAGACTTTCACCTTTTGTCACGTAGTGGCCAAGTAGCCAAGTGACAGAGCAGGTGGAAAGACTGTTCTACCCTCGGCCGAGGGACCCATGGCAGGCCGGCTAGCCTGGTTGACTCCATGCCGAGGGGACTGGATGTGAGTACGCGGATATGCTTCTCGGCTGGCTAGTTGCCTAGCCGAGACCCAAGTGACAGGCCGACAGGCTGCGTCGGTTAGGCTGTCTAATACGTTGACTTGTTGTCTATTAGCTTTGACCTTGCTCAATATGTTGACTCGGTCAGCGGGTGCAGAATATGCCCCATCAATATTTTTCCATAACTTATGTTTATAGCCTTCTTGTATAGGACTCCATCTATTAGGTCATTAGCATTAGTATAAATAGGATGCATCTCATTGTAAACTTATCTTCCTCAACGTTTTACATGTTCCGAAAATCTCGCGTAATATTCTGTCAATTTCGAAATTTGTGTAAAGATAATAATGCCTTTGTTATATTCTCATCCGATTCTTTTATTATTAAGGACATGTTGACGGGAGCACCTCTTCACCAGGGCCGAGCTAGACACGGCATATACGAGTTGAGAACTGATGCGTGTCATTTATATGATGTTTTACACCCTATTTTACACGCATTTCAGAGCTCAATTGAGTAGTTTATGCTACTATTTCCCTTGTTTCGTGTATTTCTTCCTTTTCTTGTGATTTTGTAGGAATATGAAGATTTCAGCGGAAAATCGAGCCAAATCCGTCCCTAAGTATTTAGCATTGCATTTGACATGGAGTATTGACTCGAGGAATGAGCTTGGTGCGCGTTTCAAGGCCTAAAGATAGCAAAAGCAAGGGTGCGTACGAGTTTAGCAAGCAAAGAAGCATTTCACGATATTGCAGCCTCATTCAGATGTCTATATCTCGATTTCTAGAGCAGATAATCGAGTGATTCCAATTGGAGGTGAAAGCTTATCCTCTTAGCTTTCCAACGCCGCGTAGAACGCCTGATTTGACCAAGTAACGAAGAAATGGCAGTTGTTTTAAGATCGGTGCGCGCTGCAGGAATCGTCAGAATCATATATGCATGGTCTACGAGTTTTCATTAATTTCTTGCTGAACTTGAGACTTGACTTAGATTTTTGGCAAACTACTTATATTTCTGAGATTTAGAGCCTATAACTGGTGTCATTCATGACCGGTTTATTTAGGATGTGAGTAGTTACTCCTTATGAGACATGTTACATCAATATGCATAAATATGAACTTAATCTGCTTAATACCTGTATGCATTCGGTCTGTGGTTTGTTGACACATGTGTTAGAGGTTCCCTTTTCTCATTTACCCATAAGCCTCACATAGCCAAATTGTCTTTTTGTCCCATAAGCTACATACCATTATTTAGCCTACCCTATCCAAGCTAGTTTTGGTAGTTGTGGGAATGTGTTTATTGCATTTTGGTTATATTGCTCTGTATGAGAAGGTTGGTGGAATGTCGGAAAGGAGGGAAAAAAGAAAGAAAAAAAATAGATTTGAAAAGAGAACAAAAGAAAAAAAAAATGAAAAGAAAGTAGAAAAGAAGAAAAAAGAAAAGAAAAAAATCATCAAAATCGCATAATCATAATTCAAAGTCTTTATCAAATGGCGATTTCTGCTCCCATGTTATATTTGTATCTTATGGGGAGTTGACTTATTATGGAGATTGTGAGATTAATGCTACTCATTAGCACCGTTTTGTATTGATTTATCTGGAGCAAGAAGTTGAATGTTGTTATAATTTGGACATGTAGTTACTAGCTTGGCTTTAACTCCTCTTATCCAAATTCATTTTTGCCTCTTCTTACCCATTACCTCATATATCCATATTTACCTCGGCATGTGTCATGGTCATTGGTTTGGTTGGAATGCATATGTACGGTTGTAGAGATTATTTTCATATTAGATTGCAGACATGTTCTTATAGGTCGTAGTTAGGTGAGAGTCACTACAAAATTACTTCTTTCTATCTTTTACATATACTCACCTGTGCTTTTGTGTGATTTGAGCGATCCGTGAGAGTCCATAATGATAAGTCTCTATAATTGACGGTTCAGCAGTTTTTGACGACTCCATAACTCGTTTGCATGATTCACAATGCAAATTGATTGTTAGTTGTGCATTAAATTGGTTTAGGCTTTACTTGTTGCATTTCGCTCTGAGATTGAACTCGTTCCATTAGGTTTTAGGATCGAGTCTAGTTCTTGCTTGGGGACAAGCAAGGGTTTGGTTTGGGGAAGTTTGATGCGTGTCATTTATATGATGTTTTACACCCTATTTTACACGCATTTCAGAGCTCAATTGAGTAGTTTATGCTACTATTTCCCTTGTTCCGTGTATTTCTTCCTTTTCTTGTGATTTTGTAGGAATATGAAGATTTCAGCGGAAAATCGAGCCAAATCCGTCCCTAAGTATTTAGCATTGCATTTGACATGGAGTATTGACTCGAGAAATGAGCTTGGTGCGCGTTTCAAGGCCTAAAGATAGCAAAAGCAAGGGTGCGTACGAGTTTAGCAAGCAAAGAAGCATTTCACGATATTGCAGCCTCATTCAGATGGCTATATCTCGAGTTCTAGAGCAGATAATCGAGTGATTCCAATTGGAGGTGAAAGCTTATCCTCTTAGATTTCCAACGCCGTGTAGAACGCCTGATTTGACCAAGTAACGAAGAAATGACAGCTGTTTTAAGATCGGTGCGCGCTGCAGGAATCGTCAGAATGCAATTCTGTACAACACCTTTGGTCGATCGACTGGCCTCAGTGGTCGATCGACCACCACGCGAGCTGATGCGCAAATTAAAAGATCGAGAATTAGAAAGCCCAATGTATTCTTAGGTTTAGGAATAAGAGTGCGTGATATTCCTATATAACTAACCTATGTTTTCAGAATAATCATCAGTTTTTAGAGGAGAGACATTAGGTCTCGAGTTTAGCATAGTTTACATTCAAATACTTTAGTTTCTCAATAAAGTTCGCTATTTTGCATCTGGATTTCCTTTCGGCCTTCAGTTTCGGTATTTCTCAATCATAATTTCAGTCTTTAAGTTTATTATCTTCGTAGTTAGAATTGCTAGATTAGGTCCCTAAAGCCGTAATTTTCTTTATTGCGAATTTACTGTTAAATCGTTTTAATCATGCTTCCGTTTACTGTTTTAATTGCTTTCGTAGTTGTAGTTAGAATTATTATGAGTAGCTAAATACCCCGTGCTAAGATGCGAGGGGATCTGTAGCGAAGACGACGTAGATTAGTAAACCTGATGTCGGCCTTTGGTCGATCGACTGGATTAGTCAGTCGATCGACTGGACCTGTTGGTCGATCGACTGGCTTAGCTCGTCGATCGACTGACGCGCGATAGATTAGCACCGTTTCAATGTTTTAATTGCAATATTTGACAACGAGACCGAGAGGAGACTTGTTAAATGCTTAGTATTTGACCGACCCACAAGATCGAGAGATAGGGGAGGGAAAATAGATTAATAAATTGAGACGGCTAAATTGCTAAGATCGAAAGATAAGTAATTTAGGCATTAGGAATCACTTTTCAGGGCGAGAGCTAGTATTAGCGAGACCTAGGGACCAGTAGCATAGGCTGAGAGGCGCTACTAGTTAAGAATGGACCGAGAGGACTTCTTATTTTCCCACCTATCGTGATTTATCAGACTTACTTAGATACCGTAAATCACAAACCGGGCAGATGAACCAATCGTCTTAGCTTCCCTTTTATTATTTTCTACACCTTCTTATTTAATTGCTTTAGTTATAGTTTTTATTTTGTTTTCGCATTTAGATTTAGTTATAATCCAATCCAAAACCCCCCACAACTGTTACCCATAGACTAGAATCAATAACAACTATTATCTCCCTACCTCCCTGCGGATCGACCCTTACTACCGCTTGCTAGTTGTAGTTCGGAATTTATAAATATTATTTTTGGTACTCACTTCGGCAGGTATCAAGCACGAACCAACCAACTGCAAGTTTTGCGAAGAAAAGCTCAACTCCTTTATCATGGCATCATCGTTTAGGACATCCTACCTTCGATGTAATGCGAATTATCAATAAAAATTTACCTTTTAAGTTATCTAATTTCTCGTCTTGTGAATCATGTCAAATTAGTAAGAGCAAGAAACAACCATTCGGAACATCAACCTTCAAAACCAACGCACCACTTGAACTTATTTTTTTGGATTTATGGACAAGCGCCGTTCATTCTCGTGAAAATTACAAATATTACGTAATTTTCGTAGACCACTTTACCAAATATATTTGGTTATTTCCACTAAAACGTAAATCAGATACCCAACAAGTTTTTTTGCGATTTAAAACCCTTGTCGAAATTTTTTTTCAAAAACCAATAAGACAATTCTTTTCCGACAATGGTGGGGAATTTCAGAAAATGATACCCACCTTGCTCGATAATGGCATAAGCCACTTTACCACACCGCCTCACACTCCCGAACATAATGGATATTCTGAACGACGACACCGTCACATAGTTGAAACCGGATTAGCCTTGCTTGCTCACGCTAAACTGCCTACCACGTTCTGGCCTTACGCGTTTAGCACGGCCACATACCTCATTAATAGACTACCCACACCTACATTACAAGGACAAACTCCGTACTATAAGTTGCATAACAAATTGCCGGTATATACAAAACTACACAATTTTGGATGCCTCTGCTATCCATGGCTAAGACCGTATACACATCATAAACTCGAGTATCGTTCTATTCCTTGCGTTTTCGTTGGCTATTCTTCAACTCAAAGTGCGTTTCACTGTCTCGATCCCAAAACCAATAGCTTATACACCTCGAGACATGTTACATTTGTTGAAGATGAATTTCCCTACTCTCGACTACGCACCACAACTCCGTCACCGACTGAAAATACGGACCCTGATGAGTGGTGTCCTCCTATGCACACCATTCTACCCGCTGCCACCACACCCAACCAGAATCAAGTCTCCAACACCACCTCGACATCAACCCCTATTCCTCGCTCTCGCCACCCAATCACAACTGTCTACAGTCGAAGACAAACCTCCTCGACAAATCCCACAACCACGCCTGCTTCCACACCCTCTTCAAATACTATTAGTTCATCCACTACACCCTCATCCTCTTCAACTACCAGTCCCGACAACAGCCAGCCACAACCACCTACACAACAAAAAGTTGTCACACGGCTGGCCAATAACATTCGAAAACCAAACCCACGCTATGCCAACCTTGCTCTTACTTCTGCCTCATCCAACTCGTTGCCCACAACCGTAAAATAAGCTCTTGTTTCCACTCAATGGCGTGAAGCTATGCAAGAAGAATTTCGTGCCCTTGAACGGAATAAAACATGGACATTAGTCCCTAAACAACCATCCTACAACATAATTGGATGCAAATGGGTCTATCGTATTAAATATAACCCCGATGGCTCCCTAAAACAACATAAAGCACGCCTCGTTGCTAAAGGCTTTCATCAACGACCCGGATTGGACTATACAGAGACATTTAGCCCAGTCGTTAAACCCGCTACTGTTCGACTACTTCTTTCCTTAGCTGTCACCCAAACCTGGCCATTACGACAACTTGATGTCAATAATGCCTTCTTACAAGGCACTCTGACAGACGATGTCTACATGGCACAACCACAAGGCTTTGTCAATGAATCAAAGCCAGCCTATGTCTGCAAGCTCAACAAGGCAATTTATGGCCTCAAACAAGCTCCTCGAGCTTGGCACACCGAGCTTAAATCGTATCTAATCACCTATGGTTTCAAACAATCTATCTCAGACTCCTCTTTATTTATTTTTAACACCAATGACATTCGTATATACATGCTTGTCTATGTTGACGATATAATTATTACAGGACCAAACCACCAACATTTACAACTATTTATCGATCAACTCGCAAAACGATTTTCCATTAAAGATCTTGGACCGCTCTCCTACTTCCTCGGTGTTGAGGTCATACCAAACTCCCTAGGCCTTCACCTAAACCAATCTAAATATGTTCATGACTTACTTCTAAAATACAATATGTCAAATGCAAAACCGAATTCAACACCTATGGCCGCTGATTGCCATCTTGTCCGTGAAGATACTCAACCCCTTCAAGACCACTCAAACTATCGCGCTATTGTCGGCAGTCTTCAGTATTTATCACTTACTCGACCAGATATTGCCTTTACTACAAATCGACTCGCCCAATTTCTGCACCATCCTATCGCAGCTCACTGGTCTGCTCTCAAACGATTACTCCGCTATCTCCAGGGCACTCAAACTCTCGGCATCCAACTCTATCGGGAATCTCCTTTGTGCTTACATGCCTTCTGTGATGCCGACTTTGCGGGTGATAAGGATCAATACCTATCCACAACCGGCTACATTACTTATCTAGGCCGCAACCCCATTTCGTGGTCTTCAAAGAAACAACGAGGTCTTGCTCTATCAACTACTGAGGCTGAATTCCGGGCTATTGCAGCTGTCACTACTGATATTTTATGGTTACGAAATCTACTAAATGAGCTGCACATTCATGTCACAAAGGCGCCTGCAATTTACTGTGATAATATCTCTGCTACTCTCTACGCCAAAAATCCCGTCTTCCATTCTCGTATGAAGCATATGGCTCTCTCATTTCACTTTGTTAGGGAACAACTTCAGCTTGGCCACATTCGCATACAACACGTCGCAAGCAAGGATCAACTGGCCGATGCACTTACTAAGCCCCTGCCCATGCCTCGTTTCCATGATCTGCGTGACAAGATTGGACTCCTCCCTCCTACGTCCATCTTGCGGGGGCGTATTAACAATATTCCAAAATCTTCTACACCTTCCATATCTTCCTCAAGCAAGACACAATCTACAACAAATAATTCAAGTGTATAATTGTAATATATTTTTCCATAACTTATGTTTATAGCCTTCTTGTATAGGACTCCATCTATTAGGTCATTAGCATTAGTATAAATAGGATGCATCTCATTGTAAATTTATTCATTGAAATACAAAACCTTAATTTTATACATCTTATATTTACATCTCTGTAAGTGTCTCCCTTGTACAATAGAGATAGTTTACGTGTACGTTCTATATCAAACTGTTATATAAGATAGCGCATTTGGTTGCTAATTGCTGGTGCATACCATGATGCAGTGACTGCACGCTCAATGTCGTGGTTTAGTTCAATGTAGTTTTGTATGGATCATATTTGTCGTAGCTGTTAGAGCCTTGTTAGGGTAACCATTAATGTCATTTGAATGCTCTTTCTCTCTAATTACGGAAAGCAGACACTGGATGTTCAGCACTGTACACTACAACCCTGATGTTGTGCCGCACTTTCTCTGTTACGTCGACCTCAACATTTGTAGTGGGTCTAAGATTGAGCTCAAGTTAATTGAATTATTGCTTGCATAGTTGCATGCTCCCCGGTCTTGAACAAGTTATCAATTACATCTACCGGTGACGCAAGACGGTATTCCAGCCAATGACGATGATTCAATTGATTCGTTTTCGTAGAGCGTCGCAGTAGGCGGAGGTCATCATCGACCCCTTTTAAGGTTGAAACTAAACTTAATTACCTTAGACGATCTTGTTTTGTAAATTAGGGAGGTGAACTAATAAGTCAATGTGAAATTGTATCGAATTTACTACGGAGTCCTCGCTCGTAATTAAGTGATTTACATTATTAGAAATCGAGTGGGGAGAATTTTAGTTTGGAATAAATGGTCCATACCTAAACACAGCTTCCTTGCGTGGCTTTACCATCATGGAAATATGAATACAAATGCTAAACTGTTCAATTTGGGGATCAGAGAGAATGATACCTGCTATCTGTGTGGCTGTGGCAGGGAGGAGCTTGAGCATTTGTTTTTCAGGTGTGATTATAGTACGGAGATTCTTGATCTGGTGAGAGCAAAACTTGGCATCAGAATACCGAGAGATGACATATTGAGGTGGAGATTGAGTAGAAGAGGAACAAAGGAAGATAAAGGAGCGATTAATGCAATGATAAATGCGTGTATGTACCTGATTTGGCAGCAACGAAACTCCAGCAGGGAACATGCAAGCATCTTAAGACCGTCAAAGATTGTGGAACAAATATTTCAGGTGCTAAAACTTAGATTCAAAGCTTTGACAGGAGGGGGGTCTAGCTGGATTCGAAGGTGCATAGATGAAGTTGAGCAATCCTGACATTGAAGACGACTCAGACATGATTGAAGAGGATGAATGTTCTCGATTGATTTTTTAGGGTTTGCTATTTTGGGGGTTTTCTCCTGATTTTGTTTATCTGGCCCTTGTTGTTGTTTCTTAAAATGTTTGAGTTTGGGCCTGACCCATACTATAGACGGTTGGATGATGAGCCCGGATAGGTGCTCGGTTATTCGTGTATGGTCACCTTTGCGTAAATATTTATACAACTTACATTTTACCAAAAAAAAAAAAAAAGAGTGGGGAGAATTGTATAAGAGTAATCGTTGTATTATTAATAATCTTTCATTCATCTGACATACAATAAAAGACACTTTATATAGTGTCTTAAACCTTAGACCTAGAATCTCCAACAAGATATTATTCATAACATAATTATATTATTATGATTACGCTATAATACATATACATACTTTACCAAAAAAATGCACTTCTTCGTTCTCTTTCTTACAGTCAAGTAAAGTCAATGAGGTACTTTACAGTTTCACCCAAAAACCGAAGAAAAAAAATTAAAATGATGATGACGTGGACTTGTTGATGCATTGATACTACAAATGGTTGCCATTGCCATTGCCATTGCCATTTGCCATGAAGAGTCTTGAATGAAGTACGTACGTGTGTAGATTGCATGATTTGCATCTGTCTCATAAAATTTGCACAATTTCGTAATAAGTGAATCTCACCATGCATGCACTGTTCATTAAGATTAAAAATAATTAAATTAAATTGTTGATGGACCCTGTATAAATAGAGAGAAAGAAGTGAAGCATAGCAATACACAAAACCAGCAAAGATAATAAAAATACAAGTTCAATTACATACATTCTCTCTGAAAATGGCTGTTATTTCAACACTCGACTCATTCAACGCAGCCTTTTACATAACGGGAACTCCTCCTTGCCAGGTAAAATATTTTCTTTATTTCACTTTTATTGCCTCTTTTCGCTCTAACTTATCCCAAAATTATTCACCCCGTTTTACTTCTATATTTATTTAGTAAGAAAAATAATTGTGATCCCCAATATGTCGTTGGCAATAGTAATTATCATCTAATGGTATATATATTTGATTTAATTTGTTTACTTATCTAAAAATCTCCAAGTATAGTAATTATGAATTTATATTTCAATTTCTTATTAATTGACATTTTAACATACGTCCATTAGACAAATATATTAGAAAAACCTTAAAACTAGTTATCATTTAATGGTATATATAAGATGGGATTACTTGAAATTTAATTTAAGTGATGATTATAATCTCAACTAAATACTAATGTAAATGTTGGTGTGCAGGAGTCGGGTAACGCTGATGACGCTTCCGCCCCTGTGTAGCATGCTTACACTTTCGTCGTCTTTGGCCTTTAGATAATTCCAATGTTTGTTGATGCTACCTATGGTTAATTGGTTATGGTGTGTGTGTTTTTTGTAATGTTTTTAAGTTTGTTCCTTTTTTATGCTTTTAAGTCGAACTATGTTGTCTAATGTAATTCGACATCATCAACATCTTCAATAAAATCTAAAGGCACTTGTGAACTTACGTGTATGTGTTTATATGTCTTCTCTTTTTCGTTTAATTATTTTGTTCGGCTCATATATAGTCCTTGTTTGTATTTTATAGCAAGCATTTTATTAGGACGGATCAACACACTTACCAATTTTTGTATATATTTTAATCTAATTGTTTTCGCCCCCATATTTTATATCATACCCAACGACTTAATCCTAAATCGTTGTGTCGCTAATAGACCTCATAGGATCGCAATAATCAAGCCTTCGTGAACCCCATTTAGGATAATTTGTTTCAAACTATAGTTACTCCATTTCGTTCAACAGTATAACTATTTAATTAATTTTGCTTCTACTTCCTCTGTACCATACCAATGGTAACACTTACTATAAACGGACGTACCACACCAACGGTAACACCCTATATTTAGCCCACAATATTACCAAGTTATCCTTATACTCATTCGATATTTACACAAAATGTCATTACATATCCCGCCTACCAACCCACAATTACATATCCCACCTATTTTTTTTCTCTCCTTACTCTTATTTTTTCCACTATTAGAGATATTAGTTAGTATAAGATATTATTATGGGTATCATAATAATATCCTATAGAATATTAGGAATATTCTTGGATTATCCTCCAAGACGGTTTACTATATTATGTAACCGACTCATTAATAATAATCACCTCATTCAGGTATTCTCTCCCTTCTATTATTAACATGTTATCAGCCTAAATTCGATCCACTCAAAAACTCTTCCACCTGCTACAATCTCGTGTGTTAATCGCCGGCCGGAGATGGTAAAAATTTGTTAAAATTCATTAACTTTTTATGATAAAAATTTGCAGCTAAAAAATACTCCGTATATTGTTATTAGTAAATATTTGTAAATTAACCTCATTAATTTCTAGGAAAAAAAAAACAAAAAAAATTCAAAAAAAAAGATACTCATTTTATTACTTCTTACGATTTAAATTTTTATTTATTTCTCTAATTAAAATACATTAAGGGGAAACATGAAAAATAAGTGAATTGTCAATTTAAATTATATAAATAATACACTAAAAAATAAAACTCTATAAATACCGTGCATATATTGCACTAGGCTTATATTAGTAATAACTGTATAAATACCGCGCATTTATTACGTGATCTAAACTAGTTTGTTTATTAATTATTCTTATTTTATGATAGATTAGTGTCCTCTACTTAGTTATTACTACATGTTGTCAGTGAGACCCACTCACGCAATTATGCAAACCACCCTATAATTATAAAACGGATTCGAGCCTAACTTTTATAATAAATAATACTCCTTCTATTTCGGTGAATTATTATTTATTTTTTTTTACATAAAGACGAATGCATAAGAAATAAATTAGGGTAAAATTGTCTAAGTTTAAATATTTAATATAAAAAATACTTGTCTAAAATAAAAATAGATAACAATTCACTAAATAGAAGGAATAGTAATATTTATTTTTAGTATTAGGGTAAAATCGTCTTAGTTCAAATATTTAATATTTGCATGAAACTTGACGCCATGTTCAAACTGCAGGTGACTCCTTATGGATGAGTAATTGAGTATACAACTATACAAGCATTCAATTATTAAACCACGAGATACACCCCAACCGAGTCGCAATCATTCTTTTTATTTTTTTTGTTTTCTTTCCTCTCTAATTCAAATAAAATTTATTAGAGATAAGCACAAATTTTGTTACTCGGTAAGACTAGATGAATATATAATTTAAATTGACAATTATATATCGGTAAAATCGTCTTAGTTCAAATATATATAATTTTGTTACCCGAAAAACCCGACTCGCTTGACCCAAAATGGACCCGACCAACAAACCCGAAACAAACCTGAAACTCGAAATGACCCGTCCTGACCCGAAATCAATGAGAGACTCGAAGTGACCCCCACCCAAATTAACCCAACCCAAACCCAACCCGATAACCCGTTTTGCCAGGTCTACAGTTTATAAAACGCGCATTAATTGTGTGGGATCTAAACTAATTTGTTTATTAATCAATATCTATCTATATTAATAAAGGAAGCTTTTGTAATTTAAAGGATAATATTTGAATCTTACCTTAACAACAATACGTAGAATAGGTAGTTTTATTTAATAGAAATAAATAAACAATTTATTCATAATAACTATACATAGTCTATATATTTGAGTAGGACACAATGTCTATACTATATATAAATGCAACTCATCCTAGATTTTCCCTTCAATAACAATATTTTTGGTCTTTCCTGCTTATTAGTCTCAAACTATACAGTTTTATATTACATATACAAGATGTTGGTTACGATGTTTTTACTAATAAATTTCTTTTTGTTATAATGATAGGATGAACTATGAAGATGTCAACAACTCGAAAGGGAACGCGGAACTTGATTCATACCGATGGAAAGCACACTGCACACCACATGTACAATGTATTAATGTGTCGTACTTCATTCATTAATATACTCTATTACGGAGTGTATAAATCTGTGATATTATTTCCCTTTACATGTATTATTGATGAAAAGTTTTTTAAATTATGAAGAACATAGTAATAATTAACAAACTTCGTGACGTTGCTAAGTGTGATATTGTGAGTTAGCTAAGGCACGTTTAAATTTTGTTCTAATATGCAAATTATAGGTCATTGAAACATTTGAACGAGAACGGATTCGTAATGCGTACCACTTCTTTATTCGTGAAGTACGTACTACAACTACACGTACAATTACTTTTTTATAACTTTCCTCATGCATAGGTTCGTTGTGTTAATAAAGAGCTGAAAATTGACCTTGCAAATAGGGAAGACGGAACTGTGAAGACCTGTCAAAGGAGGCGGATTTGAGGAAGAACGAGGATTGGAGATGATGAGAGTTGCATAGGGTTGGAGATGAACAAGGATTGTGTAGTACTCCTTTCCAGGGACGAAGCTAGGACAAAATTTGTACCTGGGCCGATTTTTATTTTATCGATATATACTCATTCATTAGGGTGACCTCAAACCATTATGGCAACGGTTTTTATTTTTAATAGGATTTTTAGCGGAGTATAAAACATATTTATTGAATTAGGATTTATTCTTGTTTAATTATTGGATTATGCATTCCTTTTTTCCAATAAATTAATTTACTCAATATTTACAAAGCGTTCTTACTACCAGCTTAAACGATAAATAAAATTACAAATGTGAACAATAATAAATCTCTTATAAGACGCCTTTATGATAAATTAAAATAGGGTTAAAGTCGTATAAATAGTACTTTGATAAAATATGGGTCCTTCCTTTTTTAAATAGTGTAAATAATTATTGGGCGAAAGAACTATTGTTGATAAAAAAGAATGTTTAATAGACAACCTAAACAAATAAAGCAAATTGTTAAAAAATTAAAAATAAAACTTAAAACTTGCAGGCTACTTTCCTCGAACGCGTGACCTTCTGGCTCAATTGACATAGTTGTGATAGCTTCGTCTCTGCTCCTTTCGTTCCCGTCAATTGTTGTCTTTTGGTTTTGGCACAAAGACCAAAGAAAGAGGAGAGACCCAATAACTAAATGACAAGTGGAACAAATTGAATGAGAATGATCAAATTACTCATCAAGTTCATTCTTAAAATAGAAAGGACAACAAATAACTGAGACACTCCAAAATGAGAAAGGACAACAAATGACCGGGACAAAGGGAGTAATAGATTAAACATTTTGTTCTGATTGGAAAAATAATGTTACAATGAAACGTAGGACAAAAGTTATTACTCTGATCGGTTATTTGTTTGTAAGTTCGTCTAAATAGAGGTTGTTTACATAAAGGTTGCTTAAAACGGATATATTAATAACAATAACATACTCCATTAGAATGAAATGATATTCTTAAAAGATCCCTTTTACAAAATTTATTTATAAGATCGTCTTATACGGGAATTTGTATACATATATATAGTAATATATCAGTTTAATTTTCTATTGTACATATTAACTACGAAACAATTAGAATCATAAAGCATGGCCAAAATACTCCGCAAATCAAACATATTTTGCTTTTTTAGATGATAAAAAGAAACCTTAATGCATAATTGCATATTAATCACGGTAATTAAGCTAGGTTTACGCTTACAAAAATGCATGTTACTAATTAGAGTAATTATATCATGGACCGTGTGATAAGTAACTATTTTCGTCATTCTTTAGCTATAGGACTTTTATAAGATATTTTTTATTACTGTCAATAAGTCTTTCTCAAAGGACCGTGTGATGTGTAATTATTTTCATCATTCTTTAGCTATAAGACTGTTTTTAAGGTATTTTTTTTATTATTGTTAATAAGTCTTTCTCAAAGTTGAATTAAAAAAAAACTCTCTACCAAGCGGCCCGTGCATCGCACAGGCATTAAATCTAGTATATATATAAAAGAGGCTTTTTTCAGGCAATTCTAGAGACTCCAACCTAATTAATTTTTATTTAAAATAATATTATGTATAATTATCCCAATATATCTATCTATCTATCTATATTAATAAAGGAAGCTTTTTTCGAGCGATTACAGAGAGTCCAGCTTTTACGAAACTCCAAAAATAATTTTAATTTCTAAAAAATAATATTCTAGCCAGTCCTAATAGAGTTTAAAGTGCAATTTGTTAAAGATAAAATTATCATGCAAAATAGATACTTCGTAGAAAAATGAGTAAAGCATTCACTTGATTGGTTTATCTTCCAAAGAATTTGGGCTAATCTTAAATACATTGGCTACTCTAACGTTAGTTTATTATCCTCTACTACTATAACAATATTGAATAAATTCATATTTTAGAGTTTTTATACTAAAATATTATTACGTAGTAGAACTCTACAATGGGTAAACTTCTAGGCTTGATTAGATTGTGATTTTATGGTTGTCAATATATATATATACACTTAACTAACGATTGCGTCCATCCCACTCGAATCTCTAATATATGTCTGTAGAGAATTTTTTTTTTTTTTAACGACTCTGTAGAATTTCTTTCAATATATGCTCTAATGTATGTATTTATGATTGTAGGTGTTTCATATTTTTGATGAAAGTAAAAATTGTGAATTGTGCATAAGAATTCAAGGGATTCACTATTGTGCGGTAAGTCAGTAAGTAACTTCTTATGTTGCTTATAATTTGTGATATGTTTATTAAGGAGCATCAATTATAATCTTCAATATAAAATTGATTATTGTATGGAGCAAGTTTCATACTTTTTAGAGTTTAATGTTTTTCTATTCTATTTTAATCTAATGATAGATAGAAGATAACAAGGTGATAATATTACATTAATCTTATGTGTGCTAATGAACCGTTAGTAACTCATCAACAACAATAATTTACCCTGCAGATTTTTGCCCGATTCCGTGTAAAGGTAATTATTGTGTACAAGTTTGCCATGTTTCTCTCAAAAGCGTTTACTCAATTTAACTATAATTTTATTTTTACTCCTATTTTTCTTTGAAAAATTATGGTACTCTGTATATGACATGCAATAATTAAGCTACTTTTATTTTAAAATTTTGTTATCTACTTTATCGTTTTACCCTCAATGATTTAGATTTGGTTTGCTTTTGATAGGTAATAACCCAAAGTTGAATTTAGGTAAAGTATTACGGAGTATTTCTTTAAGAATCAGTACGGTTCTACTTAAATGTAGTCGTTTAAAGTGGATGCATAAGTTTTCCCAATGAGATATCGCAATAAATAGGTAAACAAATGATCGGAAATTCGGGATGTATGAAATATTAGTATATTACGGAGCATTATTTATGCAAAGTTGCAAACTATGCTTTTTCAGTATTCATGTTAAAGACCGTCTTTTGATCTCCCACACTGTGTCTTTTATAAAACGTTAATCGAATTTGTTAATTACAAAGATCTTGAATTCGGATAAAACTAGCATAGTTCAATTTCTACCATCTCACCCTTTTATTCTAATTTCTAACACAATTTTGACAAACTTATTGCTCAACACCTTTAATAATCAAGTATATCTCATGAACAACGGCCATATAATTTAATAATCTCTAATCTGTAGCATTAGTTTTCAATTCCGTATGCATCACTTATTAGATTTAAAGTCTAAAGATGGTACATGTTGGATACATTGAGATATAAGGAGAAATTCTCAAATCGATAATCTCTTGATATTGATAATAAATTATGGAGTAAAGTCGTATCTATATTTTTTTAGTAAGAATAAAGTTCTTATATGTGATGACAAAACCTCTAAAATTCCAAAAATCACAAAGGTTAACTAATATTGTCCGTGTCCCTGTAATAAATTAATGCAAATTAATAAGATAAAAAATAAGTCGGTGTCCATGTAACAATGGAACTTCACATGATCTCAAAAAGAAAAAAAAAATATTAGAAATAGAGAGGGAAGAAATTAAAGCATAAAGGGAATCGTTGTATTATTGATGATAATCGTTCGTATCTCGAATGATTACATTGGCTCGACATTTATAGTACTCACGAGATCTAAATCGTATCAACTAATATCGCAATATAATATAATTATTCTAATATTGATATTATTCCGATTACGATAATATTACTGTAATATTCCCCTAACAAAAAACAATGAAATAAAGCTCAAAATGCAATTACAACTTACATGAGATAAAATATCATAATATTGACATGAGATATAATCCGAGCTTTAGAATTATGAACAATGTACCATATTCCACATAGAAAATAATTTTATATCTTGGTATGATCGTGAGTTGAAGTAACCAGCTTAAGACAATAATATAGGAGGTGGGGTGATATTGTGATATACTTCCCCGTCTCAGTTAATAATTTACATTTGTTTTGTTTCCCTCTCACAAAATAAAGTAAGTGTAGAATATTCACCGGGACAGAGGACGTATACTAATTTAGAGCTGCAAACAATGGCATAACCCGAAATTAAAATACGATATGAAAGACTCAGAATCAATGAATGTGGATTGAGGTTATTGACCCCTTTATGTTACAAACATGACACGAGATTTAATATGGTCAGGTTTCGGTTGAGCATTTTAAATACCAACCCGACAAAAATGACCAATTTACTAAATTAATCCTTGATTGGTTACTAATTATTCTTGCGTGCAATTAATCTTAACTATTCAAGTGCTTTTAGTAAATTAGAAATATATTAAGATGAGTAATTTAGTCAATTTAAAATTGGTGTTCGCATCGAGCCTTTTTGTAGACGGTAGTTGGCATTTGTAGTAGTTAGTTTATAACTTGGGTTTCAACGGTGGTTCAAGAGACAGAATATTACAAGAGGCCCGTGCATCGCACGGGCATTAAATCTAGTATATATATAAAAGAAGCTTTTTTCAGGCAATTCTAGAGACTTCAACCTAATTAATTTTTATTTAAAATAATATTATGTATAATTATCCCAATATTTATGCAAATTCTATCTACATACGATTTTATTAATTTTTATTTAAAATAATTTTATGTATAGTTAGTTATCCCCAATATTTGTGCAAATTCTATCTAATATTTGTGCAAATTTTATCTAATAGAGTTTTATAAGTTATGTACCACTGGAAAATCATAAACTTATATGGCTATATATACCATCAAAAGATGGAATTCATTTGTTTCGTATTTATAAATATAATCTCCATATCTTCATTAATTCGGCCTCTTACCCATTCATCGTTTCATATTTGAATTCATGTACACAAGCTTGAAAGAATCTGCATGCAAATTCGTGGGAGCATTGATAACACCATTTTAACCCCCATATTTTGATATCCCGGACCCATTTTTGTCATAATAAATGAAGCATTATAAACTCATTTAGTTAGTATTAGCTTTACCCGATTACTTTCCCTTCACTCTTCGCGTAGGACATGTTTTGAGCATTTTTTCCGTACTTATGAACCCTTTTTGTAGGTACCGTGCTCCAAGATATAAGAAGAACGAAGTTGGAAGGTGATTCGCTTGAAGAATGGGAGTAACTAGGAGAAATTACGGCCGAGGGGCAAAACTTTGCCTGGACCGGGCATAATTATACCCGCCAGGTAAAACTTTGCCTGGACCGGGCATAATTATACCCGCCAGGTAAAACTTTGCCCGGACCGGGCATAATTATGCCCCTCGGCTGCAGATTTCGTTTCTCTCTTGTATTCTCACCTAACTCTTTGTACTTGATATAAAATCTTGAATTTTAGAAAATTAGGGATCCAATCCTAGTTTGGGGAAGAAATTTGTAAGGTTAAGAGAGGAAAACTCAAATCCTTTGTAACTTGGCAATCATCTTTCATCAATCAAAGATTATTATTATTGTTCTTACCTTGTTCTTCCTTATTGTTCATCCTTTCAATAGTTGGTATTGTTTCTTTCCTTTTTCTCTTTTCTCCCTTGTTCTTCAATTGTTTTCCATTGTTGTTTGTTGTAGTTAGATTTCTTTTTGTTGGAAGTTGTTGAAAATTGTTGTTTGTTGATAGTTTAGTCAAAGTCTCTCTCTCTCTTGTTCATTGTTTATGTTAAAATTGTTGTTGTTGTTTGTTTGTTGTTGTTAATTTCATCATTGTTCATCTTTTCATTGTTCATCTTTCCTTTGTTTCTCTTTCATTTGTTCATCCTTGGATAGTTGTCCTCAAAGACTTAATCTTTGAGTTGATTTGGTTAAAGATTGTGTCTTTTAGTTTAATCAACCTTGTTATTAGATTAAACCATCTTTCCTCTTAATTATTGTTGGATTGTTGAATGTTTAGAAGTAGAACTCATCTTCCACCCATGTTTATGTTTAAAGATTCTATCTTTATTGTTTATTTTGCGATTAGGACCATGATTAGTGAGTAGTCTTCCACTGGGGCTCGGTTTGACCCAACATGAGTAATTTCACTAATTGAATTTCATAAAGGCTAATTATTTGGGGAAATTGGTGAGGGTAGTTTAGAGGATTGACATGGTTTATGGGTTGACTTTTGGGTAGTGTTGACTTACGACCCTTGACCACCAACGAGAGTTGGTTAGGTTGTGATTTGGATACCCGAGACTTGACCCTATTGTTATCTTTGGTTGAGACCGAAAGGGAGAACCGGGGTAGGACACCTCTAAACTAGCGTTTGAAATCGACCCTCGAGAGAGGGAGTGGGATGACCCGGGAATTGACGGGGCTTAATGACCTTAGCAAATATTGGACTACCTTGGGAATAATGCATGTTTTTGGGGTAGTCGGGTATTGAGTTAGGGATTCCGACCTTCGAACCCGAGAGGGGGGTTGGTGGGTGGTACTAGTGTCCTATTTCGAACCCGAGAGGGGGGTCTTAGGCGAATTAGAGTCGTCACCTCCTCACCTTCCTACCCTTGTGATTAGCCTAGAGATTTGATTGTGTGGAATTACGAATTGTTTGGGAAGAACCGAGTCTTAGGCCTTTTAATTATTTGATTTACAACTTAGTTCTATCTTGCTCACTTTTTATTCTCTTGTTTAATTGCATTTCATTTTATTTTGTCTAATTTAGTTATTAGATTAATTCTCTCTCCCCTTATTTTCGACTTAGCTAAACGATAGGATTAGAACAATTAGTAGTCTTCTCAACTCCTTGTGGGATCGACCCTTAATAGTGTACAACGATAAAATCGTGCACTTGCGAGGTATAGCTTGATACCATCAAGCATATAGATTTGCCAGAAAAGCCTTCAGCAAGAGTCATGAAGTCACATATGTACAATGGACTATGCTACTCAGCCTCTTCTGCTAAGAGAACCAGACACGAGTGTGTTGAAGTGTCAAATCTCGGCTATTATATCTAACCTCTTCATGTTTTCCTCATGGTTCATCTTAATTAAGTTCGAAAGGAAGTTGTTTGATGTTTAGTATTTTTTTTTGTAAGAATTCTTACGTTACTCTATTTCTTTTGACGTAAGTTTTTTAAGGTTGGTTGTTTTAGTTCTTTCATTTATTGCTCGATTTGTAATTATTTGATATTTTAGTTCGATGTTGAAATGAATCACATAAAGGATAAAGGCTATGAGCAGTATGGCTTTGAGGCGCCGCAAATACTCTTCTATAATAAGTTCGTGCGAGACCAACTTATATGATTGGGTAATTAATTTTTCAATTTTTGTTGATCTTTTCTTAAAAGATGATGGCGATAGGGCGCCACCGGGTGGTACACAATTCCGGTGCCACCCTAATTAAAATATTAAAATAATACAAAAAATAAAAGAAATTTAGATTCTATGCGCACAATATTAAAGGGCATAAAAGTTAAATTTCTTTCTCCATTAGCAAGATGAGCCGATGTTTACATAACTGGTATGTTTTGCATGTTTCTTCATTAATGAAACCTTTCAATTAAGTACATAAGTACATTAGGTATTCTGAAAATTTTACACAGATCTCTTGCTATCGAACCATAAGACTCATTAGATTTAGTTTTGATTGCAAAGGAACTTCATCTTGTTAAATGCTACTCTAACAAACGTAACCAATATCTCCAGCCAAAAATTTCCGTAAATCGATTTTCGTGGACCATATTACTGTGTACGGAGTATTAAATAACTTTATGATGCCTATTTCAATTAGTATTTTGATTCGACTACGATGAGACGTTCCATTAATTTAGTATTCATGTCGATTGAAACTAAGAGTATTATACCATTTACACCATTGTCGATAAATGATGGAACCAAAATGGATGTTAGACAACCGCAGAAGCCAGCGGTACACTGGAGATGAACATGGCAGCGGGTGGTGTCAAGCGAGGCTTCGTTAAACAAACCTACTTCATTAAGATATGAAAGTAGTCTTCCAATTTTGCCCTTCATCAAATGATTTGACTAAATCTTTGATTTATATATATATATTGATTTACAAAAATACCCTCGGTGGTACTGAAATTGGGTGCCACCGGGTGGCGCCATCTCTTTTTCCTTTTTTAAAAGATTTTCCAAGAAGTGATCGGAGCAAGATCTTAACAAAAAATTAATGGGCAAATTATAGGGATATATGTAGATGTTACACCCGCAAGCATACCGAGTCCGCGTCGATCAACCAGAGTTCGTAAATCTACCCAGGATGATGCATTCAGTTATGATTAGCATGAATTAAGGATGGGCATAAATCAAGGGAACAAATATATCAAAATTAAGGAGAGGATCAAGCCAAATAAAAGGATACACAACAGTTGAAGGGAGACAATTCCTAAAACTTAGCCAAGGATTAATATTAGAATAATTTAATTATGGAAAATTATGTACTATTTAAGCACATAAGCGTGTAAGCCCAAGGCATAAAAAAAATAAGAATCAATCTGTTACTCAAAGCTTCCTTAGTTTACTGAATTCTTGGAGTTCGCGAGCACTCGAAGTCTCATATTATTGTAATCTTGCTTCAAGGTTGTTAAATTGGCTTAATGAGGTGAGGTGATATGCTATTATTTAAGATTCAAATTGGTGTTGTAGATATATATAAACCCACACATTTTTTCAAGAATAATATATAATCACTGTTACATAAGTAAAAGTACAAATAATGTTACATCCACGTATTCATGATAATAATACATGAAATCCGTATGAATACATACATAAACCATGCAACTAAATAAATGTGCATGCAATTTTATTAATAGTGGTAGTGGTGCCAACCCAAACGATAAATCTATCTAAGTATTTGGGTGATAAGCAAAGTATTCAATGAAAGTTTCATTTACTATAATTATGTGGTGTTTTACGTACGGATAACTAACTTAATTTACAAATTACTAAATTATATTCCATTAAAAAATTTATCTATAAATTTGAAAGGTAAAAACTTAAAGGATAAAACTTTAAAATAATTTGTAATTATCCTCTTATTCTAACAAATTGTAATTCCTATTCCTAGAATCCTTACATAAACGTACTTCTTAATCTTATATAAAATTAATAAGATAAATTTTTGAAAAGAAAAAAACTTTATTGAAAGGTGTTCAAATTAATAGAATAGGAAGATTTATATGGAGTACCTTATTTGATTAATTGAAATACAAATTTTACGTATAATTCAAAATGATATTAAAAGGTCTAAACAATTAGAGGAAGGACAAATTTGAAACCCGTGCAACGCACGGGCACAAAATCTAGTTATTCTTATTTTACGATAGATTAGTGTCCCCTACATTGATTTTGTTATTACTACGTGTGGTCACTGAGTCCCACTCATGCAATTATGCAAACCACTCTATAATTATAACCGTTTCCTCTCACAAATGACCCATGAGAGGTGAGTGGGGAAGCATATGGGGGTGCCCCACCTTGACCCATCTTCCTTTTTTGTGAGAGGTCACAAGCTTGTGACGGGAATAACCCGTCACAAGCAAGACTAGCTGTAATTATAAAACGGATTCAAACCTAACTTTTATAATAAATAAGTAATAGTCTCTCCATTTCAGTGAATTATTATCTATTTTTTTACACAAAAACCAATACATGTGAAATAAGCTATTAGAGAATATAGATATATTGAGATAGAAAAATAGATAACAAATAAATAATGTACCCAAAAATAAAAGTAGATAATAATTCACCGAATAAAGGGAGTAGTAATATTTATTTTAGTATTAAGGTAAAATCGTCTTAGTTCAAATATTTAATATTGATTTGCATGAAACTCGACGCCATGTTGACTCCTTAGCATTCAATTATTAAACCACGAGATACACCCCAACCGAGTCGCAATCATTCTTTTTATTTTTTTATTTTTTTTCCTCTCTAATTCAAATAAAATTTATTAGAGATAACTGATAAGCACAAATTTTGTTACTCGGTAAGACTAGATGGATATATAGAGAGCAGCTAGACTTGTTTACGACTGCATTATTAGCTATTTTAACTATAAGAAGGATCAAATATCATCTCACATGTATATAAGATAAATGTTGCTTTTTCCAATGCATTCTGCCAAGACGGTGTTCGAGACATTATGTATTTAGGATTTTAAATTGTATCTACATCATATACATATGCATGGCCGACATTATGTATTTGAGACGGTCATTTTTATATGCACCGTAACAAGCGGATAATAGCGTAGAAACGGTTTGCTGTGATTTAGACTGTGACGGTTTCCAGTTAGTCGATGAAGCATCAATAACTTGGATTGTTATTGATGTACAAATCTACCTGGTATAACATTATCGATTTGCTCTTGTCACATGGTGCATGATTATAAGAAGTACAATTATCATTATCGACAAATCCAAAATTGTATTCCGAATATTTCAGGTTAACGAGAGGCCGAATATTTCATGAAACGGAACCGGTGAGAAACTTTATTAAGGAAAATTAGTACTTAATCTTGGGTTTAGATCGGGCGATCTCCCATTTCTTGTATTGAAACAGATTATCAAAGACAATAATTATACTATTAATTTTTCATTTTGTATCTGACTCGGTATTAATTACCGTCCTCGAAGCAGAATCTCTAACAAATCCCACTACAGGCTAGGGGCTACAGGCTACAATAATTAGTCTATTAATTTTTCATTTTTTGGTGGACGTTAACTTTTAAATTGTTGATGGAATCAACACGCCAAACCTTGTATAAATAGAGAGAAAGAAGTGAAGCATAGCAATACACAAAACCAGCAAAGATAATACAAATACAAGTTCAATTACATACATTCTCTCTGAAAATGGCTGTTATTTCAACACTCGACTCATTCAACCCAATCTATTACATACCACCGGGCATGCCAATTCCTCCTTGTCAGGTAAAATATTTTCTATATCACTTTTATTGCCTTTTTTCGCTCTAACTTATCCCAAAATTATTCTCCCCGTTTAAGTTCTATATTTATTTAGTAAGAAAAATAATTGTGATCCCCAATATGTCGTTGGCAATAGAGTATGGCCACCTTGTTAGGTACAAGTATAAAAATATCGGTTTTTCCACACTAATTCTCCAAGTCTTATTAATTGATATTTTAACATACGTCCATTGGACAAGCATATACTCCCTCTGGCTTTTAATTTTCTTCCCGTTTCTCTATTATATGTGAGGAGTATTATAATGAAATGGGAAGAAAACAGCAAGCCGGAGGGAGTATAAGATTACTTGAAATTTAATTTAAGTGATCGATGATTATAATCTCAACCAAATACTAATGTAAAGGTTGGTGTGCAGGAGTCGAGTAACGCTGATGACGCTTCCGCCCCCGTGTAGCATGCTTACACTTTCGTCGTCTTTGGCCTTTAGATAATTCCAATGTTTGTTGATACTACCTATGGTTACTTCAGTTTCCTGTGTTTTACTTATCTTTTTCAGTTTGTTCCCTTTTTATGCTTTTAAGTCGAACTATGTTGTATAATGTAATTCGACATCATCAACATCTTCAATAAAATCTAAAGGCACTTGTAAACTTACGTGTATGTGTTTATATGTCTTCTCTTTTTCATTTAATTAATTTTTTTGTTCGGCTCATATATAGTCCTTGTTTGTATTTTATAGCAAGCATTTTATTAGGACGGATCAACACACTTACCAATTTTTGTATATATTTTAATCTAATTGTTTTCGCCCCCATTTTTTATACCATACCCAACGACTTAATCCCGAATCGTTGGGTCGCCAATCGACCCCAAAGGATCGCAATAATCAAGCCTTCGTGAACCCTATTTACGATAATTTGTTTCAAATTAAAGTTACTCCATTTCGTTAAATTGGGTAGTATTCAACGCCATTTTAGAAAAAAAAAATCAAATTTGATGATACCTGACATTTGGAGAAATGAAAATTGATGAGTGGCAGGACACTTAACTTCGCCATAAATAATTTCATGTGCACATGTACATGGGATTTGGATCGTTTAACAAATAGAGAGGCCATTTTCTCTCTTAAGCTGTTTAAATAATATTTTTACCACTACAACCCATTTTTCCTTTATTTTTACCCATAAATTTGGAACCGTTCGATAATCCCAAGATGCGATCTGTGCTACCAAAAGGAAATTGGGTACTTAGAGCAAAATACTGTTTCTTATTCTTGGGGTTGTCAATAAGAACCCCAAATTATAAAGTTCTTCTATTGCAACTAAAAGTTGTTCTTAAAATACAGAATCAATTAGTTCTAAAATAAGAACTTAGTTTGTTGCATATTGGAACAAATATGACTTTGAAATTGTGAAAGGCTAATTACATATGATCTATTTTCAATTAAAGAACTTTATATAAATGTGATCTATTATAAACAAAAGTTCTTAAACATTGAAATATCTAAAATATGACATGGCAAAAGAAGAACTTCTATTGCTATTGCTAGTACATGGTGCTTTAAACAAGAAAAAAAAGATATGCACAAATTCCTAAAATTTTAAAAATCCATTCATTAATAAATAGATAACGATAATCGAGCAATGATCCATCTCATTTCTTGAAAAGAACAACCTCCTTTTTTTGCGCGATCGTGATTAAATTTTGGGACCATTTAATGCTCGTAACTGACCGGATTACAAAAATACTCCATTACAAGTCCACTTTTTAAAATTTAGGTCCAAAAATACCTGTCTTTGGACTGGATTAAAATATAATTTTAAGAAAAAAAATAAGTAACTAACTAATAATTCCGGTCAAGATCGGAATTTACCGGACTTGGGCTGGATCGGACAAATTCTGCCCCGGCGCGGTAGATTCTGATCCAGACCGGTTCATTTTTCCAGTCGAGACCGGATTTTGCACACCCCTACCTTACGCCATGACGATACTAAATCTCAATTTCATCCCATTTAAAAAACTTATTAAAATAAAATAATAAAAAAAAACTAGTTTTTGTTTTGCACCAAAATGTTAGAAATTTTTTGGCAAAATTGGTTTATTATTTCAAACTGTTTGGGACCAATGACTCCACGTCATTAATTTTATTTTTCAATTTTTTAGGTGAAATCGAAGCTATACCTAGCGGCTTTAGTCTTTGTTATTTTGAAAGGAAAATATGTAACACCCCCATAACCCAAGTGCTTTATCAGGACCACTTAAGACATGGAAGTGCTACCATCTGGGTTACCTAAAGCAATGATAGTCAAATAGACCATAAAGAAACGTACTTTAATAATAAAGTTTAAAGTGATACAAACCAAATCCAAAGCGATAAAGTGAAATACAAATGTTCTCAAAATCATCAAACCGACTAAACAAAATAAAAGAATGTTCGACATAGCAGAAGACTTCTAAGAGAGCTCGTGATGACTCAACCCGACTATCACATGCGCATCAACTCATACATGCTCAATAACTGTTCATCATCCCCGAATGGATCACCACAGTTTTTAAAACAATTAAACGGGTCGATGATTGATTACACAAAACAAACAATTTGCAATGAAACAACAATACAACCAACCCAATCCACCAACTCCGTCACATCACCACACACCTGACTACACACTAAAGTGTATAGTCTGCGAATACTCATCGCAACAAGTATTCCGGACCGCCGATGGGGGACCGCAACCGTTCTCACTTAAGCCCCGCTCATCTCATCCGAGCGATAAACTCATGTTCCTTAATGTGTACATCCCTTCTGTGGCGGGTTCCACAGAAGGCGAATTAAGGGCGTGAAGCCACTCCCGCAAGTAACTCCACTCAGCCGAGGACGCACCTCGCAAACCACAAACAGTTATACGATAATCACATTAGATTACCAACAATCACCAAATCAGAATCCAATGCCTATACGATACACAACAACAACAGTTAATTACCAACACAACCATGTAATTAATACTGAGTAGGAAAACCCCTACGGAATAGCAATCACACAAGACCGTCTAGCGACTAATCGAACTTCTCCTCTACGAATTCTCCTCTTATATCATGTACACATACAATTGTAGATACCTCATTTTCGCACCACTCGCAAACCACCCGGTGATGATTGGGCCGCATGTTTGGTGGTACGCGGAACGATTTGTGACGGATTCGTAAGTTTATCGTCAAGTGATTGCTCAAACAACGATGTCTACCTCTTAGTTGTCATCTACGTGCCGATACGGTTGTTTTGTGATAATTAGAGTACATTTGGAGTCCGAGCCTAAAACCGTCTTCATTTTTCGATAAACCGTTAAATCCCGAGTCAGAATGTTCTGGAATGTTCCGGATATTTCTATTCCATATTTTATAAATATTTCACAATCTTTTAATCTTTGGTAAATAATTTCCCGTAATATTCATACAAGATATTAAGGAAAACCAAATTATCCCGTTATTCCATAACTTAAACACGAAAATCTTTCTTCCGCAGGAGGAAATCACTTGGGAATAGACGCAGCAGGTGCTGCGCCTCTTCCAAGAGACGCAGTGACTGCTGCGCCTCTTCCCAGGTCCTTTTCTGCGTATTTTTCGTATCTTTTTCATATCTTTCCGAGATTCACTTCCAAAGTCTCTCCGAAAACCCTATTCCTTCACGTGATTAGTATAAATAGGAGCCTTCGCTTCTCATATTTCTCACGCGAGTGTCCGCCCTTCTCTTCTCTCTTTGCATTCTAGACCTTTGTTCTTACTTTTTGGCGCCTACGTGCTTGAACTTTCGACCACGTAAGCTCGGATCCTTCTGAGTACCAGCCTCGTTTGCATGACCGACCAATTTGACCAACTCCACAATCAATCAACTTAACTAATCTTATTCGTTTTTCTCTTACGAGGGCACTTTCGTTAAATTCGAGTCGAGCATCACTAATCGTAAACTTAGTTCATCTCGTTTCGTCAAACATGTAAGTCTGAGGGTGTAAAATCTCTCCTTTATTTATTGTTATTTACTTTTTGTATCATTAATGTAAGGTTTATGTCGAAAACACCTCTTAAAACCGATTTATAAAACCTCGTGTAAAAACTCTTTTTACGGATTTCCAGAAGACAGACGTCGAGAAAGGACGCAGCAACTGCTGCGCCTCTTCGAAGGAGCGCAGTGCCTGCTGCGCCTCTTCGCGAGGCTGCCGCAGTTCCTGCTTCCATTCTTCTTCCTTCGTCCTCTGTAATTCGTTTGCTCTTTATTTGTTTTCATTTGTTTTCTTTAATTCTTTGACATGATAACATAGTCATCTCACATGTACACTATTTATCATTCGTTAGCATGTAATTTAATCATTAAATCCGACTTAAATCCCTTATAATCTCATATTTGCGGGTTTTCGTCATTAAACTCAATCCGGGTTGTAGAAATTCGATTTGTTCATATTGAGTTTCTGGAATTCGACCTTTGATATATTTGCATCTGTTTATTTATCATGTTCGTCATTAATCTATCATATTTAACCTATTTAATTAGTTTAGTTTGTTAATTTGTTAATCAATCGTTCATCCTTGTATTAATTCATCCTAATTCCGTTTCATCCATGTTTTATTGCGTTTATGACTCATTCACATGTAATTAACCCATTAAATCACTTTCATTCGAGTCAAATATGTTAATTAATCCTTAAATTCACTAATTAATATTAACGATTTGCAGTTCCGGCTTCACAGCCAGAACTCACCCTTGGAACAGACGCAGCAACTGCTGCGCCTCTTCCAAAGGGCGCAGTCGTGCTGTGCCTATTCCAGGTTGATTTCTGCCTCTGAACTTCCGTTCTGCCTTAACCTAGTTTATTAGTTTACGTATAATTGACTATTAATCGTATTATCGCCTACTGATCTGTTCGTAAATTCCTTCTTTTATTCCTTTTCCTCAATTTATCCGTTTTAAAGGTATTTTCGACCAATGTTGTCAGGATCGGATTTCTACTTTAGATCGATGGAGTAGGTAGAATCGAATCGGTAGAATCGGATCGTAGGATCGTAAGATTCTACAAACTCACTAAATATAATTTTTTTATTTGATAAAAATATAAAATTAAAGATAAAAATACATATTTATTTATATTTATTCATAAGTTATAAGTTAATAATATTTTTTGTGTCATTATATGAACATGTTCCTACTAATTACGCAAGATTCGAACTTTACAATGTCATTAAATAAAATATATATTTTATAAAACTGGGATCGTAGGATCGTGAGATCGTAGCATCGTATTATGATCCTACCTCTAGAAATTTTCAAACGAATAGGATCGTAAGATTCTACAACCATAACAAAATCGTAAGATCTGGGATCGGTCAAGCATTTTTGGATTGTAAAATCGTAGAATCATAGGATCGGATCGGGATTCTGACAACAATGTTTTCGACATAAATCAATGAATCCATTGTAATTATAGTAATTTTCATTATTGTAATTTTATTTATTGTATTTGTCCTATTTCTTGTACCATTTGTATGTCTTCACATGTAATTGAGCACTAAATCCTACTTCGACATTAATTGTATGATAAATTACGTGTTAACCGACTTAGTCTAATCTTCACATGTTAGGATTAAAACTTGGATGTTGCATTGCATGCATATAATCGACGATATATCAAGTATAGATGATTTCCCTAATCATTAGTAGAGGCCGCTATCGAGGCGGGCGGGATTAGGTGTTCGGTCAAAAGAGCTTCCTAATACATACCCTCACCCCTTACTCCAGATCTCTGTGAACATCCATGTTCATTGGCATCCACGAGAGTCATTCTAGACATAGAATGCTAAGGGTAACGATTGCTTGGTGTTCATGTCACTACTTTGTGTCTTGACATGGCACGAGGTATTCGAACGGTTTCCAATTTTCCACAATAAATTGGTGGCGACTCCACAAATGCAAACGCTTGTTCTCCTCCCAAGCGCCCCCGTGGGCCCATTGTCCCTAGTTTGGCGACTCCGCTGGGGATAATACACTTACATGTAGCCAAAAGGGTGAAACTTGAACAAGGTTAGGGAATAGTTTGTACAAGACAATTGTCGGTTTTCATAACTCGGTCTTCCTAGATCGTTTCATTCGGCCTTCCTAGGCCCAAGTCCCAACCCAACCCATTCGACCAATCGTCCCGTCTAAACGGTCCTAATTCTTATTTGGGCCTAAGAATGGATAGCGATTGACGTCATCCATATCATGATGCTTACTCTTGTTTGTATCAAGGACCTTCACTACTTGAGGAAATGGACTAGGAATCGGCCTTACTCTTGTTTGGTACGAGCCTCTCCACAGACTTCGGCTTTGATTGTTCGGTATGGCAACCCACCCTTTAAACCAAAACCCTTTTAAATGCACTCAGCATCCCGTTATAATGCTTGTATAAATGTTTGTACCTTACGTGATCACCATTTCTAAACGAAACCATGACGATTTTTGTAAAAAAAAAATCAAAACTCATTTTTTAATGAAAATTTCGAAAAGGCCATTAATTAGCGCAAAATCCAGTCAAAACTCTGTCCGTTTGTCGAGTCAAAGTTCGGGCCCAAGCCCATTTCAAAACCTCACTTCGAGTCCACTCCTACAATTACAC
Source organism: Silene latifolia (assembly GCF_048544455.1). NCBI lineage: Eukaryota > Viridiplantae > Streptophyta > Magnoliopsida > Caryophyllales > Caryophyllaceae > Silene > Silene latifolia. The sequence continues at coordinate 190,821,913 of NC_133527.1, forward strand.
TATAGTTGGCTAGGATGCACATTTTCAAAACTTTGTCTTTTCTTCAAAGCTCACTCAACACAAGTGGCACACATCCACTTCACAAGTCAAAACATTTCTTCTTTTAGTAAGTGTGTTAGGATGGTCAATCGTGTTTTGATTTGTCGTCGATCTCTCATCCAGTTTTCAAGTTGCCTGGAACAAGTGACGTGAACTTTAATCAACTTCAAGATGGTAATGATCGAATCCTGGCCGCACTAGCTCAAATGCAAGTCACCCAAGACCAAGTATACGATCGCCTTGACACCATCGAGGGCCGGATCTACGCCGTGGAAATGAGGATTCCTCCTCGAGGAAGTGAAGTCGTTCATGACTTCATGAATGACTTTAGGGAAGAAATCCCTCCCATGGGTATAACTGCAGCTGAGAAAAGACTCCAATACTTAGAGGAGCAATTGATGTATCTTAAAGGGGATGATATTTATAGGGAGAATAATCGCAAGTATGAGGCCGTCAACTCCAAATTGCCAACCAACTTCAATATGACGGATATCCCTAAATTCAAGGGGCACGAAAACCCTTTGAACCACATCCGTGCCTTCAAGGATTACATGTCTATCAAAGGCATTAAACCCGAGATGTTCTTAAGGATCTTTCCTTCATCTCTTGACACCATCCCAAAGCAATGGTTCTACTCTTTAGAACACAAGAAGATCGCCACTTGGGAAGATGCCGCAATCGAGTTTTCTAAGCAATATGCGGATAATGCTGAGATCCAAGTTAACATGCGCACTTTAGAGGTTCTTACCCAAAATGACAAAGAAGGATTCACCGACTTCCTAAGTAGGTGGAGGAAGACTAGTACCCAACTAGTTGAACGTCCGGATGAGGCTGCCCTTGTGGAGAAGTTCGTGGACAATCTCAAACCCATCTATGCCAATCATTTGAGATACCAAAATATCAAAACTTTCAAGGACTTAACCGTACTGGGAACAAGGATTGAAGACGACATCCGTAAAGGGCTCTTATCCAAAACGGTAGGTCGAGGATATCAAGGCTCGACGAGTCGTTCTTACGGCTCCACTAGCAAGACCGATGAGGTTAACCTTCTCGAGCCATCCAAGAAAAGTACCCCACCAAGGAAATTCACAAATCTTGGGGACACTTACTCCAACGCTCTTAAGAGGTTAATGAAACAAGGCAAACTCCAGCCCATAGGACCTACTCCCGAACCCGAAAAGAAATCCAAATTCTGGGACGAGAACTCGTACTGTGAATACCATAGAGACAAGAGGCATGACACAGAAAAATGCTACAAATTGAAAAATGTGCTTCAAGACATGATTGATGATGGTCGACTACCAATACCGCTGGGAGGTAAACCCAACAACACTCAGAACCCTCTTGGGATTCTAGTGATCACAAGTGAAGAAGCTACCTTAGATTGTTCACACCTCATTTCTCCAATTGAAGATGAGATCTACGCGATCGAGAATGAAGGGTTCTACTCCACCATCTCCCCTACCATTTCTGACTTCATCACATGGGAAAGAAGTGTGGATAGGCAGGTCAGGGAATTAGAAAATGTGGTGACAACTCTACATGACCCCAACGCAACACCTAAGGAGCATGTGCCACTAATCTTCTCTCAAAATGCTACGATACAGGAAATAGTCGCCATGGTTGATAAACTAGTCGACCAAATCACATGACTAGAGGAGGAGATCATGAGACTGAGGGAACTAGCTACAATTAATGGAGTATGGGCCGATGATGACGAGGACGAGTATCTCATTGAAAACTCCCTAGTCAAGGAAATAGTCCAAAACGGTGAAGACCAAGACGTGGACCACCTAACTCGTTCGGGGCGTCCATATCAAAACACTACTCAAAACGGTCCAACCAACGTTGTCACACCAAATGATAACGAAGATGACTCCACTGATCATTTGCTCAAGCAATTACAGAAGACAAAGGCTGATCTTTCAGTCTGGCAACTAGTAGCAAGCTCATTCCCACATCGCCAAGCTTTACTGCAAGCTTTGGCCAAACTAAATGTAGCACATAACTCCACACCCGAAGATGTAGTCAACTTGGTCTTTCAAGAATCACCAAAGCTAATTAATCCTATTACTTTCTCAGACGAAGATTTGCCACCCTTTGGCGCTAGTCACAACTTGGCTCTTTACATCACCGTCATTTGTCTAAAGAAGAATGTGCCAATGACCTTGGTAGATGATGGCTCCGCGGTCAACGTCATACCCCTCAAAATGGCATACAAATTGGGCATGAAAGAGTCGGATTGGACCCCTACCAATCAAGGTGTTCGCGCATATGATGGTACACGACGAAAGGTAGTAGGACTCGTTAACCTAACCATAGCCACAGGGCCAATCGAGCGAAATGTTAACTTCCAAATAGTGGACATTGAAGCTTCCTTCAACATACTCCTAGGAAGACCTTGGATTCACGCTTCCAAAGCGGTGACATCCATCCTTCATCAAAAGATCAAGATCCCACTAAATGGCAAAGTGGTGACGATCACTTCGTCACCCATCAATGCAATAATCGAAAAGAAGTCGAACAATCAAGTCCTTGCGGATCCAGTATATGAGCTTCGGGGCTTCCAGAGCATAAGCATCATAGAAAGTGAATTGGCACCCTTATACTACGATCCCTACTCCAACTTGGTGGTCAACCACATACTCAAATCCCAGGGATACTTCCCTAGAATGCCTTTGAACCCTATCCGAAGAAACACCTTCGCACCCTACAAGAAAGGCAACTCAAAAAGGATACCACTTGGACTAGGGTACAAACCCACCAAAGAGGAAGTTCTCGAGATGCTTGCTCAAGTTCAAAACCGTAAGTACGTAGGAGTCCAAATGCGACCCTATCTCCATACCCTAAATGGATACTTCGTCAAGGAAGGAAGTCTAGAACTCTTTCACGGATTTCCAGAACCTTGGCATTATCTCGAAAGGAAGCTATCCGGAATCAAGATCTTTCACGATTGCTACTTCATTCCTCCAGAAACGGTTCCTACCGTCAAAACCCGTCAAGCACCTTGCTTAGACGAATAAGCCGTTAGTCTATTGTTTGGAGAAGATCGATTTGTTAGAGCCGCGCAGGATGAGATCATTACCATGATACTTCAAGACGATCACTTCAACCCCACCGCGTTAATCACAAAAGCAAACGCGAATCGGTGAGAAAGGATGGAGAAAATCAATCAAGTGGACCAACAATCAAGGAAGACTCTTCAAACTCACCACTGGAGAAGGAGATATGTTCAAAGGAGAACCAGAAGACGATGAATTCGAGTCAGAGTCAGAGTCGGAGTCAGAGTCGGAGTCTAGAGAAGTCACTAAGGAGTCTCCTCCTGTCGTCATCCCCATTCCCTTCGTTTCTCCTAGCTTAGCCTCAAATAAGTGATAGTTCGGGAAATGTCCCAACAATTGTCCCTTTACCAAATCCGACCACGGATCGGATGACTTCTTTGTTTCAACTTTTCTCAAACTTTAATATGAATAAATCGAGTCTTGCTTACTCTTTGTGTTATCTTGAGTGCAATTCATTTTACGATGATGCGAGGATGACCAAGACCCAGACTCAATTGAAATACCTCCCTACGTAGCCAAAGAAATACTACAGGAAGGGGAAGGGGGACCAGTAATAGAGAATACCGAACCCATCAATGTAGGAACCGAACTAGAACCCCAAGAACTTAAGATAGGGACTACCTTGAGCTCTACCGAAAGGGCCGACTTCATAGACCTCCTACACGAGTTCAAAGACGTTTTTGCGTGGTCCTACAAAGACATGCCAGGGATCGACAGGGATATCGCCGAACATAGAATCCCAATTAAGCCAGGTTTCAAGCCTGTGAAGCAGAAGCTTCGTCGAATGAGAACAGAATGGGCTCTTAAGATTAAGGAAGACGTCGATAAGCAATTCAAAGCCGGGTTCATCAAAGTTTCCGAGTATTATGACTGGGTAGCCAACATAGTACATGTACCCAAAAAGGATGAGAGAATCCGTGTTTGTGTTGATTTGAGGGACTTAAACAAAGCAAGTCCTAAAGATGACTTTCCTCTACCACATATCGACATATTGGTGGACAATACCGCAGACCACGCGTTACTATCCTTCATGGATGGGTATGCGGGTTATAACCAAATCAAGATGGCCATAGAAGACATGCATAAGACCGCCTTTGTCACTCAATGGGGAACCTATTGCTATACGGTTATGCCATTTGGGTTAATCAACGCCGGAGCTACATATCAACGCACCACAACTACACTCTTACATGACATGGTGCACAAAGAAGTTGAGGTATACGTAGACGACATGATTATCAAGTCCAAGGATAGAGAGTGGCATATTGCGAACCTTCGCAAATTTTTCGCAAGGCTACGAAAGTACAACATGAGGCTCAATCCTCAGAAGTGCGCATTTGGAGTAACATCGGGTAAACTCCTGGGATACGTCGTTAGCCAACGAGGTATAGAAATAGACCCTTCCAAAATCAAGGCTCTGATCTAAATGCCACAACCTCAAACAGAAAAAGAAGTCAGAGGATTCCTGGGAAAAGTGCAATATATAAGTCGATTCATATCGAAACTCGCCATGATTTGTAAGCCTATCTTCAAGAAGCTCAAGAAAACAGACCACACCATGTGGGATGATGATTGTCAAAAGGCATTTGACCGAATAAAAGAGATATTGGCTAAACCACCAGTGCTCATGCCACCTCAACGAGATCAACCTCTTGGTTTATATCTCATAGTAACCGAAACAGCCATGGGTGCCATGCTAGCCCAAACCGTAGGAAAAGAAGAAAGGGCTATCTACTACTTTAGTAAGAAGTTCATGGAGTACGAGTGCAAATACTCACAACTCGAAAAGACATGCCTCGCTCTTGTGTGGGCGACGAAGAAGCTACGCCATTACATGCTTAGCTACTCCGTCAAAATATACTCCAAAATGGATCCAGTTAAATACCTCTTCGAGAAACCCGTCCTCAACGGACGCCTAGCAAGATGGACTTTGATGCTCTCGGAGTTCGATCTCAAATACGTGCCCACGAAAGTTATAAAAGGCGCGCCGTTGCCGAATTCTTTGCAGAGAATCCCATCAACGATGCACAAACAATAGATACTTGGTCATTTCCAGACGAGGATATACTCCAAACTGATGTAGACTCCTGGGACCTTTACTTTGATGGGGCATCAAACTTAAGAGGATTTGGAATATGAGTGTTGCTCATTTCTCGTGAAGGTGAGCATACACCAATCTCTGTCAAACTCGACTTCGAGGTGACAAACAACGCTGCAGAATACGAAGCTTGTCTCATTGGACTACAAGCGGCAGTGAGCCTAGGCATTAAAAACCTCCGAGTACATGGGGATTCATCCCTGATCATCAATCAATTTACGGGATCTTGGAAAATCCGAAGCGAAAGCTTAGCACCTTATCAAGCCAGAATAGACCAAGTTGCCCAATTCTTTGATCACATGACCTATCTACACCTACCTCGGGAAGAAAATCAATTTGCAGATGCTCTTGCAAAACTTGCATCTTTGATTAATATGCCAGATGACATGGTGGAAATGCCTATGTATCGAACGACGGTCAGAGCCAGCTTATGTCCATTAAATCACCGACGAAGAGGAAATCGCACAGGAACCCTGGTTCCAAGCAATCCTAAATTTCAAGCTCAACGGTACCTATCCACCGGATATGGACAAAAGGGGACAACGTGCTATACGCCTACTGGCTTCCCAATACGTTCTCATGCAAGGAGAGTTGTACAAAAGAACACCTCTTGGTGTAATCCTACGTTGCCTTGATCATTCACAAGCACCGAAAGTGATGGAAGAAGTCCACGATGGAGAATGCGGTCCTCACATGAGTGGGCCCATGATGGCAAAGAAGATCACATGTTTGGGGTATTATTGGACCACAATGGAATCCGATTGCATCAAATACGTAAGACATTGCCACAATTGCCAAATATTCGGGAATGTAAAACATGTCCCTCCTTCATTGCTCTATACGATGACATCTCCTTGGCCCTTTTCTGCCTGGGAAATTGATATAATCAGGAAGATAACCCCGGCTAGAACAGGAGGTCACCGTTTCATCCTAGTGGCAATCGACTATTTCACCAAATGGGTAGAAGCGGCTTCCTACACTAGTCTCACGGCTAAACACGTGGCAAAGTTCATACAAAACAACATCATTTGTCGATACGGTTACCCACATGAGATCATTAGTGATAATGGATCACATTTCCAAGCTGAGACTGAGCAATTGCTAACCAAGTACAAAATTAGGCACCACCACTCTTCGCCCTATAGACCACAGACTAATGGCGCATTAGAGGCAGCAAATAAGAACGTTGTCACAATTCTCAAGAAAATGATTGACAACTATCGAGATTGGCCAAGCAAGATACCCTTTGCTTTGTGGGGATATCGCACATCTGTAAGGACGCCCACTGGGGCCACTCTTTTCTATTTGACCTACGACATGGAAGCTATACAACCAGTCGAGTTAGAAATACCATCCTTGCGTATCTTACTCGAAATTCAAATCCCAGAGGCCGATTGGAAGAGGGATAGATATGAAGAACTCATCCTCCTGGATGAACGTAGGCTACGCGCCTTGCATAATGTCCAAATATACCAAGCACGTATCAAACGAGCCTTCAACAAAAGAGTTAAGCCAAGAAACATTAAGGAAGGAGACTTGGTACTCAAGTCGGTTAGAGCTCTTTTACCTGTCGATCCACGGGGAAAATTCAAATCTAATTGGGCCGGACTATTTCTAGTCAAGTCCATACTTCCAGGGGGTGCGGTTAGGATCACAGACCTAGATGGGAATGAATTTTCCAACCCAACAAACCTCGACCAACTAAAGCGGTATTATGCCTAGAATAGGAACAAAAACGCGCCTCGCGTAACCTCACGTGTCGCTCTTGTGGCACTAAATAAACGGCCCCTGGCCAAGCTGAAATAAGCTAATGTCACTCTGCTCTTGTATTTTGACAAATTTTTCATCCTCATATCATCAAATAAACTAAATCTGCACCTTCAGAGTAAGTAAAAGCTCATGCTTATTTTCTAAAGTTCATTACAAGCTCTTGCTTAGAACAATTATTCTTTTACATTTACTCGAACTACGCACAAGGGTTTGATTTCATTTTCTTAATGAATACGTAGGCAATCCTTCACAGGATACAACCCACTAATTTCAAAATGTAAATAGAAGGACATTTGCATTGCATTTGGAATTCGACAAGAATAATAAATAGAAAATCACAACGGTTTCATAACCAATTAACCTTTTTTATTTTCATTCATTTTCTAATAATAATACGTTACATAATAAAAATAAAAATAGGCTAGGATTCTAAAACCCCACCTTTTTATTACAACAATAATAATAATAATAAATAATAATAAAGACTTGGGCTATTCCTCCATCTTCCCTCTCCCCTTGTCATTCTTGTCATACTTCTTGTCACGACCTCGAGCCGGACGCTCTTGCGCCACTTCGGACCTAATCACCAACGGTCTTTCTCGAGGCCTGGACTTCCCATTCTTGTCAATCACTTTGTCCACGACAGGAGAGGTCTTCGGTTTCTTCGAAGGATGAACAACTCGAAACCCGGCTTCCTCCTCTCCCTCAGTCAAATGCTTCTCTTTATCCTTTTCCACCTCGCGCACCTTGTAGTCAACAGGCTCGCGCTTCCTCAATCTCTCGCGCTCTTCGGAGCGGTAGCTTTCCTCGATCGCAGAGATAAGAATCCGACACCCACAAGGCATTAGCGAAGAGTTCAAGAACCACACGTTTCTTTGGGCCCATTTAATGGCCCACTCCCTTCGACTCTCAGTAGTAAGCGCCACGGCATTCTGCGGGGACGGTATCAAGCTTCGGGATTGTGCGCTTCATTCCAACATGTCTCATCGGCCTTTCCGGAAGATGTACACCATGAATTCAAGCCGGGAATGCGCACGGATCGAGTAGGATCCAAGGAAGACACTCCGTGTGATTTGAGGTGCCACCATGGTACGATCCACCTAATCAAGGGGCCATCATCACTTTTCAATTTGTTCTCCCAATAATTGCAAACTCAAGTGAAGTCCACCATGTAAAGCCTGGTCCTCATTGCAATCGAACGAGCATGATAAGAAGGAACATGGCGGGGGCTCGATCAATCGAAGACGCTCCATAAGCCAAACCTACCAAAAGCGGGTATTAAAACAAAAAAACAAAAAAACAAAAACAAAAAAAAAACGAAAAAAAAATGAAAGAAGAGAGAAAAATGTTCTTTTACCTGCAGAATAACGGGACTTCCCAAGTACGGTAGGTCGCGATTGGCTTTTCTATTATCCAAGCCCAAAAGGATCTCTCCTAAGCATAAACAAGTGGGCTCTGCTTGTGACTCCATTTGCTCAACTAGGCCCAGGAGACGGGGATCACCTCTCAAGTCTTCATCAACATGCCCTTGGAGGACATACACATGCAACAAACAAAATCCAAATGCCCTTCGCCTAGCAACATAAGAAACGGTGGGGTCGGCCCTGTTAATGAATCGGTCGATAAAGTCTAACATCCGCACTCCTTTCGAGGTCACTAGACGGTCCACCTCAATTCTAGTCAATCCAAGCAAGTCTCTAAATTTGCTCTTGTACCCTTGCGAAGTAGAAGGAATGGCAGACAAGTGTTCTGGGTCCCACCCACCGATTGCAGCAATTTCTTCAGGAAACGGGCAAATGTCGCCTCCGGGGAACGCAAAAACATGATAGTTCGGGTCCCAATAATCAAGACAAGCATCTAAGAATGGTTTGACAACCTTGATAAGCTTCAAACTCAACAGTGATCCAAGGTTATAGGCGCCCATGTCGTACTTCTTCATGTTGGAAAACTCATTAGTCCACTCTTTTAGGCGAATCTCCAAAGTATTCGTGATGAGTGCTTGTATTGAGAATTTTATGTAATAAGACGAAGAAGAGACGGGAGAATTGTGTGAATAAAAACTCTATCGACGTCTCTATTTATAGTAAACTCTGTTTCCTAAAATGCGGAAACAGACACACACTGGGAACAACAGCGCAAAGACTGCTTTGTGCCTCTTCAAAGGACGCGACTCATCTTTGCGCCTCTTCCTCAGCAAGGTTTCTGTGATTTTCCGCGTTGGATCTTTCCTAAATTCCTTGACGAATAATTTCCTATTCCTACGGGTTATTATTTTGGTAAATACGTGGAAACTACCATATTCTATGTTTCCTAATTCCGCGGGCACGCATTTTGAGGCAATATCAGCATTTCCGTCATTCTAACACACCTGTATATTTTCGTTTTAGGAAATAATTTTCATTTTGATGTAATTCATTTTAGGAAATAATTTTCATTGTAATTTAATTCATTTCACAACTTCTATATTTCACTTATATATTTCTTTTATTCCTTTTTTTTTAATCATTTCATTTCTAACTTATAGGTTTCTATTTTTTTCTTTTTTTTAGGGGTAACCCTCCCTACCATCCGGTTATTTCCATTTTCGGCAAATTTTTCGCATTCTTTTGAGTCATTCGTTTTTGCGCTAATTTAGGCCATGGGTATATACAAATGTATGTTCTACGTGATTTCTATGTAAATTTCGGCAGCATGACGGCATAAACCGTCCCTCGACACAACGATCACAACGGCGTAAAGATCAAGACGAACCGACGATCCTAGCCTTGGGATTTGCTAATAACGTGAGAGATGCGAACAACGTAACTTTAAATCTCCTCTTGAAAAGTTTTATAATGATAAAAGTGTTTAGGAAATAATGACGGAAGCTTTTATATTAATCTCGCATTATTAACAAAACCCGGCTAAACAAACCTGTAAAACACACTTACTCGATCGAGTAAGTGACTTACTCGATCGAGTGCCCCTTACTCGATCGAGTCGCCAATTTACTCGATCGAGTAACCTTTGGAGTCCTTTAAATCTTTCCCATGCGTCATAGAGGGTCTCGTCATCATGTTGAGTGAAGCCTTGAAGCTCACTCTTGGTTCGTGCCGTCCTTTGTGGTGGAAAGTACTTGTTCAAAAAGGCCTTGGAGACATCGTCCCAAGTTCATAGTGAATAGGGCTCACAACTCTTCAACCATTCCTTAGCACTCCCCTTCAAGGAATAAGGAAAGAGGCTAAGGCGGATTGCATCCTCCGACACTCCATTTGCCTTATACATATCACAACTATCCAAGAAATCATTAAGGTGTTCATTGGGGTTTTCGGTAGATCCCCCTCCAAATTGGTTTTCTTGGACTAGTTGCAATAAAGTAGCCTTCACATCAAAATTATTTGCTTGTATAGGTGGCTTGAAAATGCTTGGGGTTTACCACCTTCTTTGGAGCCAAATTGTCCCTCATAGGAACCGCGCCATTGTTGCTTCTTCGGGAATTCCAAAAGGATTCTCAAAGAACTCAAGATTACCCGGTTCTTCTAGAACACCTTCCACTACTAAAGGTTCTTCGAAAATTGGAGTTTCTATCAACCCCCTTCTTTGGAGTGAATTGAGTCTTCTTGCGGTAGCTTCAATCTCGTGGTCAATCGGATGAATAGGTTTACCTTTTCGATTTCTCCTACTCATGCAAAAGCCTACACACTTAAGAAAAGGATCAGTAGCACAAGAGACTTAGTCTAAACAAGAACAAAAACGATTAATATCTAGTCTTTGCTACCCGACAACGGCGCCAAACACTTGATAGTTCAAATCTTAATCTCGCAAGTGCACGGTTTGTCGTCGTACAAATTGAGGGTCGAATCCACGAGGAGCTAGGGAGATTACTAATCGTCCTAATTCTAAGGCTTAGCTAAGTCCATAACAAAAGAGTTGTATTTTTAAATAGAGAATTACACTAATTGAATTAAAGTGCAAATAGACTAATTATGAAAATTAAGCAAGTGGGAAACTAAAGCGGTAATTCTCCGTCAAGATTCCCTAGGCTAGTCGTTGGGTAGGTGCTTAAGATTGAGTTGGCTCTAATTCACCTAGAACCCTCCTCTCGGGTTCGAAATAGGATACTAGCACTCCCGACCAACCTTCCTCTTGGGTTCCAAGATCGGTATCCCTAGCCTAACACCCGGTCACCCCGAAAAAATGCACATTCCCAAGGTCCCCTAACATTAGCCAAGGTCAATAAGCCCTCATCAAAATCCGGGTCATCCCACTCTTCCTCTCGGAGATCGATTTCAAACCCAAGACTAGAGGTGCCTTCCATTGGCTCTCCCTCTCGGTCTCAACCAAAGGTAGCAATATGACCAAATTTGGTGCACCCGATTCCCAACCTAACAAACTTTCGTTGGTGGACAAGGGTCACAAACCAACACTACCCAAAATAGGCCAATTTATCAAAACAATCCTCTAGCCTACCCTTATCAAACCTTCCCAACAACAAGCCTTAATAGGAATCAATCAAGCAAATTATACATGTTGGGTTAAACTGAGTCCTAGTGAAAAGACTACTCACTAATCATTGTTCTTAAGACAAAACAATTAATAAAGATGGGTTCTTTAAACATGAACATGATGTGAAGTTGGATTCTACAATTAATCATGCAATAATTCAACAAAACTAAGATGAAAGACAAATTAAGCGAAGATGAGAAAGGATTAAGGCAAAAGACATAAACTTTGACATAAAAACCCAAAGACTCAATCTTTGGATGAGAACAACAATGGTGCACAAGGAAGAGATGCACAAGAGAGAGAAAAATAACAATCAAACAACAAAAGAGAAGCATTCTAGCATAAACAATTAAACAAAACCTAAGAGAAAGCAAATGTAAACAAATGAAACTAAGGAAGAAAATTGTACCAATTCAATAGAAAGAAGGAAACTTGGATTGAAAAATAAGGATGGAGAAATCTTCAACCTTGTTACAATCCAATTACTAAAACTAATAATCTACTAATTATTGAAGGAATTAGTCTAATTAGGGAAAGATTAGCAAAGTAATTAGCAAAGTTTCTAACTTGGAGAATGGCCTTAATGTAGATCTCGAGTAGTTCTATTTATACCAAGGGCTCAAAAAGAACAAATGCAAGAGTGAAAAGACTGATAAAGGCCCAACTCACGGGTCCGCCCGGTGTAGTGAACACCGTCCGCCCCTCTTTACGCAGGATGGAGGGCACTTACGCCCGGCTTGTGAGATACACCCATGAAAGCCATATTTCTACACCCTACGACCTTGAGTTACTCTTTGACTGAAGTGGTTACACCTAAGCTCATTCCAATGCACTCACAATAGTGAAAAAGATGCATCCTACGCCCTTGAGTTGCACCTTGACTGAAGTGGATACACCCAAGTGGTTTCATAGAGGCTTCAAGGCTTCAACTCTTCAATTGCAATCGGTTCCACTTTTTAGTCGATATTCCGTATAGCCTACAAATGCGTGAAATACTTCAAATACCTAGCAAATGCAAACATGATAGAATAAAGAGAATTTTGCATATAATTAGATCAAAATTAGGATAACGAGAAGGGTTTTAGGCACAAAAATGGGGTAGGTAACAGAGTTATCAGTACTCCTTACACTAAAAGGCATTCTACCAAATAAAATATTATAATAACTTAGATGTAAGGAGTACCGTTCTCCGAGGAGGACACAAGAATTTTTGTAATTTAGACCTCTTGCATTAAGACGTTGCTAATTCAAAGAGTAACTATTACTCCCTCCGTCCCGGTCATTTGTTGTCCTTTGGTTTTGGCATAAAGAACTGGGAAAGGGGAGAGAGTCAATTACTGAATGACAAGTGAAATAAATTGAGTGTAAATGATAAAATTGTTCATCAAATTCATTCTTAAAATAAAAAAGACAACATTCGACTAAGACACCCCAATATGAAAAAGGACAATAAAGGACCGAGACAGGGTACTAAGAGCATCCACAATAGATAGGATGTTATCTTCATCCTATTTTTTCACTCTTCCTCTATTTTTTCGACACCTCATTTTCTCTTTCATCAATCTCATTTCTCACCATTACCTTCCTCTTCCATTATTTTTTCCCACAATAGAGAGGATCCTCTCATATTACCTCTCTTACGTTAAATAATCTCAAAATTCTACAAAAGATAAAAATAAAAGAATTATTATGCACAAGATAAATAGTGATTGGTTTGTGGGTAATAGGGCCAATGTAAGCTTTCGTCTAAAACTAGAGGAAGTAAGCATCTTCCTTTTGCTAAGAGGATATGTAACATGTGCCTCACAATAGAGAGGATGTCCTTTTAAAGGAAAGAAAGTGTTAAGAGAATCTATCATCATCTCTATTATGGGTGCTCTAAGTAAATGAAAAGAGCATGCACTATTGCACTTGTCTACTATACGAGAGCAAGTGTCTTTTTATCAAATTCCGATGCAATCTATGTTTTTTATTTTTCCAATGCACATAACACCGTCCTATACATTCTACCGTAACAATAACTGTTTACTACTCGTATTTATGGAAAAGTAGTTACTATTTATCAAAAAAAAATCGCAGGGGTAAAATACCTAATTTTAGTATGAGACGGTGTAATGTAAATATGTAATAACTACTATTTAGAAAAAAAATTCATTTAAAAACCCAAGTATCCATACCGAATTGATTACCCAATTTACTAACATCTCTAGGCGTAAAGAAAGTGGTTTAGATAAATAGTAGATAAATAAATATTATTTGATTAATTGGTGGTGTATAAAAGCCTCATACACCTAATGTAAATCTACCGTCCAGCATACTGTTTTCATCAACAGTATAACTATTTAATTAATTTTGCTTCTACTCCCTCTATACCATACCAATGGTAACACTTACTATAAACGGACGTACCACATCAAGGGTAACATCCTATATTTAGCCCACAATATTACCAAGTTATCCTTATACCCTTTCGATATTTACACAAAATGTCATTACATATCCCGCCTACCAACCCACAATTACATAATCCACCTATTTTTTTCTCTCTTTACCCTTATTTTTTCCACTATTAGAGATATTAGTTAGTATAAGATATTAGTAAAGATATTATTATGGGTATCATAATAATATCCTATAGAATATTAGGAATATTCTTGGATTATCCACCAAGACGTCTTACTATATAACCGACTCATTAATAATAATCACCTCATTCAGTTATTCTCTCCCTTATATTATTAACATGGTATCAGCCTAAATTCAATCCACTCAAAAACTCTTCCACCTGCTACAATCTCGTGTGTTAATCGCCGGCCGAAGATGGTCGTCTTATACCATCTCTGGGGGGTATCCCGTTAAAAATATAGATCCGTTCACCTTTATTTTGTAGTTTTATTATCTTACAATTAAATAATAAAGTCTAGGCCCCACCCACAAACCTCCCTACCCAGTACCCTTTCTTTCCCAAATTCCCCAACCCCGTAACCCTATTCCTTTACCCCACGTCCCCACCCTAAGCCAACCACCTAGCCACCACCTTTTATCCTGTCCACCATATCCGCCACCTGCCTGTCCACGCCCGCCTCCCACAACAGTTGCCGCCCTTGCCACATGCCCCGACTGCCTTCGTCCAACCCGACAAACCCAAATCACACCCCACACCTCCCGCCACCAACAATATCCGACCGACCATCGCCATCCACCCATGCCTTTAGCCTCACTCCTATGTTAAGATTTTAATATTAGAGTATAGTAAATAAATTTCTCCACCCTCCTCCCGTTGTTTCTCATTCCGGTTGCCGCCGACGATAGTCGCCTTATTGTTCCGTCCATGCTTAGACCGCTCTCCGACTTGCTGCTGTCCTTTGTTGCTTCGACAACCCTATCTGCCTTGTTGCTTCGGCAACCGCCACTGTCATCGCATCCCGCTGTGATGCCCTATCTAAACCACCGACACGTTCCCTCATCGTCTTCCTTTGTCCGCCTCGGGTTCGCCTTAACGGTCCCGAAACCACCGCCTAACGGGCTGGTTGGTATGACTTCGTCGGCCATTTCATTTGACCAGCTTTGGACGTGTGCCTTGTTTTGGTTTAGCAATATTGTTTTTATTTTGTTTGTACGGTTGATTAGTTTGCTTCGCCCTCACCGTACGGCTCCTCTGCGTGGCATCAGCGACTATTCTTTTTTAGTCCAGTCAAAGTGTCCGTTAACTACCGCTTTGACTGAGGGGGTGTATTAGAGATATTAGTTAGTATAAGATATTAGTAAAGATATTATTATGGGTATCATAATAATATCCTATAGAATATTAGGAATATTCTTGGATTATCCTCCAAGACGGTTTACTATATAACATAACCGACTCATTAATAATAATCACCTCATTCAGTTATTCTCTCCCTTCTATTATTAACATCCACCTTTTTTTAAATACTTCATTTTCCCCTATGTTACCTTTGTTGTGATATGGAGGGAGTATCATTCATGACTAATAATAATAATTATTGATTTTGATTCATATAATTCAGACTCATCATATATAACGAGCCTTTATTACTACGCGTGGTCATTCGGGACCCACTCATGCAATCATGCAAATCAATTATTAACCACAAACTAATCTAGATCTCGTGTAATGCATGCGCAGTATATATATAGGGTTGTTATTTTTAGCGTATATTAATTATAGGTTTAAATCAACACGTTATTAATTTTCATATTTCACGCCAAAATATTTTGATTGGAAAAAAAAAAGAAAAAATATATATATATATATATATATATATATATTAATGATTTTTTTTTGTAACTCGAAACTAATGATGTCTATTTTAAATTCTCTCAAAAAATTCATCATATAAGCTAATAATAAGAGCTTATAATTTTATTTGCTGCAGGTAATTATGCCTCATAATCATTAATAATAGGATTAATAGCTCCAAATAAAAAATTTAAATTTAGCAATATTGTAACACCCCCATACTCCAAGTGCCTTACCAGGACCACCCAGGTATAAAGATGCTACCATCTCGGTTGCCCGAGGCAATGATAATCATAAGACAATAACGAAACAACATTTAAATAGTATAGCTTTAGTGAATAGAATACAATCCAAAACCAAAAACCAAAATACGGTTACATGTTCTCAAAACCAACTGTCTACTCAGCTAAGTGAAATGTTTAATAAATTAATCATGCTACAGCGGAAGACTCTATCATCAGACGGTGGCACATCCCAGCTATCCCATGTAACTCGACTCATACCTGCTCAACAACTGCTCACCATCCCCGAATGGATCACCACAGTTTTTAAAACAATAAACGGGGTCGGTACTAATCACACAATTTACATAAACCAACAACACAGTAAACAAACAGCTCAATCATCACAGATATCTCCGAACTCCAATCCCAACTCCACAATACAGACTACACATAGTGTGTAACCCTGCCAGAGTGCCCATCGCAACAGGTCACTCCACGCTGCCAGTGGGGGACCGCAGCCGTACCCACCAAATCCCCGCTCATCCCCGTCGAGCGATAAACCCAAATTCCTTAATGTGCATATCCCTTCTGTGGCGGGTTCCACAGAAGGCGAATAATGGGCGTGAAGTCACTCCCGCAAGTGACTCCACTCAGCCAGGGACGCGCCCCGAAGAACACAGACAGATACAATCAATCACAACTACTATCAACAAACAAATCCAACAATCGTCACAGTACGAGTATGATAATATTCAACAACCACAAAACACCAACAACACATTATGGGACTAATACTGAGTAGGGAAACCCTACCTGGAAAGCAACACAGTCAGACGGTCTCAACAGCTGATATCAAAAGGCTTCTTCTACGAATCCTCCTCCTAACATACAATCATACAATTACTACCAATCAAGAAACACAACAAAACCCCCAAATCCCCAAATTAGGGTTTAACTAACTTTAACGAATTACTATAAAAACAGTATGTAGATCTTACCCTCGACGCAAGGATTACAACGGTATAAAGAAAGGTGAAATCTGACCTTCCAAGCTCCGGGATTTGCCAATAATGCGATTGATGCGAAGAACGTAGTTTGTTTTCTCTTTTGAAAGCAATTAGGTTTGTAAAAGTGTAAAGAAAGTGACGGGAGTAATTATATACTAAATCGCATTATTAACAAAACCCGACAAATCATTCCCCCGTAAACCGGCTACTCGATCGAGTAGCTGAGGTACTCGATCGAGTTCCCCCTTACTCGATCGAGTATCAAGGTTACTCGATCGAGCACCCAACAGGTCAGAAACTATTTTTAAAACGCAACACACCCTTACTCGACAGAGTAAGGCCCACTCGATAGAGTACCCAGAGACTCATAAAACCGTAGTATTACGGTCTTCCCTCCTTAAAAAGAACTTCGTCCCCGAAGTTCAAACCACAACAAAACAAAGACGCACACACTACTACACCCGACTCAACAACCAAAATAAGACTCAACATAAAACATGTTACTAACCCAAACTCAACCCGACTCAACCACAACAAACATACCGACACAACATAAAAAGGTATAAAAACTCTTCGCGGTCATCTCCTACCCCTAAAAGAAACAAGGTTACGTCCCCGTAACCATACATACCTGATCAAAAGGAAAGGGTAACGCTCTCTCATGGCCTCTTACGCCTCCCATGTAGCTTCCTCGGACTCGTGGTTAGACCAAAGGATCTTAAGCAAAACTGTCTCACCACTCCTAGTCTTCCTAACCTTCTGGTCAAGGATCTGCTTAGGCACCTCAAGATATGACAAAGACTCATCTAGCTCTAAGCTCTCTGCCTCTAACACATGTGACGGATCACTCACATACTTCCGCAACTGAGATACATGAAACACATTATGTACTCTCTCTAACATCTGGTAAAGCGGACGATATGCAACCTCTCCAACCCTCTCTAAGATCTCATAAGGCCCTATGAACTTCTGACTCGGCTTGCCTTTCTTCCCAAATCTCATAACCCCACGCATAGGAGACACTTTTAGAAGAACCTTGTCCCCAACCTGAAACTCTATATCCCGGCGATGTAGATCTGCATAGCTCTTTTGCCTATCCTGAGCCGCTCTCATCCTTTCCCTGATCATCTTAATCTATTCAACCATCTCATGCACCATCTCTGGTCCTAGAACCACTGCCTCAGCACTGTCGTCCCAACAAATCAGACTCCTACATCTCCTCCCATATAAGGCCTCAAACGGTGCCATACCAATACTAGTGTGATAGCTGTTGTTGTAAGAAAACTCTATCAAATCCAACCTCTGTTCCCAGCTACCACCAAAGTCCATCACACAAGCTCGCAACATATCCTCAAGAGTCTTGATCGTTCTCTCAGTCTAACCGTCTGTCGCGGGATGAAATGTTGTACTCATCTTCAAAGTTGTTCCCAAAGATTCCTGCAACTCTTTCCAAAACCTTGAGATAAACCTCGCATCTCTGTCAGATACTATGTCCTTAGGGACTCCATGTAACTTTAGCACATTCTTCCGATAAGCCATAGCCAATTGTGCTTTAGTCCATGTATCTTTCATTGGCACAAAGTGGTGACTTGGTCGGTCGATCCACTATTACCCATATCATGTTGTTACCCTGTTGACTCTTTGGCAAACCCATGATAAAATCCATAGAAATGGATTCCTTCTTCCACTCAGGTACCTCCAAAGACTGAATCTTACCTTGTGGTCATCATTTGTTCCCCTTTAACTCTCGGCATGTCAAACAACGGGCCACAAAATCATTGTTTCTTTCTTCATCCCAGGCCACCAAAACGTGTTCTTTAAATCCTTGTACAGCTTGTCACCACCTGGATGTACTGAATACGGTGTACAATGTGCCTCTGTCATGATTGTATTTTTCACCTCCTCATCATTAGGGACACACCACCTACCATCAAACCTCAAACTACCATCTGTATGAATAGAGAATCGAGACACTGTCCCTTTCTCTACTCCAGCTCTCCACTCAACCATCTTAGGATCCAACGCCTGTTTACCTCGAATATCATCATAAAGATCATCTTTGCCTTTGTCAAATCTCCCACGGCATCCCCTCTCTGCATCATATGTATCCCAAACCTCCCCACCTCATCTCTCAACCTCATCAAAGATAGAGTTGTACACAAAGAATGTACACTCTTCCTACTCAAAGCATCTGCAACAACATTGGCTTTCCCTTCATGGTAGATAATATCCATGTCATAATCGCCAATCAGCTCCATCCACCTTCTTTGTCTCATGTTCAACTCTTTTTGAGTGAAGATGTACTTGAGACTCTTGTGATTCGAAAATACCTTAAAGGTCGCCCAATAAAGGTAATGTCTCCATATCTTGAGAGAAAACACCACTGCACCCAACTCCAGATCATGTGTAGGGTAGTTCTCCTCATACGGCTTCAATTGCCTAGAAGCATAGGCAATCACCTTACCAATCTGCATCAACACACATCCCAACCCGTTCTTTGAGGCATCTGTATACACCTCAAAGTTCTCGATCCCTTCAGGCAATGCTAAGATAGGAGATGTGGTCAAACGCTCCTTTAATGTTTGGAACGCCGTCTCACAACTCTCATCCCAACGAAATCTGTTCTCTTTCCTCATCAACGCTGTCATAGGTCTAGCAATCTTGGAGAAATCTTTCACGAACCGTCTGTAGTATCCAGCTAAACCCAAGAAACTCCTGATCTCAGCAACGTTTTTTGGTGCTTCCCACTTTGTCACTGCCTCAATCTTCGCCGGATCCACAACCACCCCATCCATAGAGATCACATGCCCCAGAAAAGCAACTTTCTCTAACTAGAACTCACACTTGGACAGCTTAGCATATAACTCATGCTCCCTCAAACTCTGCAACACAATCCTCAGATGCTCCTCATGCTCCTCCTTAGTCTTGGAGTAGACTAAGATGTCATCGATAAACACCACTACAAACTTGTCCAAAAACTGTCTGAAGATTCTGTTCATCAAATCCATAAACACAGCCGGTGCATTAGATAACCCAAACGGCATCACCACATACTCATAATGGCCATACCTCGATGTGAAAGCTGTCTTTGGTATGTCCACCTCTCTAATCTTCACCTGATGGTACCCCGACCTCAAATTAATCTTGGAAAAGACTGATGCACCACTCAGCTGATCAAACAGGTCATCTATCCTTGGCAAAGGATACTTATTCTTCACCGTCACTCAGTTCAGCTCCCTGAAGTCTATGCACAACCTCAAACTGCCATCTTTCTTCTTCACAAAAAGAACTGGTGCTCCCCACGGCGATACACTAGGTCTAATGTATCCCCTCTATCAGATCATCTAACTGTTTCCTGATCTCCTCCATCTCCTTAGGACCCATCCGATACGGTGCCTTAGAGATTGGCCCCGTCCCCGGTTTCAACTCAACCGTGAAATCTATCTCCCTCTTCGGTGGCAACCCCGGAATCTCCTCTGGAAAAACATCTGCAAACTCACCCACCACTGGTATCTGATCAACTGTCGGACTCTCTATCCGGTCATCTCTCACATGGCACAAGATCAAAGGGCATCCCTTCCTCAGATAAGACTTCAAGGTAACAGCTGCAATCAACTTAACTTTGGGTTTGACCACAAACCCACGATAAGATACACTAACGCCCTTAGGACCTCTCAAAGATAATTTCTTTTGATGACAGTCTATCTTAGCTTTATACTTTCCCAACCAATCCATCCCGACTATCATCTCAAAGCCATCAAAAGGAAACTCTAACAAGTTTACAGGTAGATCAACTTGCCCAACTATCATAGGTACATCCCAATATAACCTCCCACAAGATACGGACTCTCCAGAAGGTATAAAAACTTTCTCACTTACAGGACTCATATACCCTCAAACCCAACCGTTTAACATGACTCGAAGATACAAACGACCGAGACGCCCCCGAATCAAACAAAATAAAGGTATGAATACCGTTAACAAGAAAAGTACCAGTGATAACATGTGCATCATCCTCATTTTGCTTTCTTGTCCATCATGAACTGACTTTCCTTTGGTCTTGTCCACCTCCCGGGACAAGATCTTGGTGATGTGGTTGGTTTAGCACCCGACCCACGATTGTTGTTATTGTTCGTAGCGGGTTTCGATAAAATTACGCCATTACGGTTACCTCCACCCCGATAGCTCGACTCCCGGTAAGACCATGACCCGGATGGTCTATTGCTCGCATAACTCGTGCCGCCCACCCCGAGAATAGCTCCCGATCCGATCTCCGAAAAGCTCCGGTAAACTCGTACACTTATATCTCTTGTGGCCTACACAGCCATAGCAGTCATCCCCAATTACCACTACCACTCACACGGTCACGCCCAAAGGAAGCCCCAGCAATGAACCCTGACCCAGAAGAAAACGCTCTAACCTGATTGTGGTTGCCTTTCTTGTGACTAGATTAGCCACCACCTTCACTCTCAGCCTTTCTTTTATCAACTGCTCTCTCCTGAGCCATCTCCACGAACCTCTCAGCTCTCTCAGCCCTCTCATAAGCTTCCTTAACATCGGTAGGGACTCCCATGGGTAACTTATCCATGATCTTAGGGGGTCAACCCCCTTTCAAACCTCAGCGCTAGGTTCTCCTCACTCAAACCCATATCCTCAGCATACCTAGACTTCTCATTGAACTGTTTGTAGTACTCAGCCACGGACATGTCAGATGTCATCCTAAACCCATCAAACTCCTCCCTCATCTTACTCCTCACATCCTCAGGTACGAACTCTTTCCTCATAGCTCTCCGAAACTCCTCCCAAGGTATAGCAGGTAAGCCCTGCTTTGTGTACATCTCCCTAGCACTCACCTTCACCTTGTCCCACCACTCACCAGCTGCTTCCCTCATAGCTTGTTCTACTCTCATCTCATCAGGACAGTGTACCAGGTCCAGTATGTTTTCCATCTCACGATGCCAGTTGTCAAGAAGGTTAGGCTTCCCGGTCCCCTTGTACTCTTTTGGGTTGAACCTCGCTATATAAAGGCTTATCTTGGAGTGGTCAAACTCCTTATCCTTTCCCACTCTCTTTAGGGCCTCAGTAAGAGCATCTTGGTGCTCCAACATCTTAACTACATCGTCGATGTTCATGCTCTCAGCTCTCACATACAAGGCGTTTCTCTTGGGTGGCATCTTGAAACTATATAAGAAAGGGTAGATATAAACATACGCACCAAAACCTCAAAACACGAAAGCAGACTACCCAGAACACACTCCATCGAGTGCCTAAACCTACTCGATCGAGTAGAGGCTACTCGATCGAGTGCCCACCATACTCGATCGAGTGCCTCGACATCAGACCCTAAACAGACCTTCTGATCTCTAACATACTCGACCGAGATCGAGTGCCCTATGTACTCGATCGAGTGCCCAAAAACACGATTCGGTTATAAAACGTCAACTACCCACTCGATCGAGTCGGACCCACTCGACCGATTACCTCAACTACTCGATCGAGTGCCCCCTACTCGATCGAGTCATGCCGACTCGTATATACTACCCGCATGTTATCTCACATATCCCAACATACTATACAACTTTGTAAACTCAGCATTATAATATACACTAGTAGAAAAAACCCCTATAATGGCGGTCATAAATGACCCTTTTGTGGCGGTTTTTACAAATTTTAGTCGCCGTATATCACGGGGTTGTTTACGATTTGCGGCGGTTGTACAACCGCCACTATAGGTTAACTACGGTGGCGGTTTTGTAAAAACCGCCATTATAAACTTATATAAAGCAGCGGTTCTTAGACAAAAACCGCCACTATAACTTATCTATAGTGGCGGTTATTGTTTGAAAACCGCCACTAAAGGTGAACTAATAGTGGCGTTTCATACTTAAGAACCGCCATCATAGATAGTTATTTTTTTTTAAAAAAAAATATTTGCTACCAAAATTTCGGCAACAATATCCTATAGAGTTGACAAGCCAAATAGCAAGATAAACAAACAATGCATACAAAAGAATACCAACCAATGAACTTGCATATCATTCGACAGAACAATAATGACGATGTTTAAAATTATACATCCAAGTGTATAAATAATCACATAGACGTCTTAGTTAATAAACAAATCAACATTTCATGTTCTCTAAACATTTGATAGCTCACACGTCTTTAACATCTTTCATCTCGTAAATCAATATTTTTGAATCTGCAATAATACATTTAGCAAACCAATAGTAAGAAAAACAACCTCAACATTATTAAAATCAACACAATACATTATATATAATAAACTATCAATCCAACTTATGATTAGCACCAACTCAAATGCACAATGGATATAAGTCAGGAGGTTAACATTCACAAAACTTCAGTAACAAATTCTTGACGCACTATTGCATAGCTTAATAAATGAAAAGACATTGCATATATACCGTGAAATCATGGTGCTTGAGATAGGATCTATTGTCATCGCTATGCCAACCAATACTCGCTCCTTTAGTCCAGCTATCATACAAGAATAAGTTTTAAAAATAATGCAAGAGGGGGAAACTCTGCCATCTATAGGGCAAATGTACACATCAAAACTAGAATGACAGGGAAGAGGAGCCCAAGATTAACCACTTCATTTTAGTTGTTTTAAAAATAGAACTGGAACTTTGAACTATTTTTGCAAGAAATTCATCTATTGTAAGAGGTTTTCTAGCACTCTAACATCATTTACTTCCTCACAAACTTTAAGTTTCGGAGTGCAGGACTTTGGGAAATTCCTAGCAGTTACATGCTATGAGAATTTATAAAAGAGTTAAGACACATATTGTTGAGAGGCGTTAATGTTCTCTCCTAATGAGAACATGTACTAATGCAAAGTTATAATCATCCGGGAAAAAAAAAGCATAACAGCACCAGTTGCATAGTGTAGCTTAGTACTGCGTATTTTTTCTGAACTTCACTATAAGACACAACTAATCTCCATATGCCTGTCATTGAAGCGTAGAAGAAACACAATCCACATTCTCACTCCAAAAAAATAAGCAGGAGGCACATTATGTTGACAAGTGCCAGGAAGAAGTATACCACTACCACCAGAAATATGAACTAAACCAAAGGGGATAGTTTGGGCTCAACATATGTTTCATAAAGACACTAATTCCTATTGTTATATGGAGTATTGTTATTAGAAGTATAAAAAAATTTATTCAATGTTACAAGGATCATAAGCCTGAATT
The DNA here is from genome assembly GCF_048544455.1 of Silene latifolia. NCBI lineage: Eukaryota > Viridiplantae > Streptophyta > Magnoliopsida > Caryophyllales > Caryophyllaceae > Silene > Silene latifolia. The sequence continues at coordinate 190,846,082 of NC_133527.1, forward strand.
CCCAATAAGGTAATACTAAAATTTGGATGCCAAAAGCTGATACAATATGATATTTTTACCCTTCTCCAATTATGAGCATCAATCAATATTTACAAAAAGAAAAGATGATACATCAAATATACCTTGGCATTTGATTCAAACTCATCTTTTCCAATGCTAAGCTTTTCACTTTGTAGCAAACATTTCCCAGCCTCCACCTTAAACTTCTCAGATGACTTGTTCTTTTCCACGAGTTCTAACTGTCACACAAGGACAAAAAGAGACGTATAGGATTGTTAATTTAAATCCAAACTTTAAGAAAGATAAGTATTTAAAGAAGATAGTGTGCAAAATACCTAGAAAAAGAATCAGTTTAAGATAGAGCGCGCACGCGCACACTCAAAAAAAAAAAGTTTCTCTAGCGAAATATTTTTATTCCACCAACTTCAGCATATTTAAATGATGTTGAACAAGAAATAATTGTGGAGCTAGAAACCCAAGCATTCGAGTGCATCACTTTTATGATCACAAAGCAAAGCAAATGTAAGTACAAATGCAGATGGGAACTTGTAGCTCCAGACTCTAAAGATCAACAAAACAAGCTTACCTAAATTAGCCCAAAAGATTCTCCGGCAGGATTTAAAATTCTATTCGATTAACAACCATTTTTCAGAAGCTAGCATTTTTGAAAGAACTACTCCGTAAATGTTAGTTTCTAGCTTTCCAGTCATTAGATGAAGAGCAAGCCACCAGTCATATCTCGATGAATCATTATTTATCACACTCTTTGATCAAGAGAACACACTCCATCTTCATTTTCTAAATAATCATCGGAACAAACAGCCTCATTCATAACAAACTACAACTACAACACCACGCCCACATGTTATATAGCCCAATAATCCAGTAACCCCACACATACTGCATCACCTTAAAATTCAGAAACCAACGCTATACACCGTCCATAATTACTCCTTCAACTCAAGCACACAACAATTACAGGAGATAATGTACATACATACGCTCAATAAAGACCATTATTAACACAAAACGTATCTAGCCACAACAGTAATCAACTCATAAAAAATAATCAACATATGACAAGTAGTTGATCGAACAACATTCATTACTCCCTATTATAAATGCTCAAGCATACATTTTCATAAACAATGATTATTCAACTCGACTTAGAATAACTATAATATGGTTTCTAGCTATTATATACAACAACATGAATAATCTGTGTTTCGTACCAAAATGAGCACAAGTCAAGAGAAAGTCACTTGTAAACACCACACCAGTACATGTGACAAACACTTGTAAATTACTGATCTCATGACATCTCCAGGTTTAAAATATGATGGATGTTGGGTCCACCAAAGCCACAATATTTCGTCAAGAATAGACTTGCTCAAATAAATGGCCAACAATCAACATAGTGTATATTTGTAAATGACCCTGTTCTAATGGATAAGGTGTTGGGGCTGGTGTCCTCTACAGTTAGTGTAATAATATTTAAATCTCTAAAAGGATCAAAGGGCATACTTTTGTATTATTATCAGTTGGTCCACGTTTATCAATAACGGTTGGCTTGCTAGATAAGTTTGACGTTATTGTCATACAGATGGCGGTGATCAACTGGTCCCTAAAAGTCACACCTATAGGATACATTTGAGAGATGTGACGGTATGAAAATACAGTCATGTTGATGCCTAGAATGACTAAGCAGTTAGTCGGAGTTATTGACTAGTAATTAGTCAAATGCGATGTTGAGATAATTATTTAATACGGATTAAATAATACGGGCTAAGGCGAATTAAGCGGTTAATTCGTAAATTGAATATAAACGATTTATATTTAATTAATGTATATTGAATTAATTTATTATACAATATCGTCTTTGTCGGACAAGTATTAATATATCGATCGAGTCAGTGTTATTAGTTGATATTTTAATAACCGATAACCGATGACGATTTATGATAAAATCCCGTCATATACATTTAGCGAAAATCGAGTCAAACCACGAGTTAAAATAAGGAGAAAGTGGAAAGCCCACTTCCTCCCTAACCCACGGTTTGGTCGACCGAATGGAACAAAAAGGGGAGTCCCTCTCTTTTTGACCGAAGCATCATTTTGCAAGAAAATTAGGGTTTTGGAGAAGAATTTTATTTGAAAATCTTAGATCTCTCTCACGGAAAACTCACATAAACTCTCTCAATATTGCAAGTCAATTAGAGAGCACTTTCTAGCACAAGGGGCACAGTCTCAGACGGTCTTGGGTGCAACGATTAGGAGGAAATCTACTTTGATTTCTGTTCTTAGGCCGAATTTGCAAGGACCCGAGGTTGATTCTTTGTTCTTTACCGTTTCTATTGTAATTTCGTTTTATGACAATAATCGCATGTTAAATTTGCGTTATAATCCTTAAAATTTAAGGGAATTTTACGGATATTTCCCTACAAGTGGTATCAGAGCGAGGCCACGTATATTTTTTTCAATGTGATTTTCAATAAAACGATTTGAAACGGTTGTTTTTGTCTCGAAAACCGTGCGGCCTCATGTGTTACACGGCTGTTTTGTGTTTGTTTTCGATTTGTTCTTTTGCATATTGTTATTTTATACGGAGATTATAGCAATATGTTAAGTTTTGTCAATTGTAGAATTGATTTTATGCGTTTTAGATCAAAATTGCATTGGTTTTTGTTTTACCAATTGTTTTCACGACGGTTTTTAAAGTTTCAGCATGTTTTTCTCTCGGTCGAGCAATTTCCTACTCGATCGAGACCTCTATCAGTGTTGTTTTCGTTCGATCGAGCACATGCTTCACTCGATCGACCTCTTTTAAAACCCCACTGCTCGATCGAGAAATCCTCGTACTCGATCGAGCAGGATTGCTAATATGAGTCCTCGATCGACCTCGAGTCCTGTCGATCGAGTACTTACTGTTTGGCAACCTCTCGATCGAATGGCAGTTTCATTCGATCGACCCTTTTTGTTCCTCGATCGAGAACTTTTGTCCCTGGATCGAGGGATTTCGTTTTGGCAGCATTGAATTTTATACTTTTTGTTTTAAATTCTTTTTTGGCCATAAAATGTACATCATACGGATGTTGTACACTCGCTTGATAGTGAAACGGTTCACTCACGTACCATATAGTTATTTTAAAGCGAATTTAAAGTAACGGATTGTAATGGATTAAAATTAAGCTGATAGAAGCAGTTTTGTCACATAATTTTAATCGTTAAAAGGTGGTTTGGATAAATTTAACATAATTACGGAATTATGTCACGAATAAATTTGTTTTAGTTGATGCATTTTATTTATCGTTATTGTTGAATGCCTTGAATGCTTTTAATTACGTATTTATTTTATTTACAAACAGTTGTAACTTAGTGTGGCCTTAGTAGAACGTGTTACCGTAATGATGGAACACGGTCTTGGTTGTATTTTGAGATCTCGCATCTCCGTTTTGGATTTTTCACTTGTAATTACAGTTTTTATTTAGAATGTAAATAGGTTTATATTTTGTAAATTTTAATTGTAATTTTTGAGAAGACCAAAGATGGAGATCGGATGCTCACTCCTCATTTGCATGGACAAAGATGGAACATCAAGACAAGCTTCTCGGGTCCAACGGTGGATTCCAAAGTTGTATTATGTTCTTTTTACTAGGATAGGCCACACTAGGAATTTTTATTTACGTTTTGCATTCTTTTATTTATTTTATCGTAACGATAGATTGCATCATATTCCGCCTAAAAACCAAACCACCTAATAATTGCATGAAAACTGACTCATATAGAGGTCACGCGTTAGTTTTCTATGACATTCTTATGTCACACGATCAATTTTAAGCCATCACCTAAGTTAATTCATTCACGTAATGCTAGTTATTCGTTCACTTAAAATGAATTAAAACTAAGTTGATGGGATCTTCCTCGTATAACCAAAAATTGAGAATAGTCTTTATAGGTCAAACTCCAATGAATCCCTTCTTCGTCGGTAGGCATAATATGACCCCTTCTACGTCGGGTAAGTTGGAACTGATTGACTTATTTTATCTCAACACTATGGTCACTCGTACGATCCTGTGATTATGGTGGACTATAGATAGGATTTATGGAAATCTATCGACCAAGAGTTCTTAAGGAAGAACTAGCTAAACAGTTGGCTTATCAATTTACGGAAATTGAGTCTTGGGATCACTTGTATTATTCTTGAGGGAGATCAATTATATGCAAGTGCAATGAGTCTACACGATTAAAATGAATTTCTAATAGACTTAAATCACCTCGATGAGTTGCTTATTTCGTTTTTGTTTTTCTTTCTTTTTCAGTGTAGATCACGAACTTTTAAACTGCTAATAACAAATGGCTGGTTCTACTAACGACCCAATGCCAAGTGCCACATTGGACCGTGAGTCCGGCCGGATCTTCATGAATCGGATGAATCGGTCTACTCGGATGAAGAATGATGGATCAAACTTCGCGGTGGGAGGCGGCATTACGGAATCTTTGCCGCTGGCGACGGGAAGCTCAAATATCTTATAGAGCCCATCCCGCCAAACCCAGGTCCCACGGCTAGAGCTAACGAGATCGCCAAGTTTAACGATTTCTGTATGGAAGCGGGTGCGATAAAGAACGTACTCATTTTTGCAATGGAACCCAATTTGCAGAAACGCTTCATAGCCCAAGGTGCAAACAAGATTTTCACCACGCTCACTAAGGAATTCTCGAAAGCACCGAGAATCGTGACCTATGAGCATACCACTCGCTTCTTTGATGCGAGACTCCAGAAGGGCCAACCGGTTAGCCCACACATTCTCAGCATGATTGAGAATGTCGAGAGACTGGAGGCGCTTGATTGTAAAATCAGCGAGAACATCGTGATTGACCGCATGCTTCATTCACTCCACGATGGTTTTGCGCTCTTTAGAGCGAATTACTATATGAATGATTTGAAGAAAAGTCCTCATGAACTACACTCCCTTCTCGTACAGACCGAGAAGGATATGAAGTTCAGTGGGAGCTTGAAACAGGATGTTCTCGTTGTGTCAAACAAGGGCAAGGGTAAGGGCAAAGCTCAGGCAGACCTAGCGGTAGGCAAACCGAAGTTTAAGAAGTCGGGATCTGGTAAGAGTGGGCCTGGTGAGTCGAGCAACTCATCAGGCACGACAAAGAGCAAGAATGATAACATGGAATGCCATCATTGCCACAAGACTGGGCATTGGAGGCGTACATGTCCTGTCTATCATGAGGACATAAAAGCAGGTCGCGTCAAACCTGTTGGTATGTCTTCTTCTTCTTCTACTTTTATTCATATGATTGAGATTAACCACGCAAGTTACGGAACTTGGGTACTAGATACTGGTTGTGGTTCTCATCTGTGTAATCATGTGCAGGGGCTCCGAAACATCGAACCCCTCGTAAAGGGTGAGGTGGACCTGCGTGTCGGGAATGGAGCACGAGTGGCTACCGTCTCGAGGGGAACATACGTGATCCAGCTTCCTAGCGGATTTAAGTTATTTTTATATAACTGCTATTATGTACCCAGTCTTTCTAAAACATTATTTCAGTTTCTGCACTTGACAAACTTGGTTTTTCATTTGTAATGGAGAATAATAATTGCATTTTCTCATTACACGATATGATTTTTGGCAAGGCAGTCTCCATGAATGGAATTTATGTTTTAGATCAGGCCACCGAAATATTACACGTAATGAATAAAAGGTTAAAGGTTGGTAACAAAGATCAAACGTATCTATGGCACTGCCGTATGGGACACATTAATGAGAAACGCGTAAAACAGCTCATCAAGAATGGAGCTATCTCGGCCTTTGATTTTCAATCATTTGGCACGTGTGAATCATGTCTCATCGGTAATATGACTCGGATTTCCTTCAAAGGTGTTGGAATGCGCGGCTGCGACCTATTAGGACTCATACACACGGATGTATGTGGACCTATGTCAATCACCGCACGAGAAGGCTATAGGTATTTCATCACTTTCACGGACGATTTAAGTAGATATGGCTATGTCTACTTAATGAAGCATAAAAGTGAATCCTTTGAGAAATTCAAAGAAAACCAGAATAGGGTACAGAACCTACTGGGTAGAAAGATTAAAACACTACGTTCAGATCGTGGTGGCGAGTATCTTTCTCACGAGTTTGATCAACACCTTAAAGACTGTGGGATTGCCTTACAGCTAACTCCACCTAGAACACCTCAGTTGAATGGTGTGTTCGAACGGAGAAATCGAACACTACTCGATATGGTTCGATCCATGATGAGTCACACCATGTTGCCAGACTCATTGTGGGGTTATGCTCTTCTGTCAGCTGCTCTAATACTTAACCGAAGTCCGTCTAAAGCTGTTGACAAGACTCCATATGAACTATGGAAGGGAACGGTCCCTAACTTGTCCTTTATACGGGTTTGGGGCTGCGAGGCTTATGTCAAGTGGAGACACGAGGATAAGCTCGGCCCACGATCGGTCAAGACATACTTTATAGGTTATCCTAAGGGAACGCTTGGTCATTACTTTTATTCGCCAACCGAACAACGTGTTTTTGTTGCGGCTAGTGCGACATTCTTAGAGAAGGAATTTCTCGAGAATGCAAAGAGTGATAGAACCTTCGAACTGTCGGAGATTCCAGAACCAAGTACCGAGCAACTATTGGAGGAACCAATCCCTTCAATCCCGGCTGCGGTTAACATTCCTGAGGAACCTAGAAGGTCGGGAAGAGTCTCTATTCCTCCGGACAGATACATTGGTATGGTCGAGGAACATGACATAGATGACATTCTACTCTTAACGAGTAGTGAACCCGCAACCTATAAAGGTGCCATGACTAGTTCCGAATCAAAGCTATGGCTTGAGGCCATGAAATCCGAGGTGGACTCCATTTATGGACTTAAGCAAGCTTCTAGGAGTTGGAATCATCGTTTCGACCAAGTGATAAAAGAAAATGGATTTACTCGATCGGTCGAGGAACCATGTCTATATATCAAGTCTAGTGGGAGCAAGATTGTCTTCCTAATATTGTATGTCGATGACATACTCCTGATTGGGAATGACATACCTCTCTTAACTTCGGTAAAAGTATGGTTGAAGAACCATTTCCAGATGAAAGATCTCGGTGAGGCACAAAGAATTTTGGGCATCCGTATCTATCGAGATAGATCACGTCGGATGTTATCTCTCAGTCAGGAGTCTTATATAGATAAGATACTAGAGAGATTAAGCATGACTAACTCCAAGAAGGGGTTCCTTCCTATGGCTCCAGGGGTGCATTTGAGTAGGTCTCAGGCACCAGAGACACCGGAAGAGAAAGAGCGCATGACACGGATTCCTTATGCCTCGGCTGTAGGATCAATCATGTATGCCATGATATGCACATGTCCAGACGTGGTATATGCATTGAGTATGACAAGTCGATTCCAACAGCATCCAGGTGTATCACATTGGATGGCTGTCAAGAACATTCTTAAGTACCTACGGAGGATTAAAGATTGGGCATTGACTTATGGATCGAGATGACTCGAAATCTCAGTCTGGATTCGTTTTTACTCTTAATGGCGCTACAGTCAGCTGGAAGAGTTCCAAACAAAGTGTTACAGCAGATTCTATGACTGAGTCCGAGTACCATGTCGCGTCTAGACATGTACAACGGAAAGCTCATCTAATCCGAGATTACGTGGAGCAAAAGGAAGTAGTGATAGAAAAGATTGCTGCACATGATAATATAGCAGATCCTCTCACTAAACAACTACGACAAGATAAGCATGAAGGGCATGTTAATTCCATGGGAATTAAACGTGTTCCTGAGTTGTAGTACTCTCTTATGGATTAGATTCATTTTCTTGTGTACTCTATACGACATCATCGTTTTGATATTTATATATTTTGTTTTTCATGTGGAATTGTACGACAATTTTGAACACCACAAAGTGAACTGAACAAACATTATATTTTTAGTCCTTAATTGCCCACATGAGCTGATAACTCTGGCAATTATTTTGTGACGTTGGTTGATGGTGGGTTCAACGAGCCATAAGTCAACCGGTTGACTGACCAATCACAGAGGCGAGTTATACGGATATCTCGTAGGACACAATTGTGACATCGACGTGGAGTCCTAAATGTTTTATAACATTCGGTGCCAGGTCGTGGATAGGACCTCCATGGTGATCCTAAGAGTCGATTATTTTGACTATCGACTGTCTCTTGAGACTACGGCAGATTTTGGGTGACTTTGGTTTCTTTCTCACAGTCATCCGTAACAGGGGGCCAAGTAGATTTTTTCTGGGTCATTTCATGCTGTGCTTAGATCGGAAGGAGTCGAGTTGAAGGAAATATTCAGCCTTTATCAGGTACTTGATATTTCTCGGGGCCACTCGAGGAGTCAGAATCGAAATGCATGGCCATGCTCGAATACGGATTCGTTTTATCAGTTAAGTTACTCTCTAGTCGGGAAACCACTCTAGATACGGATCGATTGTAAAATACGACCTTTGCGGATCCGGATCCGCAAATTGTTTTACATTGAGTGGGAGAAATTTTAAATGAATATGAGAATCGGTTATCGCACATACACTTGTACGGACAAGTGGGAGTTTGTTGAGTGTGTCCTCCGGTTAGTGCGGATAACGTTATTACACATACACTTGTACGGACAAGTGGGAGCTTGTTGGGGTTGGTGTCCTCTACAGTTAGTGTAATAACATTTAAATCTCTAAAAGGATCAAAGGGCATACTTTTGTATTATTATCAGTTGGTCCACGTTTATCAATAACGGTTGGCTTGCTAGATAAGTTTGACGTTATTGTCATACAGATGGCGGTGATCAACTGGTCCCTAAAAGTCACACCTATAGGATACGTTTGAGAGATGTGACGGTATGAAAATACGTCAAGTTGGTGCCTAGAATGACTAAGCCAGTTAGTCGGAGTTATTGACTAGTAATTAGTCAAATGCGATGTTGAGATAATTATTTAATACGGATTAAATAATACGGGCTAAGGCGAATTAAGCGGTTAATTCGTAAATTGAATATAAACGATTTATATTTAATTAATGTATATTGAATTAATTTATTATACAATATCGTCTTTGTCGGACAAGTATTAATATATCGACCGAGTCATGTTATTAGTTGATATTTTAATAACGATAACCGATGACGATTTATGATAAAATCCCGTCATATACATTTAGCGAAAATCGAGTCAAACCACGAGTTAAAATAAGGAGAAAGTGGAAAGCCCACTTCCTCCCTAACCCACGGTTTGGTCGACCGAATGGAACAAAAAGGGGAGTCCCTCTCTTTTTGACCGAAGCATCATTTTGCAAGAAAATTAGGGTTTTGGAGAAGAATTTTATTTGAAAATCTTAGATCTCTCTCATGGAAAACTCACATAAACTCTCTCAATATTGCAAGTCAATTAGAGAGCACTTTCTAGCATAAGGGGCACAGTCTCAGACGGTCTTGGGTGCAACGATTAGGAGGAAATCTACTTTGATTTCTGTTCTTAGGCCGAATTTGCAAGGACCCGAGGTTGATTCTTTGTTCTTTATCGTTTCTATTGTAATTTCGTTTTATGACAATAATCGCATGTTAAATTTGCATTATAATCCTTAAAATAAAAGGGAATTTTACGGATATTTCCCTACACAAGGCATGGAGGGACAAGCGAAGTGCTACCTTCTGAAGGGCGGGGATGGGCTTTGCCCTCACACAGGCTAAAATACACCGGGTGCCCGAGAATTCACCATTTCACCAAAATCTGAAATATTCCCCATCAACATTGTAACCTATTAAATATATTCCAATTAATTAAAATATAAATACTGAAAGTGAAACCATAAATTGATAACGAAATAAACAACATAATTGACCATGACCATCTTATGCATCAAAGGAAATAAACTCGTGTGTATCTAAAGGAGAAGACAACTGTTCTTCGCTATGGCCACACATAGATCAGTAAAATAGACATTGAAATTTTTTAAAAAAAAGGATGAAAGGATAACTAAAAACAAAAGGATGAAATAACATGGTGATTAATTGGCAAAATCGATTCACCCTAAAACCCTAATTCGATGAAGTAAAGGAACATCTGACTAACCTCGTGACAAGGAGTTGACGCCGGCGTACGGGTGTTGACGGCGGTGTACTGGTGGTTGCGTCGTGGTGGTGGTGAGTTCAGCGAGCGTGAGACTGAGGAGCGAAAGAGTTCAGCGTGGTGTGAAGGCGAGATTCTGCAAGTGAAGGGAGTTGAAAGGTTTTACTACTTTTTTTTTTAATTAATAATAAAAGGATATGGCATCGGTTTATGAAAAAGGAGATAGTGTCGGTTCGAAAAAAACCGCCATGAAAAAACCGCCAATGTTCATTTTCATAATGTCGGCTCGAACAAAACCGCCATAAAATCTCTACAATGGCGGTTTTTAAATAAAACCGCCACAAAAATTTCAAGTACCACGTCGGTTCTTAATTAAAACCGTCACAAATAGTTTCTTTATTACCTTTTACGTCGTTTCTATTAAAACCGCCACGATAACACCGTCGTGATAGGAGTTTTTTCTACTAGTGATAGCTAAGCAAGCAATTCTACACAACTCTTCATATGATCAACTAAAAAACTATTTCATGTTATCAAATGCCACATAATAAACATCCAACATGCTTCTTATTCAAACAACATTTTCATATACTTCACCAACCTTTCATTCACAATTTCAATCTTCTACTACCAACATCCAACAATTCACAACATGTATCGTCACATTGCATACAAATTAGCAAACATCACATACGACCTTGGCATATACCCCCCCCCCCCATGTGACCGGTTCAAAATTATTGGGCGAGTTCGCGACTTTAGGACGTCTCCCAAGTCTTTGCATTAGCTCCTACAACCTCTACCCCGGATTCATTTTAATTGACTCCCTATATTCATTAGATTCATTGGTTACAGGTTTCAGGATCGTCGCTCTGATACCATTTTGTAACACCCCCATACTCCAAGTGCCTTACCAGGACCACTCAGGTATTAAGATGCTACCATCTCGGTTGCCCGAGGCAAAGATAATCATAAGACAATAACGAAACAATATTTAAATAGTATAGCTTTAGTGAATAGAATACAATCCAAAACCAAAAACCAAAATACGGTTACATGTTCTCAAAACCAACTGTCTACTCAGCTAAGTGAAATGTTTAATAAATTAATCATGCTACAGCGGAAGACTCTATCATCAGACGGTGGCACATCCCAGCTATCTAATGTAACTCGACTCATACCTGCTCAACAACTGCTCACCATCCTCGAATGGATCACCACAGTTTTTAAAACAATAAACGGGGTCAGTACTAATCACACAATTTACATAAACCAACAACACAGTAAACAAACAGCTCAATCATCACAAATATCTCCGAACTCCATTCCCAGCTCCACAATACTGACTACAGACTAAAGTGTGTAGCCCTACCAGAGTGCCCATCGCAACAGGTCACTCCACGCCGCCAGTGGGGGACCGCAGCAGTACCCACCAAATCCCCGCTCATCTCCGTCGAGCGATAAACCCAAATTCCTTAATGTGCACATCCCTTCTGTGGCGGGTTCCACAGAAGGCGAATAATGGGCGTGAAGTCACTCCCGCAAGTGACTCCACTCGGCCCAGGACGCGCCCGAAGAACACAGACGGATACAATCAATCACAACTACTATCAGCAACCAAATCCAACAATCGTCACAAAGACGAGTATGATAATATTCAACAACCACAAAACACCAACAACACATTATGGGACTAATGCGAGTAGGAAACCCTGGAAAGCAACACAGTCAGACGGTCTCAACAGCTGATATCAAAAGGCTTCTTCTACGAATCCTCCTCCTAACATACAATCATACAATTATTTCATTTTCAAAACAAATCAAAAATTTTATTTCCGCATAAAATGAAAGCCACTTCTTAAAAAGCTCCGTAAATCTTCATTCGGACTCCGATTAGGGCGAAATAAAAGCCTAAATTTATTATTTTTTCGGGCCCGACATAATGGTGATATTTTTATATACCATTGAGTTTTCAAAATATTCGGTATTGATCGATTGTGCTCGAAATATAATGGTTTGTGTTTGTTTCTTATTAATTTTTGTTGGATTTTGTTGAAATCGTTGTTAGGTATTTAAAATGGTTTGATAATGTTAAATATAGTGATTTGTATGATTATTTTTTTGATTAATTATATCTACATTTTAGTTATTAATTGCAATTTTTTTATGAAGATGGAGATGATGATGACGATGATGATGATGATGATAAGTCGTTGGCGATATTGATTGATGATGAAGATGTTGATATGTCTTTGGTGTTATAGATTGATCGGTTGCTTGGAATATAATGGTTTGTGTTTGTTTCTTATTAATTTTTGTTGGATTTTGTTAAAATCGTTGCTTAGGTATTAAAATGGCTTGATAATTTTAAATATAGTGATTTGTATGATTGTTTTTTTTTATGAATTATATCTAAATTTTTTAATTATTAATTGTAGTTTTTTTATGAAGATGGAGATGATGATGATGATGATGATGATGATGATGAAGATGATGATGATGATAAGTCGGTTGGCGATATTGATTGATGATGAAGATGTTGATATGTATAGATTGACGATGAAGATGTGAGATTTAGATTGATTCATTTAGATTGATGATTGTTGATGAATGTTGTAACTTCAATTATATAGTGTGTAACTTTATTCTTATAAGGGTGTGTGTATATATATATATATATATATATATATATATATATATATATATATATATATATATATATATATAGAATTGGGATCACATGAGTCCACCCTATCTTTTTGAGTCCCGTGAGTCCACTTATGTATCACACTCTCTACACAAAAATATCACGATTTTTTTTTTATGAATAATTTTTTTTTTTTTTTTAAGTCAGTTTGTGATATTGTTTAGTTTAACTTTTTGTGATATTGTATGCGTTCAAAGTAAAAGAGTATCACAATTTATACAAAACAATATCACACCTTACAATAAACAATATCACTGGTTGTACTAAACAATATCACGGGTTATATAATACAATATCACTCCACTTAACTTAACTCCGCCTTTCACATGTTTATTGTCAATCATCTTGTCCACCATTGTAATCCGCCATTATTTATGTCTCCTCTGTCACATAGCTCAACTCCATTAGTTAGCATAACATATCGAATCGAATACAAAATACACAAAATTTATACTAACAGCTATAAAAAAATTTATAGCTATAAAAGACTTTTAACCAAGAATCACCTTCGAAAGCATCGAGTCATGGTCAACATAATAGCCCTAGCAAGAAATGGAAGGACGCAAAAACCATTGAAATTGAACAATAAATTAGATCGTCTTCCACAAAAAATGGAGGAAAGTGAAGCTACTCATGTGAACTGGGCAGAAGAATTGACGGATACTGCAAAAATGGTATTTATTGCTTTTAGTCTTATATTCCGTCCATTCATTCCATTTCAAACGGATTTTGATGAAAAAGGTTTGTTGATATTTCAGGAGTATGGATTTTCATCGGAGAGTCGACAGTTTATTGTAAATGACATTGGTAATGAACCTCAGAATGTTGAACAGCCTTCAATAAATGGTTAGTTAAAATTACGAAAATTTTTATACAAATTAGAGATTTATGTCAGGATAATCACTCTCACTCAAGCTCCTGTCTGTCTTTGTTAGCATCACGCCCGGACAACCTCAAGGATTCTGCCCCAATAAATAACGCACCCTCTGATATTCTTGTGTATAGCGCGTGATACATAAGTGGACTCACGGGACTCAAAAATATAGGTGGACTCACCGGATCTTGCCTCTATATATATATATATATAGAATTAGGATCACATGAGTCCACCCTATCTTTTTGAGTCCCGTGAGTCCACTTATGTATCACACGCTCTACACAAAAATATCACGTTTTTTTTTTTACAAAAAAAAAAAAAAAAAAAAAAAAAAAAATTGGTAAAAAAAAGCTGTGATATTGTTTAGTATCACACCTTACAATAAACAATATCACTGGTTGTACTAAACAATATCACGGGTTATACTATACACTATATATCACACCTTTGAAGAATCAAACAAGCGGTTCCCAAATGATAGAAATCGAACAAGGAGGCATAAGCCCACATGGCCCCATATGTTGGATGAGCTTGTTTTTCACATGGGTGGCAAGAGGTAGTAAATAGATTTAATGCAAATTGCAATGCAAAGTTACGGCCTTACGAGCCATCTGGAATTCACCTGCGTGTTTTAAACTCATAGCCTCTCTATGTTTCAAAGTTCAAACAGATGGATTTAAGGTTATGTACATCTGTTGATAAGACCCCTGTACTCACCAATGTCGCCATGGCGGAGTGGCACAGGTGTAATAGTGTAATACAGTTGTTGATGCTAGTGCATGACACGTTTGAACAGCTATGTGCAAGGCATTTAAGAAAGAAAACAAAGGCATACCATATAAAGATGTCGCCAGTCTCATGGGTTATACTATACACTATATATCACAAGTTATACAAAACAATATCACACCTTACAATAAACAATACCACTGGTTCTACTAAACAATATCACGGGTTATACTATATAATATCACACCACTAAACTTAACTCCGTCTTTCACCATCTTCATTGTCAGTCATTTTATAGGTTTTGTGAGTTTGAGATTTGTTTGCCACTGTCTCCAATTGACGCATTCTTAAAGCAATTTAGCCGTGAATACAAAAATTGTAAGAGAGCTCGTTGTCCTATAACCACATATTCTTTGTCATTGGAGTAGAGGTGGTTATAGGATGTGTTAATCGGGTTATATCAGTTCATATTTTCGGCTAACTTAAGTTCTTCTTTTTTGGCTTGGGTTGAGTTATTTTGTGAGATCAGCTAGTAACATATCGAAACTGTGAGCACGACATAGTGTCAAAATTCAGTATTTTGCCATTCAAGTACGAGACTACGAGTGTACGACATTAACAATCTTAATCTTGGGTATGAAGATCATGGTCTAGGAAAACAAAGAAATTGAAAACCTATCAGATTTTATTTTGGTTACCCACGACAGCATAGTAGTATTGTACATCCATTACTATGCACTAGCAATCGGTTAGTATATTTCCATTACCTATCACTGAAAACAATTGTTTCTAACTAAGCAGAAGGATTGCAAACGGCAATATTCAATCAGTTTCCTCGTAATTTATGGGTCGTAACATAGTATACTAAGAAATGTAAATGAATGTAACATGCGATTATTTGTAAAGGTTGAACCAAACATAAAAAGAACCATCGACCACATTTGTTGATGAAAATGGCTTCACACTTCGAATGCTCCACGTTTAAAGATTTAGTGAGTCTTGTATAAGACGGTCTCACATGTTAAACCAGCCCCATTCATATGTGTATCTCTCATTTAATTATAAGTTTAATCGGTTTATTTATGAAGACTCAAAGCTTAGTTCGGTTCTTGTTTATGAACACTACTATATTGTTATTCAATTCGTGATATTCTTGTGTACAGCGTGTGATACATAAGTGGACTCATGGGACTCAAAAATATAGGTGGACTCACCGGATCTTGCCTATATATATATATATATATATATATATATATATATATATATATATATATATATATATATATATATATATATATATATAGAGAGAGAGAGAGAGAGAGAGAGATCAAAGTTCTCCTAAGTTCTTTATATCTTTTGAGTCCCTAAGTCTTCATATGGGCCTTAGGATGAAGGGGAATAGGGGATGGAGGGAGGAGATTGCATCTCAATGGAGGGCTAGAAATGCATCTAGCTAATCTTCCTCCTTAATCATTCCTAATCTCCTCCTCATTCTAATCTTATTCTTATCATCCACTCACTCATCTCTCTTTCATTCATTCCAAAATCAAAACCACATCTCTCATCCTCTCTTCCTCTCATCAACAAACCTAAAAAAAAATCAAAAAAAAAAAACAAAACCAAAATCAAAACAAATCTGAGAAATAAAAAAAAAATTAAAAAAAACCCTCATAATCCTCCCGACAACCGCCCACACGCCACCGCCACAGCCAGCCCCACTCGACACCAATACCACCCCACGATCCACCAACACCCGCCTAACCCGACGAGAACCAGAGCCCACCAACACCCGACCTCCTCTACTGCCGCCACAGCCACCGACGACCACAGCCGTACTCCACCACAGCCACCCACGACCACACCCGCCACACCCACTACTGCCGCCATACCCACACACAACCACAACCCAGCCCTCATCCACCATGACCCGCAACCACAATCAACCAACGCCTTTTCCGTTTAGATCTCGTTTTTCTGAGATTTCGTTTTCATTTATTTCGTTTTTCTGAGATTTCGTTTTCGTTTTCTGAGATTCGTTATCTGAGATTTGTATCAACCACAGCCGCCACACCCACTATTTCGTTTTCATTTATTTTGTTTTCCTAAATCTAAATCTCATTGCATACAACCAACGCCTTTTCCGCCATTTGCTGTTTTTAAAAAAAAAAAAATCGATCTGTGCTTTTTTTTTTTATGTTATATTTAGATTTTTTATTTGGTTGTTTTGAGTATTGTTGATAATTATTAGTCGTGTAATGTTATAATAATTTCAGTATTTTTTTCGGTTTTTTATAATCTCATCTATTTTTTTCGGTTTTTCAATTTATTATTTTAGATCTAGTATTGTTGATTTTTTTGCTAGGTTATACGGACTATTTTTTTTCAGATTTGTTATTTAAAATCTCGTCTTATTATTATATTGTCTTGTTTTATATTTTACAAATCACGCCTTGTTAATATCCGTCTTGTTAGTATATTAAAATTACACTTTTTTTGTTAAAATTACATTTATTTATGTTACAATTATACTTTTGTCCGCTAAAATTACACTTTTTCCTATTAAAGTTACAATTGCACTTTTTTTTGGTTAAAATTACACTTATTTCTGTTACAATTACACTTATTTCTGTTACAATTACACTTTTTTTTGGTTAAAATTACACTTATTGCTGTTATAATTACACTTTTTCCTATTAAAATTACACTTTTTTTGTTAAAATTACACTTTTCCCTGCTAAAATTACAGTTTTTTTGTTAAAATTACACTTTTTTTCGTTAAAATTACACTTTTTTGTTAAAATTACAGTTTTTTTCGTTAAAATCACACTTTTTTTTCGTTAAAATTACACTCTTTTTCTGTTAAAATTACACTTTTTTCCGTTAAAATTACACTTTTCCCAGTTAAAATTACACTTTTTCCAGTTAAAATTACCCTTTTTTTCGTTAAAATTACACTTTTTTTTGTTAAAACTACACTTTTTTTCGTTAAAATTACACTTTTTCCTATTACAATTACACTTTTTTTCGTTAAAATTACACTTTTTCCTGTTAAAGGTTATCCTCACAATGACTAAAGTTATACTCTTGGACTAAAGTTACATTAATTTGGACTAACTAATTTGGACTATTTGGACAATTTGGACTAACTAATTTGGACAACTTGGACTAACTAATTTAAACAATTTGGACTATTTTGACAATTTGGACTAAAAATACACTATTTACGACTAAATTGGGACTAAAAATACAATTTTGGACTGAAAATACACTATTTACGAATAAATTTGAATTTGTTTGAACTAATATAACACTATTTACGACTAAATTTAGAGTAAAAATACACAATTTGGACTAAAGTTACCCAATTCATTTGTTTTGAGTCATTGAGATTGTGCAATTTCAATCATTGTCCACTAAAGTGTAACTTTAGTACATTGATAGTGTATATCTTTTATCGTTTTATGAGTGTAATTTTAGTCCATAAAAGTGTAATTTTAGTCCAAAAATGTGTAACTTTAATCCACAAATGTATAACTATAGTCCAAATTTGTGTATCTTTAGTCCAAATTGTGTAAGTTACAATTTACAAATAACTCCATTAGTTAGTCCAAATTGTGTAATTTTAGTCCAAATTTGTGTAACTTCAGTCCAAATTGTTCTAGCTTTAGTCGAAAAGCGTACTTTAGTCATTGAGAAGGTAACCTTAGTAGAGATAAGTGTAACTTTAATAATAGAGATAAATGTAACTTTAATGAAGGCAAGTGTAATTTTAACGGGAAAAAGTGTAATTTTAACCGGAAAAGAAGTATAATTTTAACGAAAAAATGTGTAATTTTAACGTTAAAAAGTGTAATTTTAACAGAAAAAAGTGTAATTTTAACGTTAAAAAATGTAATTTTAACAGGAAAAAAACTGTGATTTAAACCGAAAAAGTGTAATTTTAACGGAAAAAAGTGTAATTTTAACGGACAAAAGTGTAATTTTAACCGACAAAGTGTAATTTTAACCGAACAAGTAAGTTTAATAGATCCTAAATCACACAATACGAAGACAAAATTTTAAATACGAAATTTGGCAAATATATATAACAAGACGGATATTAACAAAGTGATATCAACAAGAAAAAAAGTAAAAAATGAGATTTCATAAGTAATTGATTTAGTACTAAAATCACACTATAATTTGTAAAGAATGTCAAAAACCGGAAAAAAAAAATACCAAAACATCAAAATTCAAAAAAAAAAAAAAAAAACGGAAATGAAAAAAAAAACGGGTCAATGAAAGTTGATCTATTTTAGTAGATCTAAGATTAAAATTAAAAAAAACTCACAAATTTAAAACAATATTATATAGCAAGAAGATATAAGGATAAAAAAATACAAAAAAATAAAAAGAACACCCAAACATCAAAAAAAAAAAAAAAAAATTGACGTCGGGCGATGGCGGTGGCGGCGGCGGTTGGCGCATGTGGTGATTTCCGGTTGGTGGTGGTAGGTGGATGTGGTGAATGAGGAAAAGATGAGTAAATGATTTATTTGGATTTTTTGGGTTTTTTATTTGTTTGGTTTTTTGAGTTTTTTTTTCTTGGTTTTTTTTTAGAGAATATGGAGAAGTGAGATATAGAGAGAGAATGAGGAGATGTGATAATGAATTGGTGAATGAAAGATGAGGAGGATTAATGTAGTTAATGAGAAAATTAGAGGAAGATGGACAAATTAGAGCATTAACCTTAATTTTTTTGTTCTCATCTTAGCCCTCCATTTCCAAGATCCAAAGGCTCACAATGAGACTTATGGACTCACATGTAAGAGGTGGACTTACATGATCTTTTCACTATGTATATATATATATATATATATATATATATATATATATATATATATATATATATAGAGTCGGGATCCGGTGAGAACCCCTAAATATTTGAGGATTGAGTAACGGATACAATATCGCGCATTAAACTAAACAATATCACGTAAAAAAAAAGGTAACAAAACAGACACGCACGCCTTTTCAAATTCATAACCGCGCAACAGTTTTTTCAACTTCTCACTTTCTCTCTCTAAAAACTCAAAAAACCACTAAAATTACCGATTATTAACGCGAATCAACAACAAATTACGGGAAAATACTAATCATTGTTCAATTCAATTGCATTTTCTTTGAAAATCGTGTACAATTTTGTCTTAATTCTCTCGAGGACTTCAATTTTAGTGAAATCATTGTTAAAATCGAGTATTTGTTAGTTTAAGTATCAAAATTATTGATAAACTTCGTTAATTTCCAATCATTTTCATATAATTGTACAACTTCGTAGTTGTTAATTGAATGTTTTTTTCTATTCTGATTGAAATTGCATATTTTCCTCTTTAAATCGCTAAATTAGCGTTGAATATTGTGCATTGCGAAAAATTAGGGTTCGACATTGTTCGAAATGCATAATAAGTATTTCGATCTTTGTTTTTATCAATTAAGAATAGGTTTTAACATATTCAATGAAGAAATTTATGTTTAAACACTGTTCCATTGTTTATTTGTGATATTCAAAGTTCGACATTGTTTAATTGTGAAAAATTAGGGTTAAAACGGGTTAAAAAACTGTTTAACATAATAAACCGTTTAATTATTCGTTTGAACACTGTTTGATTGTGAAATTGAAAGTTCGAAATTGTGAATTTGTCAAAAAAACGGTTGCAAATTGTTTGAATCGTGAAAATTAGGGTTAAACGTTTGGTTAAATGTGAACGAGTACAATTTCATAACACTGAATTGAATTTGTTTGACAATGAGGTCCATGAATTGAGAGTTTACATTCAAAGATACAATGAATAACGTTGATATATGTGTTGGCAATGAGGAAGACAAACTTGTAATATTGTTACTTGTATGGTCCGATATTGAATCGAATATTAGTGGTACTTTGAATCTTCATGAATTTTGTGTAGTTCTATTATTGATAGTGTTTACAAAAATACAAAATCGTATACTCCTTTAAAAATACTTATTACAAAGTGACATACAATAGTGATATTGTTTTGAATAAGGTGTGAAATTATGTCTAATGAAGTGTGATATTGATTCAAATGAGAATGGACTTGATGACTTCAAAACAACCTGAAAAAACATACACGAGAAAGAGGAGATCAAAAAATGATGAGGTTGAACAACCAAGCAAGAGGTCAAAAAATGGTAATGAAAATAAAAGTAAAGCTGACGAAATGGTGTTACAGGATGAAATTGAAGAGCATCCTGCCG
Source organism: Silene latifolia (assembly GCF_048544455.1). Lineage (NCBI taxonomy): Eukaryota > Viridiplantae > Streptophyta > Magnoliopsida > Caryophyllales > Caryophyllaceae > Silene > Silene latifolia. The sequence continues at coordinate 190,866,760 of NC_133527.1, forward strand.
TCAACAAAAAAAAGGGCCAACCATCAAAAAAGAAATCAAAGACTGATAGAAACAAAGATGCCGAATTGGTGGTACAGGATGCAGAGGTAGAGCAGCCTGAGGTCAAAAAGAAGAAGGTGCAACCGTTTCAAACTAAATGTAGGCCCTTTGAAATTGGTTGAGTTGATTGCAAACTTAAATGAAGAACAAAGGAAGGTCTGTTTCGATGTTGGCTTTGGTGGATTGTTAGAGTTGAAACTAACAAAAATTCCACATGGAATTCTCGAAAATCTTCTTTGAAGGCATTTGATCACACAAGCAACATGTTCAAAACAAAGAAATTTGATTTCTGTTGACGAAAGACGATGTGCATGACATATTTCAACTTCCTCGACAAGGTGGGAAAGTGGACGTCGCTCACATGGGAAACACCACTCTTTGTGATGAGACACAAAGCTGAAAAATGCATGGAGGGCAAAGTTTGGATTGGAGAGTACTTGACTCAATTATGGTCAAAGATGTGCATGAAAGAGGCGATGGAATGTAATGATTTGGGGATGAATTTAAAAGAATGTTTGTAATTTCTGACATGTCTATTTTCCTAGCACCGTCTTCAAATAAATCTCTGGATTTGAAACTGGTAAAAGGTCATTTGTTGAGAATGTGACAAGGATAAGCCAATTTGATTGGTGTGAATACGTATTTGAGGAAATGGTTAGAAGTGTTAGGGTGTTCAAAGAAGGGGAAAGTCAACTGTCAGTGGATGCGTAATAGTTATTATGCTAGCATATATGCATAGGTTTGATTTCAAGGGTGATGTTTTGGAACACACTTTACCACTCATCCAACATTGGGACGATAAAAAATTGTCAAAGAGAGTGGATGATGAGAAAAAACAGGATCTTTGGGGAATGCTCCAATATCAAAGATTTGAGACCCCATCCGTCAAAGAACAAGAAGTCCCTAAAAAGACACCATATACTTCAGCGAGCTCAGAGATATTCTGACTCGGACGTCGATCATGAAGCTGAAGTGGAAACAAAAGAGGGGTATATGATGGTGAAGTTGCCTAGTGGTGTTGAAACTGATGAACAAATCAGAGCAAGGGCAATGGATGTAAGCACTAATGACTGATAATTATTTTAGCTATGATATTTAAATATTATTGTGATATTGTTTTTGAACTAGTGTGATATTCTTTTGAGTCTCTTTGTGATATTATTATGATATTGATATTGAATAAAAGCATTTGCTCTGATAATTATTTTAGATATGATATTGTTTGATATATTGTATGATATTGTGATATTCTTAATTAATAATTGTGATATTGTTTAGAAAAGCAAATGATATTGAATAACAGATTGTTGTGATATTGATTTATAAATTGTTATGATATTGTTTTTGCACTAGTGTGATATTATTTGTAATAGGCTATGATATTGTTATGAAAGTTGATATTAAATAACCTTATTATTGTGTCATTACTTCTTATTATCAAAGAGTGTATTTTAGTGTTTAATATATTTATTTTGTAATTTGGCAGCGTGCTCATGAAATTTATCTACGTATGAAGAGGGACAATGAATTGTTCATAGGTAGGTATGTACGTAACATGAGAAAACTGATCACTATGAAAGCAAAGAGTTCAATGGATGAAGCAACTACATCTACACAATCTGGTGCGAAGGTAGATGGTGCGGAAGAAGAAATTGGGAATCCTGAAAAGAGTACAAAGAGAGACTCAAACGCTGCCTTTCATGAAAGATGTTGGGTATCATAACTTGGTGGACATGTTGATTGCGAGGTCATATGAAGTGAAGAAAGCAAAAGAAGGGATGCCTGACATTTGATGTTTTTGACTGAAATGTTGAAAGTGCAAAGACAAGGAATTGAACACAAAATACGGTGGATGTACGAGATAAAGATCTCTGTAAATGTGATGATGACTTGGAATGTGATGACAAACAACAGGATGATGATATTAATGATGTCACTAACTTGGACAGTGGTGATGATGAAGACGAAGATGATGGACTGGATAATGACATGAATTCAAAATTGAATGATGTTATATCCAGTATTGGTGTAGGAGTAGGAAGTCCCGTTGAAGAGTTGAATCGTGATACCTTTGAATGAAGAAGACGGTGAAAAACAGTGTGGAAAAATAAATGAGGAGACAGATGTGTTGACACAACTTGATGAAGGTGTAATCAATGTTGGTTTAGGAGGGACCAAGACTGTTGAGAAGGTTCGGGAAATGAATGAGGAGTCCGGAAAAGAGGTGGGGAGAAAAATGATGAAAAAAGTGTGGGGTCTCATAAGAAGGAGGTTCTTCCAAATGTTCAGTTGGAAACAGAGAGAACGTGGAGCATCAATGACTATTTGTTGCACGCAGACAACATGAACAAAATACATGAATCGGCAGATATGGTACCTCATAATTTGGGGTGTACTATGGATGTGGTTTACCAGGACAGGATCTTTGCACTTGTCTCGGATTTCATGTTCGAGACAGGGACCAATTATTTGAGACTGTCTTGAAGCGTCGGAAGGAAGTAATGGATTATTGCTTCCTTACAGATCATGCGATTAAGAAGACGTAAGTTTATTTTTTGAATATAAGAAATTAATTAATCTATTACATAAAAATAATTTAAAAACTAATATGCTAATTTTTTTTGGAAAATGGTACGGGGAGATTGTCCGTGACTTTGGTATTTACCATAACATACCAAAGAGCGATATTGAGTCTTTGTTCACGGACACTAAAATAGAAGAGTGGTTATTGAGGCATGGGCAATATTGCTCAATCAGTTTGAAATGGCGCCAAAAGACAACAACAGACCGACAAGGATTTTCTATGGCCTTGCCCACTCGGTATGGAAAACATAAACCTCATGTGTTCCTTGTGTTTTAAATTACGTGGAAAAATCTATCAACACGACTAATCAATTCTGTTATAAACAAACAGGGTGGTATGGAGAAAATCTTATTGGTAGATGAAGAAAATGTTGATGAACCGACAAGATCGAAGGAAGACGTATGGAGGACATGGGATACGTGGTCAAATCAATATAAACGACCATTGAATTTAAATTCGGATATGGTAAGAATTTAAAAGTACTTTTAGTTCGAAATCTTTGTTAAGTTAATTATCTAATCTTGTTAAGTTAATTATCCGATATTGTCGAAGTAAATCTTGAAATTGTTTCCTAAATCGGTAGCTATTTTAGTTGTGATATTGTATTATATATTCGTGATATTGTTACTAAGTACTTGTGATATTGTATGCTATGGTCTGTGAAATGAGTGTTATTTTCTATAAAATATTTCTATAGGTGTTCATACCTTTGTTATATCAAGACCACTACATTTGCGTCTCCGTATTGATGAAAGAGAGGGAAAAAATGTTCTACTTGGACAACCGAGATTATGATCATTTTGAAGACGAGGAGCATGTACACCTTGCTCATTTAAGCGTAAGTACTATATTTAAAAATAAGAACTAAGGATATAATGCTTTTGTTAGCTAAAGAATGAAATTTGATAGGTATTTTCTATAAACATAAACAGGGAGTCGTTTTACGGGCACTACCTCAACAAGTAAAGGTTATGCAAGTGGGGCGAAAGTACAGGACTATGTGCTGACAAATGTCGCCTTTGATTGGCAAACAAAAGAGTTGAACCTGGATTGTGGATTATTCATGATGTTCCACATGATGTTTTTCGTGGGTGAAGATTTTAAATGTGAACTGAACGATCAAAAGAAGAGGCGGTTGTACGGGGGAGATTGCGGCAACGCTTGTGTTGAGCGATTTAAATAAATGTAGAAGTCAGGTCCTGAGGAAGGTTACAAACCTTAATGCAATCAAAGGGACACTGTTGCCTAAATTAGTAGCAAAGAGGAAAGAAAGCAAGCAAAAGAAAGAGAGGGAAAGGTGGGAAAAAGAATGTTCAAACTCCTGTACAAAAAAAAAAACAGGTTATTTTCTTCAACACTGACTTATTTTAATTATATATTAGCATTATATATTCAAATAACAAAAATAAATATTTTTGTAGGTGTGGTAGAAGATGGTTCTGCCAAAGTGTGGTGGGGAAGCGAGGGAGGGGAAATCAGATGGCCTTGGTAGCACATACAACGTGGTGTGGCGATTCTAACGTGGAGGTCGTCTCAAGGTTTATGAAGGCTAACAAATCTTTGTGTGCAAACATGTTGACAATGAGGAAACAAGTGCTTGACTATCGCCTATTGGACGACCACAGTTTCCCATTAGAGTATGTTTTGATAATCTTTGTTTCTTGAAGAGTGTGATATTGTTTTTGAGTAGTGTGATATTGTTTGCACTATTTAAATTTGATGGTACTTTTATTTGTCATAATGCTTTTTTTTGATGATTTTGTTTCTTAAGGGATGTGATATTGTTTTAAGAGAAGTGTGATATTGTCTGCACAATTTTAATTTGGTTTGTGTTAATGTTTGGAGCAGTGAGGTGGTTGCCAAATTCAGTAATGATCAATATCTTGTCGAGAAACGATATCTTGTCGTTGCTTCCAAATGAGCACGTCAAGAGTAGCAATGTGATTGAATGTTGGTCCCTCATTTCGAACCATATTGAGCACATTGAAAAATGTGAAACAAGTTTGATGTTTTTTGGGATTCGACACATGGTAAGTTGTCCATTTAGTTTGATTAAATATAATCACTCTTTAAAACAAAAATAGGACTTGTAACATATATATTCAAAACAGAAAATAAAAACCGAAGGAGCTGGAGACAGGGAATTGGTCAAAGAAAAGATGTTCGAAGAATGGGACGAATTCATTAGAAGAAACACAGTTCCTGTAACTGCAAGCAGATCTGGTTTTTATTCCAATGGTATGGAAAGAACATTATTTTTGTGTTTGTATAAATTTCAAAACCGAGACAGTGGAAGTCTTTGGACAACACAGAGTACGTTGATCGGGAGCAAACACAAATACACAAAGTTGCAGATTTGGTGGTATGAGTAATTGATAGTTCTTTAAAGTATTGGTGTATATTAACATTGAAATAATGGATTTCTGTGTTTGTGAAATTATCACTAATGGGTAACCGTAATATTGTAGGCGGAGCACATGAGTGACTACTTAGCGAAGAAGAACGTGGAAAGAGCAGATGATATAATAACGTTTGATGTTGTCAACATCAACTTCCCTTGGCAAAAGACAGAGATGAACAATACCGAGTCTGGAAACTTCTTAATGATGCACATGATTCGATATGAGGGTGTAATGTTTGAAGCCGACCTGAACCAAAAAGTGTATAGGCGATACTATCGGCTAGAAATGGCAAAGAGATTGCTTTTAGCCGACATAAATGAGAACAGAACACCTTTGATCGAAAAGGTAAAAGAATTTTCAGATGGGAAGGATGAAATATGGAAGACATTGAAGCAACAAAGGAAGAACAACGAAAAGGCGAAAGGGAAGCATCAAGTGGAAGTACCAATGGCAGAAGTTCAAACAAAAGAGAATCTTTGAGGTTGTTGTGGAGGAGACAAATAAAGAAGATGTTCGGAAAAAAGCAAAGGAGGATTGTACTAAGAAACCGATTATTAACACAGAATTGCCAATCCTTCGGCAATCTCCTAGGAAAAGGTAAAAACCATTTACAATTGCATATACAAAAAGATAGAAAATAATTAGGACAAAAGGTGTCCGAAATAATAACCGATTGTTGGTATGGATTTGCTTTACTGAGAGGAGTGATCCGGAAAAGATGGTGAAGATCGTACGTACGAGCCCACAAGAACATACAAACGTGGTAGGATTAAGACCGTTGCAAATCCAAAGAACCGCGGTAGAGGTAGAGGTTGAGGAAGGAATTAGGACTACTATATTTGTTAGAACAAAGTTGTAATTAAACTAAATGGTATGTAATGGTAGTAGAACAAGGAATTTAATGGTAACTCTTTATAATGGTAAAATAGTGATGGCTATTTTGGATCTCATCTAACTCTTGCTAAAAGTGTGATATTATTTCACGTTTGGTGTGATATTGTGTAATAGTTGCTGTGATATTGCTTCTCAATATCACACAGGGCTAACACAATACCACAATCGTTTACTTTTAAATATCACTATGGATATGGATTGTTAAATCTCACGTTGATATTGTTTTTAGAATGTTGTGATATTGTTGTGTACACAGGTTGATATTGCTTTTCAGTATCACACAGTTTGGTAAACAATATCACACAGAGTACTAAACAATATCACACTATGAATATGAAAGTTTAAATCTTACGTTGATATTGTTTTCACAATGTTGTGATATTGTTGTGCACACAAAGTTGATATTGTTGTGCCATATTTTAACAACACAAAACACAAGATGAGAAAAACTTAAAGCAAAAGGCATATATTGTAGTTATGATGTAGTGATCTTTGTTTAGAGTAACATGTGAAATATATAAATGTAAGGTGTGATATTGTTTCTCAGTATCACAAAATACAAAAACAAGACAACTGAGACAACTAAAATAATCAAATATTCTCCGAGTACGAGTATTTTCTATATAAAATAAAGTATAATCTATACTTTAATGAATGTTGTGGTGTATATTAATATACTAGGCACAAAGAATGTCGTCTATTTGCTGCTGCTATAATTAATGAGCGCCATCAACAAAAACTCCTTCGACCAATCAACCATCATCAGCATCATCCTCATCTGAACTACCCTGAAAATACAAAAAGGTGAAACAGTGATATTAGTTTATATAAGGAGTGATATTATTTCAAATGAAGTGTGATATTGTTTCTAACTCGGAACAATTACAAACAATATCACATTCTGTTATCCTCAAACAGTCATACTGTGTACTACAAAGTGTGATATTATTTCTAATAAGGTGTGATATTATTTATAATAAGGTGTGGTATTGTTTCTAAAATTACCAGGAAAATATTTTAAAAAGTTGAAACATATGTGTTGACACATTCTGTTATCCTCAAATAAGATCACATTCTGTTATCGTCAAATAGTGATACTGTTTAGTATAAGAGGTGATATTATTTAAAATAACCTGTGATATTGTTTATGACTCGTGACCATACAGCATATATAAAAAGTTTCATACATAGACTTTCCATAGTGAACATACCTTATTGTCGGCATCAGGTACAAAAGCATTAGGACAGTTACGTTTATCATGGTGAGCCATTTGTTTGCAATTACGACAAAGCCTTTTAGGTTTCTCCGCTTTAGCTATGCATTGTTGCTTTTTGGAGATCATTCGCTTGCCGCTACCCTTGTTCTTTGCCTAACGAGGTGGTAGAATCCTCACCTCAGTTGAGGAACTGCACCCAAGAAGCATCTCCAACTCCTGCTCTTTGGTCATTGACTCTGATTGCGGATTGAGTTTCACCCTGAATTGTTTAAGTGTGTCAACAAGATCAGTGATGTCCTTCGTAGACACATTCTTGAGCACACTGATGGTCGCGTAGAACTCTGACCATAACTTGCACATTTCCATCTTTCGTAAATCGGTGGCATCAAAATCCTCAATTAACTCACCATGTGGACCATAAAGAGGCATCTTATGTGCATTCTTGGTCCACCGCATAAGAAGGTATTTATCGGGCAAAGTGTGTACTTGTTTTCCGAGTAAACCCGGATAATGTGTCTACAAATAATACCCTTCTGTTGAACGACTTGCAAGAACATTCGGCGTCATTCGTGAGAGAATTGTAGACAACTTGGTAGATCTTCCGCGTTACGGCATCAGCAATACCAATTAATTCTACACCGTTTGCAGGTGGTGTGAAGCCACCAACACTAAGGGAACAAATAGAAGCAGAAGCTTCTACTTGAAAATCTGCAAAAGCAAAGATTTGTATAAACCTTGGAAGCATGAGCTTCCAACTTAAGAGAAGTCGCTAATTGTGGAAGAGTACAATCATCGTCTCTATCAAGTTGTTTTTGAGTATGGTCTTTGTACATCAATGGCGCTTTGAAACCGCATCAAGAATTCAACAAGTGTACCATGTGCATTTTCAAAACGCTTGAAAAAATTATTCGACTCTTAACGTTGAGTTGTTCGTAAGAGACAACCCATAGGAACATCACGAAAATAAGTTGGGATCCATTTTCTCCTTTTTCTAAACATGGTTGACAACCAGGAATTACCTTCAAGATTATGCTCATTGACCAACCGACACCACCGTGCTTCAAATTCAAGAGGTTCTAACTCAAAGATCCCAAACAATAGCATTCAAACGGTGACAAAATCGGTCTCTTTCGATATTACAGCCCAACCTTATCGTAAGCTTTTGCATAATATGCCACATGCAATATCTGCGCTTAGCATGTTTGAAAACAAAGACGCAAACCCAGCTTTATTCCAAAGACACTGATCGGTTATTATACAATGTGGCTCTCATTTGTCCCATAACATCAAGGAACTTTTGAAAGACCCACGTGAACGAATCTTCATCCTCATGAAATAGCAAAGCGCGAAGCAAAAGTAATGACCTTTTGTGGTGGTCTACGCCGATAAAAGGAGTGAAAAGCATACAATACTTATTAAATCTTTGTAAGTTGGATCGTAAGTAATGTAATCACCAAACAAAGCGTAGTTTCTACGAGACTCTGCATCACACCAAAACGCACGAACCAAGCATTTACCAGAATCCACCTCATAAGCAAAGTAAAAACCTTCACTGGTATCACGTTTATCCTCAAAATAGTTAACAAACAGTTGAGCATCCCGGTCTCCTATGAAACATTTGATATCCCTTCCAAAATTCTTAAAATCAACCAGTTGAGCTCCAACATTCTCATAGCCATCTACATATTCCTTGACATTTCTAAATGCCCTTGTTGGCCCTTGATTAACCCTTGAATGATCAATAATTGTCTTTTTATGGTAAAGATGGAGGTGCCTGTGTTTTTTTTGGAACTGTTGATTTCTAAGTGAACAAAGACGGTGATTATGCCACTCACGAAACTGAAAAACAACATAACCATCCCCATTATAGCGAAACTCAATCATAGCAAAGACAACCAATCCTAGTTAATTTAGTGTTCCGATATCAAAAGGCCTGGGAGTTGCCTGCTCCTTTCCACTATCTAAAACAATAGCCTTCCTCTTACGATCTCTAAAACCTTCACGGTTGCAAACAACATATTTATACTTCACATCACCGAGATCTGACCCTTTTTTGAGAAGACTTCCTAGGTTCAAAACCACATGCTTCAAAGATACACATCATAAAAACTAATAGCTTCGCCAACGTCCCAAACAATGGCCAATATAAGGTTTAAACTCGGGTGCAACATTCCTTGTCCACAATTCACTACCACCAGGTGTGGAGTCCAAAAGTAGTTGATGCACACGAGAAGGAATAGAATGTTGTTCAACATGTGGAGTAGAACTAGATGCATCGGGTGGTTCAAAAAGAGAAGTAAGTGAAGAATCAACAATAAAAGTACTATCTTCGGACGTAATGGCGAGAGACATGAAGATCATTACGGGGAAGAAGAAGTGACATTACTTGTAGGATCTAGCAAGAAAAGTAAAATGTAAAATAACAAGAAAAAGTCTTAAAGATATGAAGGAAATCAAAATCACACAAGTGGCTGAACAATATCACATATCCAGGAAAACAATATCACGTTGTTTGGGAAAAATATCACACATGAGATGGAAAACGATATCACAAGGAATGTTGCAGGAACAATATCACACAAGTGCCTGAACAATATCACATATCCAGGAAAACAATATCACGTACTCTGGAACAAATATCACACATGAAGTTGAAAACAATATCACCAGTTGTACAATGGTACAGATCAACAAAACAATATCACCAGTTGTACAATGGTACAGATCAACAAAACAATATCACCAGTTGTAGAAGACAATATCACATATTGAGCAAAATAAGAACGTCAATGAACAAAAAATATTTACCAAAAGTATAACGAAAATGTGATTGAAAGCTGAAAGCACAAGATAAAGAGAGAATACACAGAGATTTCAGAATACTATTTGAAAGTACAAAATAAGAAGAATAACATACCAGACATCGCAATGAGGATTGAATACGCAGAGATTTGAGCGGGAAAACGGAAATCAAACAAAAACGTCGAATTTTAAGGAAGCACAAAAGTAAAGCGAAAATAACAAATAAATCAAGATGAAATTCAAAGCATATAAACGAAAAGAAGAACAAACAGAGTAAGATAAGAACGAAGTCGAAAAGGAAGGACGAAAAACAGCAATTACGCACGAACAAAGGAAATAATTGGAATAATATGATAATTGTGAAGAATGAGCGACAAAAACTGGAAATACAACAAAAACATACCGAATTTTGAGGAAACACAAAATTAAATTGAAAATAACAAACAAAAGGAAGATGAAATTCAAATTATAGAAACGAAACAAGAACAAACAGAGTAATGTTACAACGAATTCGAAATTTAGGGACGAAAACGCCAATTACGTACCTCAGCAAACGAACTAATTGGAATAATATGATAATTGTGAAGAATGACGACGAAAAACGGAGATGACGCCTAAATTCTAGGGTTTTCCAGCTCAACAATGGAGGAAGAAGCTACAGTAGAGAGAGAAGTTGAAGGGAGAAGAAGAAAAAAGAGGAAATAACGGTATTTGTTATAAAACGTGGTTTATATAGGGGAGTGTTAAATTACAGATTTGCCCTTCCTTGTTTCTACCCTAAATACCTATCATAGTATTAATCCTCAATCCTCAAATATATAACTAATACTCACATGATCCCATTCCTATATATATATATATATATATAGAGGTGGGATCAGGTGAGAACGAACATTCGGTGCAAACGGTGAGAACAACCCTCACCCCTTAGATTAGAGTAATTTTGCGGCTGAGATTGTTTCAATTAAATCCAATTTTCAATTAAAACCAGCAAACCATAAGCTCCTTCCCCCTACTTCCTTCGTTAGTTCACCATTGTTAACGGTAAGTCAGCCATATACTAACACCATCACCATCTGCTACTTCACCTATCACAAAGCAACTCCGGTAGCCTCCACTAACACCCACCATAATGTAGCCATCGACACCCATACCGTGACCTCCACCGCATTTTCACCATAACCCCATAATCCGTAACCACCCTTAATCGCCCCCATCAATCCGTCATTAATCATCACCTACCGTCGCCGACGACGATGACCAAAGAACACCGATGAACAACCAGATAAAATTGCCGGTGTTGACGGCTTGACGCAACTCCAGCGACTATCCCTGACCGTATGTACCCTAATCAATTTGGTAAACGACTGACGGAAAGTCGCCGACGACAACTACCACACCCCCTCCCTTACTAGGTTTCCCGTCTAGTCTCCACTCAACACACCCCGGTCGTATCCCCATCTACCATCACGCATCGCCTATCGGTAGCCGTTGACGATAATCACCAAAGACAACGCCTCGAACCACCGGCGAGCATCCGCGACGCCGCACAACTATATTTGTTCATTCTCACTCTCTCACGTCCCGACGCTGAGTTCGAATCACCTTCAATCACCTCGCGCACCACTGGACGAACATATCGTCTTCGACACCACCTTTGCTTTCTCCTTCCAACCATCATCACTTTGGGCTACAAAATCAATTTACACTACACGAAATTAATGTGTCTGGTTGCTATATTAATGTATCTCAAACCAAATTTTATGTACCTAGAAATTAATTTTGTGTATCTATGTTAGATACATTAAAATTGTGAGTAGATACAAAATAAACTAGTGTAGATGCATTGAAACAGCCTGGAAATCAACGAAGGGGAGGAGGTGAGGTAATTGTGCCGGGGACTGTAATTGTAATTTGATCATGTATGAATTCATTTCTTTGGTGGAGATCAATTATGGATTTCGTGGTCTTGATAATGGGATGCATCCGGGTATTAAATCAAAATCGCGACACCAAAACACAATTTGTTTTATAAAGGTTTGCCGTATTTTGAGGAGATATTTCGTGCAACTTACAATGTTAGGTCGCAACAAACTATAGTGCTGCAATGACCTAAACTAAGATTTTATACTAGTTTGCACTGTCTGCAATCTGCATTGCTCTTGATTACATACTAATATAAATATTTTGTTCATGATTTAAGATTAAGGACAGTGAATTATATACTCGAGATGGGTCTGTTGATGTCAATGGGAAGCCTGTCCTGAAAAGGAAAACAGGAAGTTGGAAAGCCTGCCTGTTCATAATTGGTAATAACATCTCTTAAATGTATTCAGTAATTCCATAGTTTAGACTTTAGAACCACATTGTTTAGTATTCCATATATTTTATGTGCAGGTACAGAATGTTGTACTGTCAGTGTCATGGTGGGCCGGCGGCGGTAACCGGCAACTTGTATCTATGATAATGTACATTAAATTAATGGCTAGATACACAACATTAGTCGTTAGGTACATCAAAAATTAGTGTATATTAGTTGTCGTCGATCAGTTTTACCAGACGCCACGGGTGCATAGCCGGCAACCAGGGCCGATCTTGGGAGAAAAAACTTCCAAATTAAACAAAGCTCGCAAAATTACCTTAGTGTTAGAATCATGACACAAATGGTTCAACCTCCCACCTCATCATTGTCACCCAACCCGGCCATCTCGCCTGAGCACGGGCCACCTTGCCGGAGTACAGCGCATCTTACACCATTTTTAATGTACCTACTAGCTAATTTTGTATATCAATGATTCAATGGAAACATACATTTAAATAGTGGTTACAATTTACAAACATCAAATAATACTGGTGATGGTGTGCGACACAACCCACCGCAAAAAAACCCAAACTCAACCAGAAATCGCCAACAAATCGCCAACGAGTTCTCCCATTAAGACGTCGACATAGCCTGAATAAAAAATGGCGGCTTCGGTTGTTGATGCCGATGTCGACTTAGGGGTGGTGGTGGTCGTGGGTTGAAGTGTTGTTGTTGTTGTTGGTGATTTCATGTGTTGTCGGCGTAATTTGGTGGTCGCCAATGATGAGTGGTGGTTGGGTGGTCATGGACTCAGGGAGTCGAGGGTGAGTGATAATTGGGAATGACAGGTGTGTATTTGGTTAAAAGAATAAATTGTTGCCTTAGTATTGTGTTTCACGGAGTATACTTTTATAAAGTTATAATTGAAGAACGTTCTCACTTTTTGCACCGAGTGATCGTATGCACCGGATCCTAAATCTATATATATATATATATATATATATATATATATATAAAGTTCTCCTAAGTCCTTCATATCTTTTGAGTCCCTAAGTCCTTATAAGAGCTCTTGGATGAAGGGAATGAAGGGATGAGATTACATATCAATGGATGGTCACAAATCAATCTAGTCTAATTAGCTCCTCATTGCAATTAAGTTACCCACTAATCCATTCATCCTTCATTATCACAAACTCCTTCCCTCTCTCTAAATCTCACAATCTCTCCTTTTTCTCTCTTCCTCTCATCACCAAACCACAAAAAAAACCCAAAACCAAAAAAACCAAAACAAAAATTTGAAAAACAAATTCATCTCCCTCCTTCCCTCCCTCCCTCCCGTACCCTCAAACAACCACCCCGCACCCGACCACCGCCACCTTTCCCAGCACCGCACTAATATACCATCCGACACACCACTCCGACCATATACACTACGACAACCACCGTCACCTGGCGCACGACCCATCTCCGTTCTCATTTTTCAGATCTGCCGCCACCACCATCTCCCCTCATTACTCCCACCACCGCACTCAACAACCTCCTACACAACCACCCCCCTTGTCGACACAACTGACCCACAACCACAACCAACCCACAACCAAACTCCAGATCTGCAACAACCGTTCTCACCTGCCACCGCCACTGCAACGAACAACCACATCTTGCCGCTATTCACCACCACCACTCCTTTCGTCCGCCATTCTTCACCACCACTCCTTTCGTCCTTCCTCCCTCCGTCCCTCCTTTCGTCCGCCAGATCTCGGTTTCACCACCACCACTCCTTTTGTTTTTTTTTTCAGATTGAATTTCGGTTTGTGTAACAAAAAAGATGGGTTTGTGTAACGAAAAAGATGGTTTTATTATTGAATTTCAGATGGGTTTGAATTTCAGATCTCGGTTGATTTTGTGCATTTTTTTGTGCATTTTTTTGAATTTCATATTCGTTATTTTGTGCATTTTTTTGTCCGCATTTTTTGTCCGCATTTTTTTGAATTTCAGATCTCGGTTTATTTTTTCCGCATTTTTTGGAATTTCATATTCGTTTTTTTTTGTGCATTTTTTAATTTTTATTTTTTTTTGTCGGTTTCATATTTTGATTTCGGTTTTTTGATATCCTTGTTGTGTATTTTCCCTTTGAATTACCAATTTTTTATTTTGTATGTCTATTTGGTTTTATTTTTTCAGATTTGTTGGTTTTTATTTTTTATATCTAGTATTGTTGATTTTTTTGCTAGGTTATACCGACTATATTTTTTCAGATTTGTTATTTAAAATCTCGTCTTATTATTATATTGTCTTGTTTTATATTTTACAAATCACGCATTGTTAATATCCGTCTTGTTAGTATATTAAAATTACACTTTTTTTGTTAAAATTACATTTATTTCTGTTACAATTACACTTATTTCTGTTAAAATTACATTTTTTTTGGTTAAAATTACACTTATTGCTGTTATAATTAAACTTTTTCCTATTAAAATTACACTTTTGTTACAATTACACTTTTTCCTGCTAAAATTACAGTTTTTTCTGTTGAAATTACACTTTTTTTTCTTAAAATTACACTTTTTTTCGTTAAAATTACCCTTTTTTGTTAAAATTATAGTTTTTTTCGTTAAAATTACTTTTTTTTCGTTAAAATTACACTTTTTTTCTGTTAAAATTACACTTTTTTCTGTTAAAATTACACTTTTTTTCGTTAAAATTACACTTTTTCCAGTTAAAATTACGCTTTTTTTCGTTAAAATTACCCTTTTTTCGTTAAAATTACCCTTTTTTTCGTTAAAATTACACTTTTTTTCTGTTAAAACTACACTTTTTTTCGTTAAAATTACACTTTTTCCTGTTAAAGGTTATCCTCACAATGACAAAAGTTATACTTTTGGACTAAAGTTACATTAATTTAGACTAACTAATTTCGACTAATTTGGACAACTTGGACTAACTAATTTGGACTGTTTGGACAATTTGGACTAACTAATTTGGACAATTTGGACTAACTAATTTGGGACTATTTGGACAATTTGGACAATTTGGACTAAAAATACACTATTTACGACTAAATTTGGACTAAAAATACATTATTTACGAATTATTTTGAACTAATAATACACTATTTACGACTAAATTTAGAGTAAAATTACACAATTTGAACTAAAGTTACACAATTCATTTATTTTGAGTCATTGAGATTGTGCAATTTCAATCATTGTCCACTAAAGTGTAACTTGGTAAATTGATAGTGTGTGTATCTTTTATCATTTTATGAGTGTAATTTTAGTCCACAAAAGTGTAATTTTAGTCCAAAAAAGTGTAATTTTAGTCTACAAATGTGTAACTTTAATCCAAAAATGTATAACTTTAGTCTACAAAAGTGTCATTTTAGTCCACGGAAGTGTAATTTTAGTCCATAAAAGTATAATTTTAATCCAAATTGTATAACTATAGTCCAAATTTGTGTATCTTTAGTCCAAATTGTGTAATTTTAGTCCAAATTGTTCTAACTTTAGTCCAAAATTGTGTAATTTGTGTAACTTTAGTCCAAATTGTTCTAGCTTTAGTCCAAAAGCGTACTTTAGTCATTGAGAGGGTAACCTTAGTAGAGATAAGTTTAACTTTAATAATTGAGATAAATGTAACTTTAATGAAGACAAGTGTAATTTTAACAGAAAAAAGTGTAATTTTAACGGGAAAAAGTGTAATTTTAACCGGAAAAAAAGTGTAATTTTAACGAAAAAAAGTGTAATTTTAACGGGAAAAAGTGTAATTTTAACCGGAAAAAAAGTGTAATTTTAACGAAAAAAAGTGTAATTTTAACATTAAAAAGTGTAATTTTAACAGAAAAAAGTGTAATTTTAACGTTAAAAGATGTAATTTTAACAGGAAAACAACTGTGATTTAAACCGAAAAAAGTGTAATTTTAACGGAAAAAAGTGTAATTTTAACGGACAAAAGTGTAATTTTAACCGAAAAAGTGTAATTTTAACCGAACAAGTAAATTTAATAGATCCTAAATCACACAATACCAAGACAAAATTTTAATTACGAAATTTGGCAAATATATATAACAAGACGGATATTAACAAAGTGATATCAACAAGAAAAAAGTAAAGAATGAGATTTCATAACTAATAGATTTAGTACTAAAATCACACTATAATTTGTAAGAATGTCAATAACCGGAAAAAAAAAGACCAAAACATCAAAATTGAAAAAAAAAACAAGACGGAAATGGAAGAAAAAAAACAGGTCAATCAAAATTTATCTATTTTAGTAGATCTAAGATTAAAATTAAAAAAAAAACTCACAAATTTAAAACAATATTATATAGCAAGACGATATAAGGAGAAAAAAACAACAAAAAAAATAAAAAGAACACCCAAACATCAAGTTTAAAAAAAAAAAATGACGTCGGGCGGTGGCGGCGGCGGTGGTGGTGGCGGCGGTGGCGGTTGGCGACTGTGGTGGTTTCCGGTTGGTGGTGGTAGGTGGATGGTGAATGAGGAAAAGATGAGTAAATGATTTATTTGGATTTTTTTGGTTTTTTATTTGTTTGGTTTTTTGGGTTTTTTTTTCTTGGTTTTTTTTAGAGAATATGGAGAAGTGAGATATAGAGAGAGAATGAGGAGATGTGATAATGAGTTGGTGAATGAAAGATGAGGAGGATTAATGTAGTTAATGAGAAAATTAGAGGAAGATGGACAAATTAGAGCATTAACCTTAATTTTTTTGTTCTCATCTAAGCCCTCCATTTCCAAGATCCAAAGGCTCACAATGAGACTTATGGACTCAAATGTAAGAGGTGGACTTAGATGATCTTATTACTATATATATATATATATTTGAGTTTAATAACAAAATTAAATTTGATAAAGGTTGTGCTTTTAGAGGGAACACATTTCACAATCCTTATTCTTTTAGTATAAGGAGGATTCTTATTTAAGACAGATTCTGTTTGTCTTAAATTTAAAACATGTCAAATATAGCTCCTAAATTTTATAGTAAATCTTAAAAAAGGGATTCAAACATAATTGTGATAAATAATATTAATTACAACAACTCTCCCTTCTGACGGACATATTCGTCACAAGCTTGCGATGGATCAAGTATTATGGATAGATAAAACAGTTTTCTATTCCTTAGGCACTCTACTTTTATCTTATCTATCCCACATGGATAGTACTTGACCCGTCGCAAGTTCGCGACGGATATACTTGTCACAAGGTCGCGACGGATATGCTCGTCACAAATGAGAATCTCCTATTTACTAAATGAATAGGCGAAACTACAACTTTTCCCGCCTAAAATATATTTTCTAGAATAATGCTTGGTATTTTTAGCATATACTATAGGTGTGGACATGATAAGTTATAAATGGATATAATCTTTTGTATTTAAATATTTATAACATTTATTAACTTTTTATGATAAGAAGTTGTGACTAAAAAATATGGTATAAGTAAATATTTGTTAAAATTCATTAACTTTTTATGATAAAAATTTAGACTAAAAAATACTCCGTATATTGTTATTAGTAAATATTTGTAAATTAACCTCGTTAATTTCTCGGAAAAGAAACAAAAAAATTCAAAAAAAAATACTCATTTTATTACTTCTTACGATTTAAATTTTTATTTATTTCTCTAATCAAAATACATTAAGGAGAAACATGAAAAATAAGTGAATTGTCAATTTAAATTATATAAATAATACACTAAAAAATAAAACTCTATAAATACCGTGCATATAGTGCACTAGGTTTATATTAATAATAACTCTATAAATACCGCGCATTTATTACGCGATCTAAACTAGTTTGTTTAGTAATTATTCTTATTTTACGATAGATTAGTGTCGTCTACTTTGTTATTACTACATGTGGTCAGTGAGACCCACTCACGCAATTATGAAAACCACCCTATTATTATAAAACGGATTCGCGTCTAACTTTTATAATAAGTAATATACTCCCTCTATTTCGGTGAATTATTGTGTATTCTTTTTACACAAAGACGAATGCATAAGAAATAAGCTAGGGTAAAATTGTCTAAGTTTAAATATTTAATATAAAAAATACTTGTCTAAAATAAAAATAGATAACAAATAAATGATGCCCTAAAAATAAAAATAGATAACAATTCACTAAACAGAAGGAATAGTAATATTTATTTTTAGTATTAGGGTAAAATCGTCTTAGTTCAAATATTTAATATTTGCATGAAACTTGACGCCATGTTCAAACTGCAGGTGACTCCTTATGGATGAGTAATTGAGTATACAACTATACAAGCATTCAATTATTAAACCACGAGATACACCCCAACCGAGTCTCAATCATTCTTTTTATTTTTTTGTTTTCTTTCCTCTCTAATTCAAATAAAATTTATTCGAGATAAGCACAAATTTTGTTACTCGGTAAGACTAGATGAATATATAATTTAAATTGACAATTATATATCGGTAAAATTGTCTTAGTTCAAATATATATAATTTTGTTACCCGAAACAAATCGACTCGCTTGACCCAAAATGGTCCGACCAACAAACCCGAAACAAACCTGAAACTCGAAATGACCCGTCCTTACCCGAAATCAATGAGAGACCCGAAGTGACCCCACCCGAATTAGCCCAACCCAAACGTAACCCGATAACCCGTTTTGCCAAGTCTACAGTTTATAAAATGTGCATTAATTGTGTGGAATCTAAACTAATTTGTTTATTAATTATTCTTATTTTACGATAGATTAGTGTCCCCTACATTGATTTTGTTATTACTACGTGTGGTCACTAAGTCCCACTCATGCAATTATGCAAACCACCCTATAATTATAATAAAACGGATTCGAGCCTAACTTTTATAATGAATAAGTAATAGTCTCTCCATTTCGGTGAATTATTATCTATTTTTTTACACAAAAACGAATGCATGTGAAATAAGCTATTAGAATATAGATATATAGAGATATAAAAATAGATAAATAAATAATGTACCCAAAAATAAAAGTAGATAACAATTCACCGAATAAAGGGAGTAGTAATATTTATTTTATTATTAAGGTAAAATCGTCTTAGTTCAAATATTTAATATTGATTTGCATGAAACTCGAAGCCATGTTGACTCCTTATAGTTGAGTATACAACTATACAAGCATTCAATTATTAAACCACGAGATACACCCCAACCGAGTCGCAATCATTCTTTTTATTTTTTTATTTTTTTTCCTCTCTTATTCAAATAAAATTTATTAGAGATAAGCACAAATTTTGTTACTCGGTAAGACTAGATGGATATATAGAGAGCAGTTAGTCTTGTTTTTGCATCGTATTATTAGCTATTTTAACTATAAGAAGGATCAAATATTATCTCACATGTATATAAGATAAATGTTGCTTTTTCCAATGCATTGTGCCAAGACGGTGTTCGAGACATTATGTATTTAGCATTTTAAATTGTATCTACATCGTATACAATTAACCTCATTAATTTCTCGAAAAAAAAAAACAAAAAAAATTCAAAAAAAAAACTCAGTTTATTAATTCTTACGATTTAAATTTTTATTTATTTCTCTAATCAAAATACATTAAGGAGAAACATGAAAAATAAGTAAATTGTCAATTTAAATTATATAAATAATACACTAAAAAATAAAACTCTATAAATACCGTGCATATATTGCACTAGGTTTATATTAATAATAACTCTATAAATGCGTTTTTTCTCGATCTAAACTAGTTTGTTTATTAATTATTCTTATTTTACGATAGATTAGTGTCCTCTACTTTGTTATTACTACATGTGGTCAGTGAGACCCACTCACGCAATTATGCAAACCACCCTATAATTATAAAACGGATTCGAGCCTAACTTTTATAATAAGTAATATACTTCCTCTATTTCGGTGAATTATTATCTATTTTTTTTACACAAAGACGAATGCATAAGAAATAAACTAGGGTAAAATTGTCTAAGTTTAAATATTTAATATAAAAAATACTTGTCTAAAATAAAAATAGATAACAAATAAATGATGCCCTAAAAATAAAAATAGATAACAATTCACTAAACAGAAGGAATAGTAATATTTATTTTTAGTATTAGGGTAAAATCGTCTTAGTTCAAATATTTAATATTTGCATGAAACTTGACGCCATGTTCAAACTGCAGGTGACTCCTTATGGATGAGTAATTGAGTATACAACTATACAAGCATTCAATTATTAAACCACGAGATACACCCCAACCGAGTCGCATTCATTCTTTTTATTTTTTCGGTCCGTTTTTCTTAAAATCATTGTTTTTAGTCTGAAATAAGACGGGTAACATGTCATCATTTTACAATAAAATGTTATTTTTTGATAACATGTTACCATTATTGTTCACATCATTTTCAGGGTAAAAAATGACACCTCTAGTCATAACATTTTGTGAATTAATTGGTTACATTTTCTTAAAAAATGGCAACATTTTATCCGTCTAACAAATAAGACCAAAAGAGACCCGAAGTTACCCCCACCCGAATTAGCCCAACCCAAACGCAACCCGATAACCCGTTTTGCCAGGTCTACAGTTTATAAAACGCGCATTAATTATGTGGGATCTAAACTAATTTGTTTATTAATTATTCTTATTTTACGATAGATTAGTGTCCCCTACATTGATTTTGTTATTACTACGTGTGGTCACCAAGTCCCGCTCATGCAATTATGCAAACCACCCTATAATTATAATAAAACGGATTCGAGCCTAACTTTTATAATAAGTAAGTAATAGTCTCTCCATTTCGGTGAATTATTATCTATTTTTTTACACAAAAACCAATGCATGTGAAATAAGCTATTAGAGAATCTTATTTATATTAATACAAAAGACAATACTCAATACTCAGCGCGCCACGTCATTAATGCAGGTTTTTTTTTTGGAAATTTATGTTATGGTGGGACCCGTGAGTGTGCAATGTATTTATTTTCTTCAGATTTCCGTCTTTTCAAACATGCGATAAATTCTGTCTTACAACAAATTCTATGAAATAATATTATGAAAAAATTCTATGATTAATATTATGAAATAATTTTATACATTCCGTGTAAATAAAATTAATAACATATACGCAGAATGAATTATAAATGCGAGTAAATGAAATTGAATTACATAATTTTTAAAACAAAATTACATAATAATAAAATTACATAATTTCAAAAAGGAATAACATTTATATACTGGATCAAACATAAAACGCAAATGAATTACATACATATTTTAAAATTGATTATATTAGATTATATTTCTTTTATCCGGATGTAAAAATTTTTATGTATGCAATTTTTATTTACAATAGTAGATTACGTTATTTCCTTATAAACCAGTGTATGTCAACACGTGTTTGTAACAAATTTAAATATAAATTATGTAGATCGTAGATTTAGACTAACCAGATAAGTACAATAAAAATGCAAAAACAAATATACATCTAAAAACATTAATACTGACCCAAATACATACCCGTACAATTTTGCACGGGTTTAAAACTAGTATAGATATATTGAGATATAAAAATAGATAAATAAATAATGTACCCAAAAATCCTATCTATTAAACGAACAACCACAGAGCTGACATGTCAGCCTGTGGTTGAAAGTTCAATTTATTTTATTTTATTTAAATAGGCCCCACCACATCACCCATGATCTAGGAGGCTCTTTTATTTACCTAAAACACTAAATTTAATTTATGTTCAAAATATGATTGTTCTTATTAATTCATCCAATTATTGATTTTATGTCATTAATTAATAGTGTTAATGCGATGATTGAATGATACAGCCATAAAAATAAGAATATGATGGGATTAAATCACGCTTTATATAAGTGATATACAACATGACCATAAAAATATTTGAAGGGTAAAAATACAAGCATTTTCCTTTTGAATAAAACAGAAATTTGTTTACAATAGATGAATAGAAACATTTAAAATTTAAAATAAAACATTTAAGATGGTGATCAATATATCAATCATTTTAATTATATTTTAAACTAAAAAAAAAAAAACAGTAACATGGTCAATATAGTCGCTTTAGTACAGAGTAATTAGTCTATTAATTTTTCATTTTGTATCTGACTCGGTATTAATTACCGTCCTCGAAGCAGAATCTCTAACAAATCCCACTACAGGCTACAGGCTGCAATAATTAGTCTATTAATTTTTCATTTTTTGGTGGACGTTAACTTTTAAATTGTTGATGGAATCAACACGCCAAACCTTGTATAAATAGAGAGAAAGAAGTGAAGCATAGCAATACACAAAACCAGCAAAGATAATAAAAATACAAGTTCAATTACATACATTGTCTCTCAAAATGGCTGTTATTTCAACACTCGACTCATTCAACCCAATCTATTACCTACCGGGCATGCCAATTCCTCCTTGTCAGGTAAAATATTTTCTTTATTTCACTTTTATTGCCTTTTTTCGCTCTAACTTATCCCAAAATTATTCTCCCCGTTTTAGTTCTATATTTATTTAGTAAGAAAAATAATTGTGATCCCCAATATGTCGTTGGCAATAGAGTATGGCCACCTTGTTAGGTACAAGTATAAAAATATTGGTTTTTCCACACTAATTCTCCAAGTCTTATTAATTGATATTTTAACATACGTCCATTGGACAAGCATATACTCCCCCTGGCTTTTAATTTTGTTCCCGTTTCTCTATTATATGTGAGGAGTATTATAATGAAATGAAAAGAAAACAACAAGCCGGAGGGAGTATAAGATTACTTGAAATTTAATTTAAGTGATCGATGATTATAATCTCAATCAAATACTAATGTAAAGGTTGGTGTGCAGGAGTCGGGTAACGCTGATGACGCTTCCGCCCCCGTGTAGCATGCTTACACTTTCGTCGTCTTTGGCCTTTAGATAATTCCAATGTTTGTTGATGCTACCTATGGTTACTTCAGTTTCCTGTGTTTTACTTATCTTTTTCAGTTTGTTCCTTTTTTATGCTTTTAAGTCGAACTATGTTGTCTAATGTAATTCGACATCATCAACATCTTCAATAAAATCTAAAGGCACTTGTGAACTTACGTGTATATGTTTATATGTCTTCTCTTTTTCATTTAATTATTTTGTTCGGCTCATATATAGTCCTTGTTTGTATTTTATAGCAAGCATTTTATTAGGACGGATCAACACACTTACCAATTTTTGTATATATTTTAATCTAATTGTTTTCACCCCCATTTTTTATACCATACCCAACGACTTAATCCCGAATCGTTGGGTTGCCAATCGACCCCATAGGATCTCAATAATCAAGCCTTTGTGAACCCTATTTACGATAATTTGTTTCAAATTAAAGTTACTCCATTTCGTTAAATTGGGTAGTATTCAACGTCATTTTAGAAAAAAAAAATCAAATTTGGTGATACCTGAACATTTGGAGAAATGAAAATTGATGAGTGGCAGGACACTTAACTTCGCCATAAATAATTTCATGTGCACATGTACATGGGATTTGGATCGTTTAACAAATAGAGAGGCCATTTTCTCTCTTAAGCCGTTTAAATAATATTTTTTCCACTACAACCCATTTTTCCTTTATTTTTACCCATAAATTTAGAACCGTTCGATAATTCCAAGATGCGATCTGTGCTACCAAAAGGAAATTGGGTACTTAGAGCAAAATACTGTTTCTTATTCTTGGGGTTGTCAATTAGAACCCCAAATTATAAAGTTCCTCTATTGCAACTAAAAGTTGTTCTTAAAATACAGAATCATGTTCTAAAATAAGAACTTAGTTTGTTGCATATTGAAATTTGGGGACCAGCAAATATGACTTTGAAATTGTGAAAGGCTAATTACATATGATCTATTTTCAATTAAAGAACTTTATATAAATTTGATCTATTATAAACAAAAGTTCTTAAACATTAAAATTGCTAATATGACATGGCAAAAGAAGAACTTCTATTGCTATTGCTAGTACATGGTGCTTTAAACAAGAAAAAAAAGATATGCACAAATTCCTAAAAATTTAAAAATCCATTCATTAATAAATAGATAACGATAATCGAGCAATGATCCATCTCATTTCTTGAAAAGAACAGCCTCCTTTTTTTGCGCGATTGTGATTAAATTTTGGGACCATTTAATGCTTGTAACTGACCGGATTACAAAAATACTCCATTACAAGTCCACTTTTTAAAATTTGGGTCCAAAAATACCGGTCTTTGGACTAGATTAAAATGTAATTTTAAGAAAAAAAATAAGTAACTAACTAATAATTCCGGCCAAGATCGGAATTTACCGGACTTGGGCTGGACCGGACCAGGATCTTAAAATGTTGGATCGGAGACCTGACCGGAATAACTAAAAATTCTGGCCCGGCGCGGTAGATTCTGATCCAGACCGGTTCATTTTTTCAGTCGAGACCGGATTTTGCACACCCCTACCTTACGCCATGACGATACTAAATCTCAATTTCATCCCATTTAAAAAACTTATTAAAATAAAATAATAAAAAAACTAGTTTTTGTTTTGCACCAAAATGTTAGAAATTTTTTGGCAAAATAGGTTTATTATTTCAAACTGTTTGGGACCAATGACTCCACGTCATTAATTTTATTTTTCAATTTTTTAGGTGAAATCGTAGCTATACCTCGCGGCTTTAGTCTTTGTTATTTTGAAAGGAAAAGATGTAACACCCTCATAACCCAAGTGCCTTTCCAAGACCACTTAAGGCATGAAAGTGCTACCATCTCGGTTACCTGAGGCAATGATAATCAAATAGACCATAAAGAAATGTACTTTAATAATAAAGTTTAAAGCGATACAAACCAAATCCGAAACTGATAAAGTGAAATACAAATGTTCTCAAAACTGTCAAACCGACTAAACAAAATAAAGGAATGTTCGACATAGCAGAAGACTTCTAAGACAGCTCGTGATGACTCAACTTGACTATCCCATGCGCATCAACTCATACATGCTCAATAATCGCTCATCATCCACGAATGGATCACCATAGTTTTTAAAACAATTAAACGGGGTCAGTACTGATTACACAAAACAAACAGCTGCAATGAAACAACAATACAAGTCAACCCAATCCACCAACTCCGTCACATCACCACACACCTGACTACACACTAAAGTGTATAGTCCCGCTGTAATACTCATCGCAACAAGTATTCCACACCGCCAGTGGGGGACCGCAACCGTTCTCACTTAAGCCCCGCTCATTTCATCCGAGCGATAAACCCAAGTTCCTTAATGTGCACATCCCTTCTATGGCGGGTTCCACATAAGGCGAATTAAGGGCGTGAAGCCACTCCCGCAAGTAACTCCACTCAGCCGAGGACGCACCTCGCAAACCACAAAAGATTATACGATAATCACATTAGATTACCAACAATCACCAAATCAGAATCCAATGCCAATACGATACACAACAACAACAGTTAATTACCAACACAACCATGTAATCAATACTGAGTAGGAAAACCCTACCTGGAATAGCAATCACACGAGACCGTCTAGCAGCTAATCAGAACTTCTCCTCTACGAATCCTCCTCCCATATCATGTACACATACAATTAATACCAACACATCATAATACTCCCAAATCCCCCAAATCTACTCAACTAGGGTTTAACCAAACTTAACAAAGAATTATAAAAATTATATTAAAAGCTTAGCCTCGACACAACGATCACAACGGCGTAAAGAACGAGACGAACCGACGATCCTAGCCTTGGGATTTGCTAATAACGTGAGAGATGCGAACAACGTAACTTTAAATCTCCGCTTGAAAAGTTTTAGAATGATAAAAGTGTTTAGGAAATAATGACGGAAGCTTTTATATTAATCTCGCATTATTAAAAAAACCCGGCTAAACAAACCCGTAAAACACACTTACTCGATCGAGTAAGTGACTGATTCGATCGAGTGCCCCTTACTCGATCGAGTCGCCAACTTACTCAATCGAGTAACCTTTGGAGTCCTTTAAATCTTTCTCATGCCTCATAGAGGGTCTCGTCATCATGTTGAGTGAAGCCTTGAAGCTCACTCTTGGTTCGTGCCGTCCTTTGTGGTGGAAAGTACTTGTTCAAGAAGGCCTTGGAGACATCGTCTCAAGTTCTTAGTGAATCGGGCTCACAACTCTTCAACCATTCCTTAGCACTCCCCTTCAAGGAATAAGGAAAGAGTCTAAGGCGGATTGCATCCTCCGACACTTGTGGACAGCGGGGGCCCACGGGGGAGCTTGGGAGAGAAGAGAAACAAGCGTTTGCATTTTTGTATGGAGTCGCCACCAATTTTTATGGGAAATTGGAACCGTTCGCATACCTCGTGTCATGTCAAGACACAAAGTAGTGACATGAACACTAAGCAATCGTTACCCTTAGCATTCTATGTCTAGAATGACTCTCGTGGATGCCAATGAACACGGGTGCTCACGGAGATCTGGAGTAAGGGGTGAGGGTACGTATTATGAAGCTCTTTTGATCGAACACCTAATCCCGCCCGCCTCGATAGCGGCCTCTACTAATGATTAGGGAAGTTATTCGTACTCGATATATCGTCGGCTATATGCATGCAATGCAACATCCAAGTTTTAATCCTAACATGTGAGAAATTAACTAAGTCGGTTGACACGTAATTTAGCATACAATTGGGTCGAAGTAGGAATTTAATGTTCAATTACATGTGAAAACATACAAATGATACAAGAAATATGATAAATACAATGAAAGAAAATTACAATAATGAAAATTACAAAAATTACAACGGAATAGGCGATTTATGTCGAAAATACCTTTAAAACGGATAATTTAAGAAAACGAATAAAAGAATGAATTAACGAACAAAGCAGAAGGCGATAATACGATTAATAGTTAATTATACGTAAGCTAATTAAACTAAGTCAAGGCAAAAACGGAGTTCAGGGACAGAATTCAACCCGGAACAGGCGCAGCAGAGCTGCGTCCTTTGGAATAGGCGCAGCACATTTGCGTCCGTTCTCGACCGAACTCTGGTCGTGAAGTTTTAATTGCATGTTGTTAATACTCGTCGGTTAATTTAAGGATTGATTACGATATTTACTCGGATGAAAGTGATTAACAGGTTATTTACATGTGATTAAGGGGTCATAAAACAATAAAACATGGATGAGACGGAATTAAACAAATTAATTACATGGATGAACGACTAATTAACGAATTAAACAAGCTAATTAGGCTAAACATGATGAATTAATGAATATATGATGATGAATACGACAATAAACAGATGAAAAATATATCAAAGATCGAGTTCCAGAAACTCAATATGAACAAATCGAATTTCTACAACCCGGATTGAATTTAATGACGAAAACCCGCAAATATGAATTACTTGGGATTCAAGTCGGAACAATGATGAATTAAACATGTGAATGAATGATAAATGATATACATGTGAGATTAGTATGTGATTATATCAAAGAATTAACGAAAACAAATAAACACGATTTAATTACAGAGGACGAAGGAAGAAGAAAGGAAGCAGAAGGCTCGGCCCTCGGGAAGAGGCGCGGCAGAATCGCGCTCCTTCAAGAGGCGCAGCGATTCTTTGCGTCCTTTCTCGACTGTCAGTCTTCTGGAAATCCATAAAAAGAGGTTTTAAAGCACGGTTTTAGAAATCGGTTTTAATGATATTTTCGACATAAATCTTACAATTGTGATACAATAATTAAAATACAAAAAATAAAAGAGATATTATACACCCTCAGACTTACATGTTGACGAAACGAGAAGGACTAAGATATCGATTAGTGATGCTCGACGCGAATGCAAAGAAAGTGCCCTCGTAAGAGGAAAACGATTAGATTAATTAAGTTGATTGATTGTGGAGTTGGTCAAATTGGTCGGTCATGCAAACGAGGCTGGTACTCAGAAGGATCCGAGCTTACGTGGTCGAATGTTCAAGCACGTAGACGCCAGAAAGTAAGAACAAAGGTCTAGAATGCAAAGGGAGAAGAGAAGGGCGGACACTCGCGTGAGAAATATGAGGAGCGAAGGCTCCTATTTATACTAATCACGTGAAGGAATTAGGGTTTCGGAGACTCTTTGGAAGTGAATCTCGGAAAGATATGAAAAAGATACGAAAAATACGCAGAAAAGGAACTGGGAAGAGGCGCAGCAGTCACTGGGTCTCTTGGAAGAGGCGCAGCACCTGCTGCGTCTGTTCCCAAGTGGTTTCCTCCTGCGGAAGAAAGATTTCCGTGTTTAAGTTATGGTAGGACGGAAATAATTTGGTTTTCCTTAATATCTTATGTGAATATTACGGGAAATTGTTTACCAAAAGATAAAAATTGTGAAATATGGAATAGAAATATCCGGAACATTCTGACTCGGGATTTAACGGTTATCAGAAAATGGAGACGGTTTTAGGCCCGGACTCCAAATGTACTCTAATTACTGCCAAAACGACCGTATCGGCACGTAGATGACAACTAAGAGGTAGACATTAATATTTGAGCAATCACTTGACGATAATCTTACGAATTGTCACAAATCGTTCCGCGTACCAAACATGCGGCCCAATCATCACCGGGTGGTTTGCGAGAGGTGCAGAAATGAGGTATCTACAACACTCCATTTACCTTATACATATCACAACTATTAGAGAAATCATTAAGGTGTTCATTGGGGTTTTCGGTAGCTCCCCCTCCAAATCGGTTTCCTTGGACTAGTTGCAATAAAGTAGCCTTCATATCAAAATTATTTGCTTGTATAGGTGGCTTGACAATGCTTGGGTTTACCACCTTCTTTGGAGCCAAATTTTCCCTCATAGGAACCGCGGCCATTGTTGCTTCTTCGGGAATTCCAAAAGGATTCTCAAAGAACTCAAGATTACCCGGTTCTTCTAGAACACCTTTCACTACTAAAGGTTCTTCGAAAATTAGAGTTTCTATGAACCCCCTTCTTCAGAGTGAATTGAGTCTTCTTGCGGTAGCTTCAATCTCGTGGTCAATCGGATGAATAGGTTGACTTCTTCGATTTCTCCTACTCATGAAAAAGCCTACACACTTAAGAAAAGGATCAGTAGCACAAGAGACTTAGTCTAAACAAGAACAAAAATGATTAATATCTAGCCTTTGCTCCCCGACAACGCCGCCAAAAACTTGATGGTTCAAATCTTAATATCGCAAGTGCACGGTTTGTCGTCGTACAAATTGAGGGTCGAATCCACGAGGAGCTAGGGAGATTACTAATCGTTCTAATTCTCAGGCTTAGCTAAGTCGATAACAAAAGAGTTGTATTTTTAACTAGAGAATTACACTAATTGAATTAAAGTGCAAATAGACTAATTATGAAAATTAAGCAAGTGAGAAACTAAAGATGTAATTCAATAGAATAAAAAGCCTAGGACTCGATTTTCCCCCAACAATCCGTAATTCTCAGTCAAGATTCCCTAGGCTAGTCGTTGGGTAGGTGCTTAAGGTTGAGTTGGCTCTAATTCGCCTAGAACTCCCCTCTCGGGTTCGAAATAGGACACTAGCACTCACGACCAACCTCCCTCTTGGGTTCCAAGATCGGTATCCCTAGCCTAACACCCGGTCACCCCGAAAACATGCACATTCCCAAGGTCCCCTAACATTAGCCAAGGTCAATAAGTGATACCCGTCGTGAGGTGTCAAAAATAAATTTATAATCTCCAACTACAACTATAGCTAGCGGCAGTCGGGTCGAACCACAGAGAGGCAGACGTAATTTCTAGTTGTTTAAATTCGGTCTAAGGTAACAAAAAGGTGGGGGTTTGATTGGATTTGGTCTACAACTAATGAGCAATAAAATAAAGTAAACTAAGCAAACGGATGAAATCAAGTATAAAGAGAGGTACTAGGATGGTCGGTTCGTTATAGTTTCAGCGGCAGCATACTAAACAGGTCTAAATCAAACACATGAGGCGGGAAATAAAGAGGTCCTCTCGGCCCACTCTTAACAAATAGCATCTTTCGATCTCGCTATAGGTCCCTAATATCACTAATACTAACTTTCGTCCTGAAAAGTGACTAACGGTCTAAACTTAACCTATCTTTCGATCTCAGCATAGTTTAGTCATTTTAATTGGTGATCTAACAACTGTCCCTATCTCTCGATCTAATGGGTCAGTCATAAATTAAGCATCTAACTGGTCGCATGCATTCGATTCGTTAAATACAACATTAAAATCAATTAAAACGAAAGGTAACCTCACGTGGTCAGTCGATCGACCAGGTATGGCAGTCGATCGACTGACACGCGATTTCAGTCCAAATTAATATTACGCCGCCTACGCTATAATTCCCCTACATCCTAGCACAATTAATTTAGCTACTCATGCTGAGGGTGATAACAACAATAAAACTAGGGCATAAAAGTACTGAATTCATAATTAAAGCGGTAAGATAAATAATTAACATGCAACGATAAAATTGGCTTGGAATCTAACTAGCAATTCTATACCAACAATGAAATAAAAGTGAATCGAAATAAGGCAGAAGGAATACCGAAATTGCAGAGGAATGATTAAGAATAAGAACGAAATTCCAATGCTAAAACAATGTTCCAAACCCTAATTCTTTGAATGAATAAAACTTAATGTTACTGTGTAAAACTTAGATAAAAATCGGATCCCTCAAACTGGTGTTCTAGGTTACGTTATATAGCAAATATACGTAACAATTATTATCAAAACCTAAACTCAATGGGCTTGCGCTTCCTCGGTCTTTTAATTCTCGTCTGGGATAGCAGCTTGGTCGATCGACTAAGCATGGCTGTCGATCGACTGAACAGCAATGCACAGTAGCTTCTGGATCCCGCAAGTTGGTCGATCGACTGGAGGTGGTGGTCGATCGACCGCTTTTGCTGCTACTTGACTTCATATTTCTCGTGGACTTGTCTTTTGGGCCTTGAAATGCGCACCGAGCTCGTTCCTTAAGCAAACACTTCACGTCAAATGCAACGCAGGATACTCGGGGACGGATTTAGCTCGATTTCCGCTGGATTCTTCACATTTCTGCAATAATGTACAAAAATACGGAAGTAGACGGAAATAGGGAGAAATGTAGCATAAACTACATGAATGAGCTCTGAAATGCGTGGAAAATAGGATGTAAAACATCATATAAAAGACACGCATCAAACTTCCCCAAACCAAACCCTTGCTTGTCCCCAAGCAAGAACTAGACTCGATCCTAGGACCTAATGGAACGAGTTCAATCTCAGAGCGAATTGCAACATGTAAAGCCTAAACCATTTTAATGCAGCAACCAACAATCAATTAGTAATGCGAATCATGCAAATGAGTTGTGGGGTCGTTAGAAACTGCTGAACCGTCAACTATAGAGACTTATCAAATTGGACTCTCACGGATCTCTCATATCACTCAAATAAGCACAAGTGAATAATGTAAAGATAGAAAGAATTCATTTGTAGTGACACTCACCTAACTACGACCTATAAGAACATGCCTGCAATATAATATGAAAACAATCTCTACAACCGTACATATGCATTCCAGCCAACAAATGACCATGACACATGCCGAGGTATATATGGGATATGTGAGGTATGGGTAAGAAGAGGCAGAACATTTATGGAAAAGTGGAGGTACAGGTGATCAAGCTAGTACCAAAATGGAACCATAGGGCAACATTCAACTTCTTGCTCAAAAACAAATGAAACGGTGCTATAGCAAGCCCAAATCTCACAATCTCCAGGTATAAAAGTAATCAACTAACTCCCCATAAGATATGGATAATACATGGGAGCAAAAATCGCCAAAAGAAAAGGATTTGAATTATGCGAATTTGATTTCTTTTCTTTCTCTCGAACCTCAGTCGATCGACTTATGATGCCAGCCGATCGACCGATTAAACAGTACAGAACCTCTTTTTCTCTTTTTGAATCATTTTTTCTTCTCTTCTTTTCTTTTTATTTGTTTTCTTTCCTTCCTTTCTTTTCATTCTCCCAACTAAATCTCAATAAGAGCATTTACCACCAAAACGAAGTAACAATCTCAACAACTAAGACTACTAGCTTGACAAGGGACAGGCTAAATGTAGGATGTAGTAAATGGGACAAAAAGGATATTTTTGGCAGTGTGGAGCTTATGGGCATAATAAGAAAGGGAAACCTCTACCACATGTGTCAACAAACCGCAGACCGAATGCATACAGGTATTAAGCAGATTAAGTTCATATTTATGCAAATTTATGTAACATGCCTCATAAGGAGTACTACTCACATTCCTAAATAAACTGGTCATAGATGTCACCAGTTATAGGCTCTAAATCTCAGAAATATGATGTAGTTTGCCAATTTTCTAAGTCAAGTCTCAAGTTCAGCAAAATATTTAACGAAAACTCGTAGATATGCACTCATATGATTCTACTAATAACATGTCAATCAAGCAAGGCTTAGGCATAAACAAATGCAAATGCAATATCATCCTTGAAATACTACCGTTCCGACTCGACCTATATGCTAAAATAAACGTGCATTTTATTTGAATTTTTTTTGAAATTTTTCAAGTTTTTTGGATTTTTTGTATATATATAGAAAATGAAATGAACAATGCAAAACAGAATGTAAACGTGAATGCAAGCAACTGATATGCGACGCAAAAACCCTTCCCCAAACCAAATCGCACAATGTCTCCATTGTGCAAAATCATGTAATGAAAAAAAGAGAAATGGGAATATGCGTAAAATGAAATAGATAAAAATGACATGAAGTGGAGATCGGGAACTCACAAGACTTTAAGCGCAGCAAAGGAAACCTCCCCAAACCAGCGTGAGCTAGGAGGTTTCAGTAGCCAGCAGTGCTACCAAAAAGTACCTGAATGACAAACTAAGTACCACGCATAAAACCGAGAAAGCAATAAAGAAGCGATATTATGTGCATAATTGAGGAAAAAAGAAGAAATAATTAATGACGGAAGATAAAGTGGGGTAGAAAACTCCCTTAATTCCGCAAATCGACCAAACATAGCAGGAGAGAGGTCGTGAACAGGTACAGCAGTGCATGGTGGTCGATCGACTACATCACTCAGTCGATCGACCAAGTGAACAGGAACAAAAGCTCCTGGAAACCGCAGATCAGTCGATCGACTACACAGACCAGTCGATCGACTGGCAATACTGCTGTAACTCCTTATTTCTTCGTATTTGCTCAATTACTTGAGCTAATGAGGTCTAAAAAACCTGCAAGTGCACAATAATACGCGCCCGAAATTGCGCTAAACCCAAAGTAATGTCTAAAGCGTATAAAATCCTAAGCAAGCAAAATAAAATGCGAAGTCTCGCACACAAAAGCAATAAAAAAAAGTGTCTAACAAAAGCAAATAAAAAGTTTGGAAACCATGTGATCAACTAGTAGTTGATCAAGAACGGCCACGGAATGGCCCACTTTGTCGGCTTCTGGCTACTAGAGGTAGCCTCAATGGTGCTTATCTTATCAGCAGCACCCTTCTTGGCTTCCACGTCCGTATGGCTCAACGGATCAACACTCTCATCATCTCCCCAATCAACGACCTCCTCCAGCTCGTCAGAATCAAAGTCGGACTCCGTTACTTTGACCGGATCGTCTTCAACTTCCTCATCGGTGGCATAGCTAAGGCAACCAAGACCTCCTCTTTGAATGATCGGTTTCCTCACGGCTGGAGTAACCTGCAGCTCGTCCTTCCCCAAACCAGCTCCTGCAATATCAGAAATAGACAAATCTTCCTCCAGTTTGCTCCCATTCTGGGGCGGAGGGGTTACAACAGGAACAGGGATAGGCATATCAGGAAGCATAAAGTACGATTTCTTGTCAGAAACCGTGTTACAAGTCACAGGCCACATGGGGTCCTTTTTCTTAGACGGCTGGGCAAAGACAATATAATGTTTGCCCACTTTAAAAGTCAAGGTACCTAGACCGACATCTATGACTGCACCATTAGTGTGCAGAAATGGCCTACCCAAAGTAATGGGAATATGGGCATCCTCAGGCATGTCAAGTACAACGAAGTCGACGGGGAAGAAAAACTTCCCTATTTGGACAGGAATGTCCTCTAAGACTCCTATTGGCTGGACCGCAGATCGGTCAGCCATCTGTACTGTCATATCTGTCACTGCGAACCTAGTCAATTTGAGCTTCCTAGCTAGACTCAAAGGCATTACACTTATACTAGCTCCTAAGTCACATAATGCCTTCTCAATAGAGAACGTACCTATATTGCAAGGAACAGAAAAGCTACCCGGGTCCTCTAGCTTATGGGGTGCAGTGTGAGACAAATAAGAGCATGACTCTTTGGTTAATGCGACAGTATGCACATTTTCAAGTGACTTTTTCTTAGACAAGAGTTGTTTCATAAATTTAGTATAGGCAGGCACTTGATTAACTAACTCAAGGAAAGGCACTTGTACATTCAAGCTACGGATAACTTTTTCAAATTTATTGAAAGATACCTGTTCCTTCGTCCGCACTAGTCTTTCCGGATATGGGGCTGTAAGAAGTAGCTTAGCCCTCTTCTCTAAATCGCGCATGCCGGTATCCGTGGACTTGGGCTGGAAGTCCACTACTTTCTCCTTGTTGAAGCTTGAACCCTCTTCAGACCGTCTCAAATGTGAACCATTGATCGTCATCGGGTCGTATTTCGGAGCCGGGACTGACCCATCAGCACTCGGGTCTTTCCCCAATATTTTCGGGACTGTCGTGCCCTGGAACAAATGATCCCTCAAGTTGTCGGGCATCGGAGGACGAAAAATCTCGTTATCAGCAGCGATCTCAGTCGATCGACCAGTGATGTCAGTCGATCGACTGGGATGAACAGGACCAGAAGCTTCTGTAACCCGCACTTCAGTCGATCGACCGGGTATGTCAGTCGATCGACTGATATACCTGGTAGACGCCTTTTTCTTTCCTTTGCTCGTTCCAGCTTTGTTTTGACTCGGTTTTGCCTCATCTTTCGCAGTGGCATCCTCGACCATAGCAGGCCCCTCCAGGGTAGACCCACTCCTCAAAGTTATGGCATTTAGGGTCTCTTTCTGGTCAGTTTGAGTCGGTAAGTGTCCCGGAGCTCGAGTGGTACTCTTGCTAGCCAATTGAGCAATTTGGCTCTCTAGCATCTTCATCCCGGCCTCTCTAGCTTGGGACTCCGTCAGCAATAAGTTCTTCAACTCGGTGAACTCAGAATTTTGGGATTGTTGCTGCTGCTGAGGAATATACGGAGGTTTTTGATATGGTTGTTTGTGAGGGGGCACATAGGCTTGCTGCTGCTGCTGTTGTGGAGGTTGAGTCGGATTCAGGACATTCTGGCTGCTCCACCTCAAGTTGGGGTGGACATTCGGCTCATAGTACGTGTTTGTCTGCCTATAGTGTTGAAAGGCAGCACAGGACTCAAAGGGGACAGAACAATTCTCTGAGACATGCCCCTCAGCTCCACATCTTCTACGGACGAAAGGATCGTCTGAAACAGCGTTAACATGGTACATCCCTCCTTTAGAAGCTCCTCCCAATTCATATTTGTCAAACCTTGCAGTGAGAGCTTCTAGTGCAGCAACAGAGGAAGATTCAGCAGCTCTCCTCTGGTTTCCTCTCGAATTCCCATATTCAGCCTTATGAGTGGCCAAATCATCGATGATCTTCCACCCCTTAGTCTCTCCCATGTTCTCAGCAAATCGGCCATTGGCTGCAGCATCCAAAATAGCCCTCTGATCGTCATACATCCCATTATAGAACTGATTGCAAAGACTCCATTTTTCGAACCCATGGTGCGGTATGGTTCGCACCAGTTTCTTGAAAAGGACACATGCTTCGTGAAAGTTCTCATCAGATCTTTATTTAAAGCTCGTGATCTGAGCTCTAATGGCATTCGTCTTTGAGGCAGAGAAGTACTTTTTGTAGAATGCCAGGGCTAAGGAATTCCAGTCGGTGATCCCATGAGCGGCTCGGTCCAGATCTCTATACCACTCCCTTGCAGCATCACGAAGAGAGAAAATGAACATGGTCTCCTTGATCTAGTCTTGGGTCACACCGGTCGGCGGGGGTATAGAGCAACAATAATCAATAAAAATCTCCACGTGCTTGGCTGCATCTTCATTTGCAGCTCCCCCGAACTGGTTTCTCTCAACCAAGTTGATATAGGAAGGCTTTGGCTCGAATTTTCTTGCCTCCCCTGGTAGTTCGAATCCTTTGTAGAGATTCGCAGCTGTCGGCTCTGAGTGACTGGCAATGGTTGCTTCTTCAGCCATGACTGGGATTTCTGGAGAAGTGACTGTCTCAGCTGAAGAAGTAGAGGCAGGAGATGCAGGTGGATCGTCTTTGAACAGAGCGTTCTCGTAATAACTTGACAGAGTACTCAGCTCTTCCTCTGTCGGTAATACCCTTTGTGATCGTCTCAACTCGCGCAAGGATTTCTCGATCTCAGGATTTAATGGTACTATTTCACCACCCTGTGACCTGCGCATAAGAAGAAACTACAAAAAGAATATAAGAAAAGTTTAAGGAACGGATGTCCCTTAAACTAAGAAAGACTAAAAATAAAACAACTAAAAATTAGAACTATTGCTTCCCCGGCAACGGCGCCAAAATTTGATACCCGTCGTGAGGTGTCAAAAATAAATTTATAATCTCCAACTACAACTATAGCTAGCGGCAGTCGGGTCGAACCACAGAGAGGCAGACGTAATTTCTAGTTGTTTAAATTCGGTCTAATGTAACGAAAAGGTGGGGGTTTGATTGGATTTGGTCTACAACTAATGAGCAATAAAATAAAGTAAACTAAGCAAATGGATGAAATCAAGTATAAAGAGAGGTACTAGGATGGTCGGTTCGTTATAGTTTCAGCGGCAGCATACTAAACAGGTCTAAATCAAACACATGAAGCGGGAAATAAAGAGGTCCTCTCGGTCCACTCTTAACAAATAGCATCTTTCGATCTCGCTATAGGTCCCTAATATCACTAATACTAACTTTCGTCCTGAAAAGTGACTAACGGTCTAAACTTAACCTATCTTTCGATCTCAGCATAGTTTAGTCATTTTAATTGGTGATCTAACAACTGTCCCTATCTCTCGATCTAATGGGTCAGTCATAAATTAAGCATCTAACTGGTCGCATGCATTCAATTCGTTAAATACAACATTAAAATCAATTAAAATGAAAGGTAACCTCACGTGGTCAGTCGATCGACCAGGTATGGCAGTCGATCGACTGACACGCGATTTCAGTCCAAATTAATATTACGCCGCCTACGCTATAATTCCCCTACATCCTAGCACAATTAATTTAGCTACTCATGCTGAGGGTGATAACAACAATAAAACTAGGGCATAAAAGTACTGAATTCATAATTAAAGCGGTAAGATAAATAATTAACATGCAACGATAAAATTGGCTTGGAATCTAACTAGCAATTCTATACCAACAACGAAATAAAAGTGAATCGAAATAAGGCAGAAGGAATACCGAAATTGCAGAGGAATGATTAAGAATAAGAACGAAATTCCAATGCTAAAACAATGTTCCAAACCCTAATTCTTTGAATGAATAAAACTTAATGTTACTGTGTAAAACTTAGATAAAAATCGGATCCCTCAAACTGGTGTTCTAGGTTACGTTATATAGCAAATATACGTAACAATTATTATCAAAACCTAAACTCAATGGGCTTGCGCTTCCTCGGTCTTTTAATTCTCGTCTGGGATAGCAGCTTGGTCGATCGACTAAGCATGGCTGTCGATCGACTGAACAGCAATGCACAGTAGCTTCTGGATCCCGCAAGTTGGTCGATCGACTGGAGGTGGTGGTCGATCGACCGCTTTAGCTGCTACTTGACTTCATATTTCTCGTGGACTTTTTTTGGGCCTTGAAATGCGCACCGAGCTCGTTCCTTAAGCAAACACTTCACGTCAAATGCAACGCAGATACTCGGGGACGGATTTAGCTCGATTTTCGCTGGATTCTTCACATTTCTGCAATAATGTACACAAATACGGAAGTAGACGGAAATAGGGAGAAATGTAGCATAAACTACATGAATGAGCTCTGAAATGCGTGGAAAATAGGATGTAAAACATCATATAAAAGACACGCATCAATAAGCCCTCATCAAAATTCGGGTCATCCCACTCCTCCTCTCGGAGGTCGATTTCAAACCCAAGACTAAAGGTGCCCTCCATTGGCTCTCCCTCTCGGTCTCAACCAAAGGTAGCAATATGACTAAATTCTGGGTATCCGATTCCCAACCTAACCAACTTACGTTGGTGAACAAGGGTCACAAACCAACACTACCCAAAATAGGCCAATTTATCAAAACAATCCTCTAGCCTACCCTTATCAAACCTTCCCAACAACAAGCCTTAATAGGAATCAATCAAGCAAATTATACATGTTGGGTTAAACTGAGTCCTAGTGAAAAGACTACTCACTAATCATTGTTCTTAAGACAAAACAATTAATAAAGATGGGTTCTTTAAACATGAACATGATGTGAAGTTGGATTCTACAATTAATCATGCAATAATTCAACAAAACTAAGATGAAAGACAAATTAAGCTAAGATGAGAAAGGATTAAGGCAAAAGACACAAACTTTGACACAAAAACCCAAAGATTCAATCTTTGGATGAGAACAACAATGGTGCACAAGGAAGAGATGAAAAAGAGAGAGAAAAATAACAATCAAATAACAAAAGAGAAGCATTCTAGCATAAACAATTAAACAAAACCTAAGAGAAAGCAAATGTAAACAAATGAAACTAAGGAAGAAAATTGTACCAATTCAATAGAAAGAAGGAAACTTGGATTGAAAAAAAAGGATGGAGAAATCTTCAACCTTGTTACAATCCAATTACTAAAACTAATAATCTACTAATTATTGAAGGAATTAGTCTAATTAGGGAAAGATTAGCAAAGTAATTAGCAAAGTTTCTAACTTGGAGAATGGCCTTAATGTAGATCTCGAGTAGTTCTATTTATACCAAGGGCTCAAAAAGAACAAATGCAAGAGTGAAAAGACTGATAAAAGCCCAATTCACGGGTCCGCCCGGTGTAGTGAACACCGGCCGCCCCTCTTTACGCAGGATGGAGGGCACTTACGCCCGGCTTGTGAGATACACCCATGAAAGCCATATTTCTACACCCTACGACCTTGAGTTACACCTTGACTGAAGTGGTTACACCTAGGCTCATTCCAATGCACTCACAATAGTGAAAAAGATGCATCATATGCCCTTGATTTGTACCTTGACCGAAGTGGATACACCCAAGTGGCTTCATAGAGGCTTCAACTCTTCACTTGCAATCGGTTCCACTCTTTACTCGATATTCCGTATAGCCTACAAATGCGTGAAATACTTCAAATACCTAGCAAATGCAAACATGATAGAATAAAGAGAATTTTGCATATAATTAGATCAAAATTAGGATAACGAGAAGGGTTTTAGGCACAAAAATGGGGTAGATAACGGAGTTATTAGTACTCCTTACACTAAAAGGCATTCTACCAAATAAAATATTATAATAACTTAGATGTAAGGATTACCGTTCTCCCGGAGGACACAAGAATTTTTGTAATTTAGACCTCTTGCATTGAGACGTTGCTAATTCAAAGAGTAACTATTACTCCCTCCGTCCCGGTCATTTGTTGTCCTTTGATTTTGGCATAAAGACCCGGGAAAGGAGAGAGAGTCAATTACTGAATGACAAGTGAAATAAATTGAGTGTAAATGATAAAATTGTTCATCAAATTCATTCTTAAAATAAAAAAGACAACAGTTGACTAGGACACCCCAATATGAAAAAGGACAATAAAGGACCGGGACAGGGTACTAAGAGCATCCACAATAGATAGGATGTTATCTTCCTCCTATTTTTTCACTCTTCCTCTATTTTTTCGACACCTCATTTTTTTTTTCATCAATCTCATTTCTCACCATTACCATCCTCTTCCATTATTTTTTCCCAAAATAGAGAGGATCTTCTCATATTACCTCTCTTACGTTAAATAATCTCAAAATTCTACAAAAGATAAAAATAAAAGAATTATTATGCACACGACAAATAGTGATTGGTTTGTGGGCAATAGGGCCAATGTAAGCTTTCTCTAAAACTAGAGGAAGTAAGCATCTTCCTTTTGCTAAGAGGATATGTAACATGTGCCTCACAATAGAGAGGATGTCCTTTTAAAGGAAATAAAGTGTTAAGAGGATCTATCATCATTCATCTCTATTATGGGTGCTCTAAGTAAATGATAAGAGCATGCACTATTGCACTTGTCTATTATACGAGAGCAAGTGTCTTTTTATCAAATTCCGATGCAATCTATGTTTTTGATTTTTTCAATGCACATAACACCGTCCTATACATTCTACCGTAATAATAACTGTTTACTACTCGTATTTATGGAAAAGTAGTTACTATTTATCAAAAAAAATCGCAGGGGTAAAATACCTAATTTTAGTATGAGACGGTGTAATGTAAATATGTAATAACTACTATTTAGAAAAAAAATCATTTAAAAACCCAAGTATCCATACCGAACTGATTACCCATTTTACTAACATCTCTAGGCATAAAGAAAGTAGTTTAGAAGACGGATTTTTGCTACTCCAATTATTGCTGAATAGTAGATAAGTAAATATTATTTGATTAATTGGTGGTGTATAAAAGTCTCATACACCTAATATAAATCTACCGTCCAGCATACTGTTTTCATCAACAGTATAACTATTTAATTAATTTTGCTTCTACTCCCTCTGTACCATACCAATGGTAACACTTACTATAAACGGACGTATCACACCAAGGGTAACATCCTATATTTAGCCCACATATTACCAAGTTATTCTTATACCCTTTCGATATTTACACAAAATGTCATTACATATCCCGCCAACCAACCCACAATTACATATCCCACCTATTTTGTTTTCTCTCCTTACTCTTATTTTTTCCACTATTAGAGATATTAGTTAGTATAAGATATTATTATGGGTATCATAATAATATCCTATAGAATATTAGGAATATTCTTGGATTATCCTCCAAGACGGTTTACTATATTATGTAACTGACTCATTAATAATAATCACCTCATTCAGGTATTCTCTCCCTTCTATTATTAACATGGTATCAGCCTAAATTCGATCCACTCAAAAACTCTTCCACCTGCTACAATCTCGTGTGTTAATCGCCGGCCGGAGATGGTCGTCTTATACCATCTCCGGCGGGTATCCCGTTAAAAATATAGATCCGTTCACCTTTATTTTGTAGTTTTATTATCTTACAATTAAATAATAAAGTCTAGGCCCCACCCACAAACCTCCTTTACCCAGTACCCTTTGTTTCCCAAATTCCCCAACCCCGTAACCCTATTCCTTTACCTCACGTCCCCACCCTAAGCCAACCACCTAGCCACCACCTCTTATCCTGTCCACCATATCCGCCGCCTACCTGTCCACGCCCGCCTCCCACAACAGTTGCCGCCCTTGCCACATGCCCCGACTGCCTTCATCCAACCCGACAAACCCAAATCACACCCCACACCTCCCGCCACCAACAATATCCGACCGACCATCGCCATCCACCCATGCCTTTAGCCTCACTCCTACGCTTAGGCCCTGTTCTTTTGGACTGAAACTTATAGGATCTCGAATCGAATCGAACTTATAAGATCTCGAATCGAATCGAATCGAACTTATAGGATCTCGAATCGAACTTATAGGATCTGAACTTAACTGAACTTATAGGATCTGAATTTAACTGAACTTATAAGATCTGAACTGAACTTATACGATCTGAACTGAACTGAACTTATAAGATCTGAACTGTACTTAAATTAAGTGACGTATAGGATCTGGACTGAACTTATAGGATCTGAACTTATAGGATCTGAACTGAACTTATAGGATCTGAACTGAACTTATAGGATCGAATCGAATCGAAATTATAGGATCTCGAATCGAATCGAACTTATAGGATCGAATCGAACTTATAAGATCTCGAATCGAATCGAATCGAACTTATAGGATATGAAGTTAACTTAAATTAAGTGACTTTAAGTCCAAAAGAACAGGGCCTTAATATTTTAATATAAGAAGTATATTAACTAAATTTCTCCACCCTCCACCCGTTGTTTCTCATTCCGGTTGCCGCCGACGATAGTCGCCTTGTTGTTCCGTCCATGCTTAGACCGCTCTCCGACTTGCTGCAGTCCTTTGTTGCTTTGGCAACCCTATCTGCCTTGTTGCTTTGGCAACCGCCTTGTGTCATCGCATCCCATTTGTGATGCCCTATCTAAACCACCGACACGTTCCCTCATCGTCTTACTGTTGTCCGCCTCGGGTTCGCCCAACGGTCCCAGAAACCACCGCTGCCTAACGGGCTGGTTGGTATGACTTCGTCGGCCATTTCATTTGGTCAGCTTTGGACGTGTGCCTTGTTTTGGTTTAGCAATATTGTTTTTATTTTGTTTGTACGGTTGATTAGTTTGCTTCGGCCCTCACCGTACTGGTGTTTCACGAGTTTGCTTCGGCCCTCGTGCACCATTTGTTTTTTTATGTTGTCGGTGTTTCACAAGTTTTCTTCGGCCCTCGTGCACCATTTGTTTTTTTTATATTGTCGGTGTTTCACGAGTTTGCTTCGGCTCTC
Organism: Silene latifolia; assembly: GCF_048544455.1. Classification (NCBI taxonomy): domain Eukaryota; kingdom Viridiplantae; phylum Streptophyta; class Magnoliopsida; order Caryophyllales; family Caryophyllaceae; genus Silene; species Silene latifolia. The sequence goes on from NC_133527.1 coordinate 190,909,658, forward strand.
GTACACCTTGACGTTTTAGTTTTGCGTCTCACGAGTAGTTTCGACGCTCGTGCACAATTAGTTTTCAATTAGTGTTAATTATGTGTGGCTCTACTATTGGCATGATCCAGACAATCGCAAGCTACTATATCCGGTTTAAGCATCGACAACGATCAACTCGGCTCCTCTGCGTGGCATCAGCGACTATTCTTTTTTAGTCCAGTCAAAGTGTCCGTTAACTACTGCTTTGACTGAGGGGGTGTATTAGAGATATTAGTTAGTATAAGATATTAGTAAAGATATTATTATGGATATCATAATAATATCCTATAGAATATTAGGAATATTCTTGGATTATCCTTCAAGACGGTTTACTATATAATGTAACCTACTCATTAATAATAATCACCTTATTCACTTATTCTCTCCCTTCTATTATTAACATCCACCTTTTTTTAAATACTTCACTTTCCCCTATGTTACCTTTGGTGTGGTAAGGAGGGAGTATCATTCATGACTAATAATAATAATTATTGATTTTGATTCATATAATTCAGACTCATCATATATAACGAGCCTTTATTACTACGTGTGGTCATTCAGACCCACCCATGCAATCATGCAAATCAATTATTAACCACAAACTAATCTAGATCTCGTGCAATGCATGCGCAGTATATATATAGGGTTGTTATTTTTAGCGTATTTTAGTTATAGGTTAAATCAACACGTTATTAATTTTCATATTTCACGCCAAAATATTTTGATTGGAGGAAAAAAAAGAATATATATATATATATTAATAATTTTTTTTTGTAACTCGAAACTAATGATGTCTATTTTAAATTCTCTCAAAAAATTCATCATATAAGCTAATAATAAGAGCTTATAATTTTATTTGTTGTAGGTAATTATGCGTCATAATCATTAATAATAGGATTAATAGCTCCAAATAAAAAATTTAAACTTAGCAATATAATTTATGGGTTTATATCAAATTTATTTTATTTCAATCAATAATTACGGAATACATATATATTTGAGTTTAATAACAAAATTAAATTTGATAAAGGGAGTGCTTTTAGAGGGAAGACATTTTACAATCCTTATTCTTTCAGTATAAGGAGGATTCTTATTTAAGACAGATTCTGTTTGTCTTAAATTTAAAACATGTCAAATATAGCTCCTAAATTTTATAGTAAATCTTTAAAAAGGGATTCAAACATAATTTTGATAAATAATACTCCCTCCTATTCTACATAATTGTCCCATTTAGAGGATGGCACAAGAATTAAGGAGGGTAGTATAATAATGAAAAGTAATACTTTGGGGTAAGATGTTTGGATGAAGGGTATTATGATTATGATGAGTAATGAATTATTTAAGAGGGTAATTACTCCCTCCTTTTTTACACACCAAAATTTGTTTCCCTCCAAATTCATAAACACAGTGCTGATAAAATAACGGTTTTGCGTACATACAGTCAGTTTTGCGTAGAAATTAAATTACATGAACTTAAATTATTACACATTCTAAATTGTAATTAAATTACATAATTAAATTACATTAACTTAAAACAAAATTACATTAAACTCTAAATTAACATTAAATTACACAAAAACTTGATTAAATTACAAGCACAAGTGAAGATCAAAACAGAAGGATGGACTTGATTAACTTTCGATTTTCTTCATCTAATCTTGATTAGCCCATATCGATTGTTCCATAAACCAAGATAACCCAAATTGTCAGTCCAAGTGTTAGATATCCAACTCACCAATATTGCAATTTGACACCAAAAATCAAATTTGGAGCCAAAAATACAAAGAGGTTTCATTACAGCGCCAAAACCAAATTGCCAAAAATACAAAGAGGTTTTATTATGGCGCCAAAACCAAATTCTCAAAAGAGTGCAAAGTTCTTTGTTCTATAAATAGAAGGTGTATTTATTAGGGTTCATTCATTTACTTCAGTCCAAAAAACCACTTTGAAACAAACATCTTTCAAACAAAAAAATAAAAAAAAGTAATCATGAAGAATCTCACAAACTTAGAAAGATCAAAAATTAATGAAACATTATTGGAAAACAGCACTAATGGAAAACCAAGGTACGGCATTATCAATGAAGTTGCAGCAAGGTTTTCAGTGGACAGGAAAACCATACAAAGGTTATGGAAATCAGCAGGGTTACAAAGAAATGCATCTATACCCGTCAATGTGAGCAGCAAGAAGAAAGGAAGCAAGAAAGTAGGGAGGGTGGTGTTAGATGAAGAAAAGCTGAAGTCAATTGATCTTCTAAACAGGACAACACAACACTCACTTGCTGAAAATTTAGGAGTGAGTCAGTCAACAGTTTCAAGATGGGTTATGTCAAAGAAGATCAGGTCACACACAAATGCACTCAAACCAGGTTTGACTGATAAAAACAAACTTGCTAGATTAATTTTCAGTCTACAACATCTAGATTATCATCAACTAACTAAAAGAGTGGTTTTCAAAGATCAAAGCAATATCATACATATGGATGAGAAATGGTTTTCTAAAACTAAACCTACTACAAGATTTTACTTGGCTAAGAGTGAAACAGATCCTCATAGGTGTGTGCAGTCAAAAAGTTTCATAGAAAAAGTAATGTTTATGTCTGCTGTAGGAAGACCAAAGTATGGGTCAAATGGTGATCTTATTTTTGATGGAAAGATAGGTATTTGGCCCTTTGTTATACAAGTACCAGCACAAAGAAATTCCAAAAACAGGCCAATGGGTACAGTAGAAACAAAATGCATTGAGTCTATAAACAAACAAGTAACCAAAGATATAATTCTAAACTGTGTGTTGCCAGCAATAAAGGCCAAATGGCCTTCTAATGTGAGTAAGCGCATAATTATTCAACAAGATAATGCTCGCCCACATTTTAGCAATGATGATCCAGATTTTAGAAAGGCAGCAACATCAGATGGCTGGCAGATTGAGTTGGCTTATCAAACACCCAATTCACCAGACTTAAATGTCTTGGATTTGGGGTTTTTTAGGTCAATCCAATCTCTCCAACAAAAAAAAAAGGCAATCAAGTTGGATGAACTTATTCATAACACAATCCAGGCATATGAAGAACAAGATGTTCTTAAACTTAATTATGTGTGGATAACATTGCAGGCATGTATGCTTGAAATAATGAAAAGAAAAGGTGGCATAGATTACCCTGTGCCACATATGCACAAAACAAAACTAGTTGCAGCTGGTTTATTGCCTGAATATTTGAATGCTAACATTGATTTAGTGAAAGAATGCATACAATATGCACAGAATGTTGGTGATCCAAGCACTATAAGTGAATTAGTGAATTCACTTCACATAATAACAGAGAATGCAGAAAATACAGCAGGTACCAGTGGCACCAGTAATGAACCAACAGGGGACACTGAGCCTGTTGGCAGCATTACTGAAGCAGGTGAAGGTAGTAATGAACCAACATTGGGGATTTATCCCCCTGTTGGTAGCATTACTGATTGGTTCTTAGATTTATGTGCAAGGGAATGAAGAAGCTTATATAAACATCATCAGTATGAAAGATTTTGGACAGTTACAACTTAGCAAAGACTGGATATCTTATCAAAGTCACCATTTTCGCAGATAAAGTAAGCAGCAAGGACAGCAAACAATCAAGAAGGCCACAGTGAAGCATTTTGTTTAGTCTGTATTTGGTTTTGTTGAAGAACTTTGCCACTCTTTTGTACTATTCAGTCTTTGCCACTAAGGATATTAACTTCAGACATGAGCAATTGAATACAATTAGCTTTAGTAAACAACAATGTTGTCCATACACAGCCTCATCACTACAAATGGTGGTGGCATTGTATATGAACAACAACTTATCAGGCAATCAACTACCCTCAACATTAGAGATCATCGGGTAGATCAAATTAGAAGAAACAGACATTATATAACCACCAGCAATCATCACCAGTCCAAAAAAAAATTCAATGTAAAAAATTAAAGGAACAAGAAATCAACCTCCTGACGATTCGTCTTCGTCTGCAGGACCAAAACCAGGCCAATATTTAGAAAGCTCTCCCAGAAACCACTTTGTAATAACCGGATTTTTTCGTATGGACACCGGATCTAATTCCCCATCGGAATTACAGACAACACCAGAGTTACATGCAACATCATCTCTTTTCTCCCTTGCACTCTCTTCCTTTTCATACTCCAAAAAAATCCCAAATTCAGGCCATGATCTACATAGATCTTCCATAAACATTAATCTGGTCTGACCAGATTGACGACTTGCTAACCAACTCTTCGCCTCCCTCTCATAATCTCCTCTCTTTGAATTAACCATCATCCTCAAATCCATCTCCTCATCCACGATTGTAAAAGGAGCAATATTTGAGCAACATGCAACAACATCAGACTTACCATCATCAACTTCGTCCCCTTCCATATCCATCTCAGATTCACCACACAAATAATAATCTTCATATTTCTTCTCCATAGCACGAAGATCAAAATAAGACCGACTAGATTCAGATTTTTCCATCACGGAGGCACCACCCAGATCAAAATTTGAAAAAAAATCAGATTAATCAAAGGCGATGAACGAATATTATGAATAATAATCAATGTTTGATAAAGATTAAAAGAGGCGATGAAGTTTTGATGAAGAATGGAAGAGGAGATGATAAATCTGATGATGTTTAGAAGGGAAAACAATGGCGGTTGAGAGAGAAAGAGAGGAAGTGAGAGGCGGAAGAGAGAGAGCTAGGGTTTTGAGGGGATGTGGACGGGAATAAAAGGCGCGAGAGATTAGGGTTAATGGGATTGGGCTGGGTTGGTTTACGGATTAAATAGATTAGTGGGCTAGATTAGTGAGTGTTAGGATGGGTTATGGGTAGGTTGATTTGTAAATATTGAAAAGTAACAAGGGTAGTATGGTAATTACGTAAGGAAAAACATGTCCAAAAATAGACAATGGGACAGTTACCTGACTAGAAGAAAATGGACAATGGGACTATTATCCAGAATAGGAGGGAGTATTAATTACAACAACTCTCCCTTCTGACGGACAAATTCGTCACAAGCTTGCGATGGATCAAGTATTATGGATATATAAGACAAAACAGTTTTCTATTCCTTAGGCACTCTACTTTTGTCTTATCTATCCCACATGGATAGTACTTGACCCGTTGCAAATCGCGACGGATATACTCGTCACAAGGTCGCGACGGATATACTCGTCACAAATGAGAATCTCCTATTTACTAAATGAATAGGCGAAACTCCAATTTTTCCCGCCTAAAATATATTTTCTAGAATAATACTTGGTATTTTTAGCATATACTATAGGTGTGGACATGATAAGTTATAAATGGATATAATCTTTTGTATTTAAATATTTATAACATTTATTAACTTTTTATGATAATAAGTTGTGGCTAAAAAATATGGTATAAGTAAATATTTGTTAAAATTCATTAACTTTTTATGATAAAAATTTGCGACTAAAAATACTCCCTCCCATCCACTCTTTTCATCCCTATTTCCTAAAACGGATTATTCAGGTTTTCTTCTCCTTTCCTTTTTAAGAAAGTTTTTATTAATATTATATTCCTACCTCTCTTCATTCATCAAACCCCACCATATCCTTTATTAATATTTAATTTTAGTTATTCCTACCTCTCTTCAATAACCAAACCCCACCCATCTCCTTTATTAATATTTAATTCTAATTATTCATACCTTTCTTCAATTACCAAACCCCACTCATATCTTTATCAATATTATACTCTCCACCCTTAATCCGCGTGCCAATTTCAAAGGGGAAGAAAAGAGTGGATAGGAGGGAGTATATTGTTATTAGTAAATATTTGTAAATTAACCTCATTAATTTCTCGGAAAAAAAAACAAAAAAAATTCAAAAAAAAAATACTCATTTTATTACTTCTTACGATTTAAATTTTTATTTATTTCTCTAATCAAAATATATTAAGGAGAAACATGAAAAATAAGTGAATTGTCAATTTAAATTATATAAATAATACACTAAAAAATAACTCTATAAATACCGTGCATATATCGCACTAGGTTTATATTAATAATAACTCTATAAATACCGCGCATTTATTACGCAATCTAAACTAGTTTGTTTATTAATTATTCTTATTTTACGATAGATTAGTGTCCTCTACTTTGTTATTACTACATATGGTCAGTGAGACCCACTCACGCAATTATGCAAACCACCCTATAATTATAAAACGGATTCGAGCCTAACTTTTATAATAAGTAATACTCCCTCTATTTCGGTGAATTATTATTTATTTTTTTTACATAAAGACGAATGCATAAGAAATAAATTAGGGTAAAATTGTCTAAGTTTAAATATTTAATATAAAAAATACTTGTCTAAAATAAAAATAGATTACAAATAAATGATGCTCTAAAAATAAAAATAGATAACAGGAATAGTAATATTTATTTTTAGGGGTTGTTTGGTTCACTATGGGAAGATGAAATTCCTAGGAAGTTAAGTTCATGTGAATTTGTAATTCATGTGAATTGTAAAAATGTTGTTTGGTTGTCATGTGGGAAATGAATTCATGTGGGAAGTTGCACTTACCAAGGGGGGCTAGGTAAGCAACTTCCTACATTATCGAGGAATTGAAGTTCCTTGGGAAGTTCTAATTCCCATGAAATGGGCAACCAAACAACATCATATTTAAGCAATTCATGGGAATTTCTACTTCCCATGATTTAAGAGGGTAACCAAACAACCCCTTAGTATCAGGGTAAAATCGTCTTAGTTCAAATATTTAATATTTGCATGAAACTTGACGCCATGTTCAAACTGCAGGTGACTCCTTATGGATGAGTAATTGAGTATAAACTATACAAGCATTCAATTATTAAACCACGAGATACACCCCAACCGAGTCGCAATCATTCTTTTTATTTTTTTGTTTTCTTTCCTCTCTAATTCAAATAAAATTTATTAGAGATAAGCACAAATTTTGTTACTCGGTAAGACTAGATGAATATATAATTTAAATTGACAATTATATATCGGTAAAATCGTCTTAGTTCAAATATATATAATTTTGTTACCCGAAACAACCCGGCTCGCTTGACCCAAAATGGACCCGACCAACAAACCCGAAACAAACCTGAAACTCGAAATGACCCGAAATCAATGAGAGACCCGAAGTGACCCCACCCAAATTAGCCCAACCCAAACCCAACCCGATAACCCGTTTTGCCAGGTCTACAGTTTATAAAACGCGCATTAATTGTGTGAGATCTAAATTAATTTGTTTATTAATTATTCTTATTTTACGATAGATTAGTGTCCCCTACATTGATTTTGTTATTACTACGTGTGGTCACTGAGTCCCACTCATGCAATTATGCAAACCACCTTATAATTATAACACAAATTATCATTTGTGACGGCGATATCCGTCACAAGTGACGGATACCGTTTCCTCTCACAAATAATCCATAAGAGGTGAGTGGGGAAGCACATGGGGGTGCCCACCTTATCCCTTCTCCCCTTTTTGTGAGAGGTCACAAGCTTGTGACGAGAATAGTCCGTCACAAGCAAGACTAGCTGTAATTATAAAACGGATTCGAACTTAACTTTTATAATAAATAAGTAATAGTCTCTCCATTTCGGTGAATTATTATCTATTTTTTTACACAAAAACCAATACATGTAAAATAAGCTATTAGAGAATATAGATATATTGAGATATAAAAATAGATAAATAAATAATGTACCCAAAAATAAAAGTAGATAATGTTAAGATATCGTAAATATCTTGTAGCATAATTATCTTATGTAATCTTTATTATTATTTTGTCCTATCTTTTGTAATCTTTTAGTTTCCTAATTCCTCTCATTAGGGTTTATAGCTACCTTGTATCCCTTGTATTTATACCTGCTAACCTTAATAATATTCTTTAAGCTTTTCCATACATTGCCTGCTCTTCTTACATGGTATCAGGAGACCTTTGATCCTCCCACAAACAAAACTCGACATTACCATGTCGACTTCTCATTCTATTCCCAACACCGCTTTGAACCGAGCAAACCCCTCATCACTCTTAATGTCCATTCTGTTGATAAATTCGACGGCTCGAACTATCAACAATGGAAACTTCAAATCACTTCTCTTTTGATTGGTTATGACCTCTATGGTTATATTGACGGGTCATTACCATGTCCTGCCGCCACCATCAAGGAGAAAGACAAAGACACATCAAAGCCGAATCCTGCGTACTCCACTTGGTATCGACAAGACTAGCTGTAATTATAAAACGGATTCGAACCTAACTTTTATAATAAATAAGTAATAGTCTCTCCATTTCGGTGAATTATTATCTATTTTTTTACACAAAAACCAATACATGTAAAATAAGCTATTAGAGAATATAGATATATTGAGATATAAAAATAGATAAATAAATAATGTACCCAAAAATAAAAGTAGATAATGTTAAGATATCGTAAATATCTTGTAGCATAATTATCTTATGTAATCTTTATTATTATTTTGTCCTATCTTTTGTAATCTTTTAGTTTCCTAATTCCTCTCATTAGGGTTTATAGCTACCTTGTATCCCTTGTATTTATACCTGCTAACCTTAATAATATTCTTTAAGCTTTTCCATACATTGCCTGCTCTTCTTACATGGTATCAGGAGACCTTTGATTCTCCCACAAACAAAACTCGACATTACCATGTCGACTTCTCATTCTATTCCCAACACTGCTGAACCGAGCAAACCCCTCATCACTCTTAATGTCCATTCTGTTGATAAATTCGACGGCTCGAACTATCAACAATGGAAACTTCAAATCACTTCTCTTTTTATTGGTTATGACCTCTATGGTTATATTGACGGGTCATTACCATGTCCTGCCGCCACCATCAAGGAGAAAGACAAAGACACATCAAAGCCGAATCCTGCGTACTCCACTTGGTATCGACAAGATAAACTGCTCTTCGGTGCCTTGGCCGGTACTCTTGACAAATCTGTTGCCTCCCTCCTCACCCGCACCTCCACCTCTAAAGCCCTCTGGGACACTCTATCCAACACCTATGCCCTTCCATCCCGTGGCCACATCAAGCAACTCAAGTTCAAACTGAAACATATAACCAAAGGTTCCACTTCTATAGCCGAATACATGAACTCTATCAAAACTACCTCTGATGAACTAGCGTTGCTTGGTCACCCTTACTCTGTTGAGGACCTTACTGACCGCATTATAGAAGGCCTTGATGACCCTCGCTACCAACCTGTCATTGATGCCGTTAATGCTCGTGACACCTCTATCTCCTTTGCCGAACTCCACGAAAAACTAATCAACAAAGAACTTACCCTCCGCATCCAAGATCACGCCTCACCCACCACCTTCCCTGCCACTGTTAATGCCACAACTTCCGCTGCCCGTTCATACTACAAACCCAAATATACACCCCCTCCTACCACCCTCCCTCCCACTCACCAACAACCTAACCAAAACCCAAACAATCCGTATCGTGGGCGTTGTCACTGGTGCAATGTCCAAGGTCACACTCTTTCCTTCTGTCCTGTGTTCAAGAATTTGTATCCCAACATCACTGTGCCTCGTCACCCCAGACCTGCTCCTAATCCCCAAGTCCAAACCGCTATCCTTCCACCCCCATCTGCTCCTGCCCCTCCACGTCCTTGGCTGCTCGATACTGGCGCCTCACATCATGTCGCCAGTGACCTATCTCACCTCTCGCTCCACTGCCCCTATGACGGAACTGATGAAATGATAATTGGTGATGGCTCCTCGCTTCCAATTACTCATACTGGTTCCGCTCTTCTCCCCTCTTCCTCTCGTTCTTTTTCCATATCTAATGTTCTCTGTGTTCCTTCCATTTGCAAAAACATCATCTCTCGTTGCTCAATTCATTCGAAACTAACACTCATATTGTTTTCTCCTCGTCTTTCTTTCTTGTGAAGGATGCTCAGACGGGGGCACTCCTCCATCAGGGCCCTGCTAGAGATGGCGTATACTACTGGTCTTCTTCACCCTCACCTCTCGCTCTCACTGCCTCCCACAAAGCCATCGATCTGCATCACAAAGTCGGCCACCCTCTACCCTCGTCTTACAAAGAATTAGCTAGTTATTTCAATTATTCGCTTAGCAACAATTTTCATTGTAATTCATGCCTTTCAAATAAAAGTACTAAACTTCCTTTTTCTACTTCCTCTCTAGTTACCACATCTCCGCTTGAGATTATTTTTAGCGATGTATGGACATCTCCGCTTTACTCGTTTGATAATTTCAAATATTACATTGTCTTCATTGATCACTTCACTAAATTTATTTGGCTTTACCCGATGAAACGAAAATCTGACTCTTACTCTATTTTCTCTAAATTTCACCCTCTTGTAGAAAAACAATTCTCGAAATCCATTAAAACCTTGTACTCTGACAATGGCGGTGAATTCGAAAAACTCGCACCATACCTCTCATCTCACGGAATCTCTCACCTCAAGTCCCCACCCCACACTCCCGAGCACAATGGCTATGCCGAACGTCGTCATCGAAGTATTGTTGACACAGGTCTAGCTCTTTTGTCCCACTCGTCTATGCCGCCTGAATATTGGACTTATGCCTTCTCAACTGCGGCATATCTTATTAACCGTCTTCCGACCCCGACGCTCAATAATTCCACTCCTTATCAGACTCTCTTTGGTCATCCTCCCAAGTATCACAACCTCCGTAACTTCGGGTGCCTTTGTTACCCGTGGTTACGTCCCTACTCCAATCATAAACTTGATGCTCGTTCACTTCCCTGTGTATTTTTTGGATACTCCCCAACTCAACACTCCTTTCTGTGTCTTGATCCTAAGACGAGCCGAGTCTACTCCTCCCGTCATGTTCGCTTTGTCGAGTCAGTCTACCCGTTTCACACCTCATCTCCTCCCTCAACCAAACCCACCACGGACTAATGGGTCACTTTCTCTATCCCCATTATCACCTCTCCACAGTCTAACCCTTCCTCCCCTCTAACCCAATCCCCAAACACTCCTCTGCCACAGTCCCCTGTATCCTCCCCCCCTCCGAATTCCCCACCTGTGTCCTCTCCTCCACCACCCCCTTCTCCTCCTCCACCACCCCCTCCTCCTCCTCCACCACGCAAACATGAAACCCGAGCCTCCCACAATATCTTTAAACCCATCAACCGCATGAATCTCTCTGCCGAACTCCATCACCCAAAACCCACCTCTGTCAAAACTGCACTCCATTCGCCCGTATGGCATGCTGCTATGCGGACCCAATTTGAAGCCCTCCTATCCAACCACACTTGGGACCTAGTTCCCCCCTCACCCACTCAGAATGTTGTTGGCTGCAAATGGGTGTTTCGTACTAAGTACAAACCCGATGGCACGATTGATAAACACAAAGCCCGCCTTGTTGCCAAGGGGTTCCACCAACGCCCTGGCCTTGACTACACCGAAACCTTTAGCCCTGTCGTGAAACCGGCCACGGTCCGAACTTTGCTAAGTCTTGCCGTTATGAATAGTTGGGTACTTCGTCAACTTGATGTGAATGATGCATTTCTCCAAGGCTCGCTCACTGAAACTGTTTTTATGGCCCAACCTCCTGGGTTTGTTGACCCGGCCAATCCCTCTCATGTTTGTCGTCTTCGTAAGGCCATCTATGGTCTTAAGCAGGCTCCGAGGGCTTGGTACAATGAGCTCCGTACCTATCTCCTCCGGATTGGGTTCACTAACTCGGTCTCGGACACTTCCCTCTTCATCCATCACGCTTCTAACCCCATATATGTTCTTGTTTATGTAGATGATATTATTGTTACAGGTCCGAATGCTTCCTCTGTTGCTGAATTCATTGGTGCTCTCGCCTCTCGCTTCTCCCTCAAGGACCTCGGGAACCTGTCCTATTTCCTTGGTGTTGAAGTACACCACCATCCCTCTGGTTTGTTTCTAAGTCAGCAAAAATATGTCGCTGACCTACTTGACCGTGCCTCCATGTCTAACTCTAAGCCAGCTTCAACGCCCCTTGATCCCTCCACCCGGTTGACTCCCCATGAAGGTGAGCTCCTCACTGACCCCACATCCTATCGCACATTGGTAGGTGGGCTGCAATATCTGTCCTTGACACGCCCTGACTTGGCGTATGGTGTCAGTCGTTTGTCTCAGTTTATGCATTCCCCGACCACAGTACACTGGTCTGCACTAAAGCGTCTTCTTCGCTACTTGTCTGGTACTGCTACAATGGGGTTATGGCTGCGTAAGTCCTCTCCGCTCCTGCTTCACGCCTTTTCTGATGCGAGTTGGGTTGGCGAACAAGATAATTATATCTCCACTGGTGCCTATATTGTCTATCTTGGTTGCAATCCAATTTCTTGGAGCTCTAAGAAACAACGGACCATTGCTCGTTCCTCCACTGAGGCCGAGTACCGTTCCATTGCCAACACGGCGGCTGAGCTGTCTTGGATTCAAAACTTGTTCCGTGAGCTTCACATTGTCCTTCCTTCCTCGCCCACAATTTTTTGTGACAATGTTGGGGCTACCCAGTTGAGTGCAAATCCCGTCTTCCATTCGAGAATGAAGCACCTTGCTCTTGACTTTCATTTCATTCGTGAAAAGGTGCGGTCGGTGATTTGCGTGTTACTACAAAGTGCACAATGATGATCAATTAGCGACGCGCTAACCAAGCCTTTATCTCGTCCTCGTCTGCAAATGCTACTCTCCAAGATCGGCCTTTCTTCACGGACGTCCGTCTTGCGGGGGCATGTTCAGATATCGTAAATATCTTGTAGCATAATTATCTTATGTAATCTTTATTATTATTTTGTCCTATCTTTTGTAATCTTTTAGTTTCCTAATTCCTCTCATTAGGGTTTATAGTTACCTTGTATCCCTTGTATTTATACCTGCTAACCTTAATAATATTCTTTAAGCTTTTCCATACATTGCCCGCTCTTCTTAGGATAACAATTCACCGAATAAAGGGAGTAGTAATATTTATTTTAGTATTAAGGTAAAATCGTTTAGTTCAAATTATTAATATTGATTTGCATGAAACTCGACGCCATGTTGACTCCTTAGCATTCAATTATTAAACTACGAGATACACCCCAACCGAGTCGCAATCATTCTTTTTATTTTTTTATTTTTTTTCCTCTCTAATTCAAATAAAATTTATTAGAGATAAGCACAAATTTTGTTACTCGGTAAGACTAGATGGATATATAGAGAGCAACTAGACTTGTTTACGACTGCATTATTAGCTATTTTAACTATAAGAAGGATCAAATATCATCTCACATGTATATAAGATAAATGTTGCTTTTTTCCAATGCATTCTGCCAAGACGGTGCTCGAGACATTATGTATTTAGCATTTTAAATTGTATCTACATCGTATACATATGCATGGCCGACATTATGTATTTGAGACGGTCATTTTTATATGCACCGTAACAGGCGGATAATAGCGTAGAAACGGTTTGCTGTGATTTAGACTGTGACGGTTTCCAGTTAGTCGATGAAGCATCAATAACTTGGATTGTTATTGATGTACAAATCTACCTGGTATAACATTTTTAATGTTCCATATTTGAGATTGGATATTCACAAATGTGGATATGCCTTGGTTATCTGTTTACCTTTTATATTTTTAAGTATTTTAATTTAAGGTAAACAACTGCTAAGGACGAAGAGTCTTGAATGAAGTACGTACGTGTGTAGATTGCATGATTTGCATCTAGCTGTCTGATAAAATTTGCACAATTTCCTAACGAATCTTACCATGCACTGTTCACTAAGATTAAAAATAAATACAGTACAGTACAATAGATGCTTAGTGTCGACACGTCTCAATTAATGCAAATTGATTAATTACGAATTAATTAGTTGGTTTATGAATGCGAGAAGATAATTATAAGATAGTAACTAGCTAATAAATAGTTATACCGTTAGAATAGTACATTATTTTATCGGTCTGTAAGAAGGGGAGATCGGAAAAGATCGGGCGTGTCAGAGAGCTAGCATTATATTATAGCTCGGTTGGTGGACGTTAACTTTTGACGATAATACGATTAACAGGTTAATGAGAGGCCGAATATTTCATGAAACGGAACCTGCGAGGAAGTTTATTAAGGAAAATTAGTACTTAATCTTGTGTTTAGACCGATCTCCGATTTCTTGTATTGAAACAGAATTATTTCATAGACAATAATTTAATTAGTCTATTAATTTTTCATTTTATATCTGACTCGGTATTAATTACCCTCCTCGAAGCAGAATCTCTAACAAATCTCACTAACCTCATTATTAGGATTTAAAAATTAAAACAAACTGTTGATTGATAGCAAGGTTTGCATCTGTATGTGCACAAAGCTTTGAACTCTTAAATCTTAATTAAATGCTTCAGTGTAAGCGACACTTGCGGTTCGAACATGGCTTGCACGTCTCCATGTTCGTTCATTGATTAGTTAGTTTATGAATGAATGCCAGAAGCGAGTTAAAATAATTCGTAAATAAATAAATTGTTGATGGAATCAACACACCAAACCCTGTATAAATAGGGAGAAAGAAGTGAAGCATAGCATAGCATAGCAATACACAAAACCAGCAAAGATAATACAAATACAAGTTCAATTACATACGTTCTCTCTGAAAATGGCTGTTATTTCAACACTTGACTCATTCCACCCAACCTTTTACCTACCGGGCGTAGGGCCGATACCAATTCCTCCTTGTCAGGTAAAATATTTTCTTTATTTCACTTTTATTGCCTCTTTTCGCTCTAACTTATCCCAAAATTATTCTCCCCGTTTTAGTTCTATATTTATTTAGTAAGAAAAATAATTGTGATCCCCAATATGTCGTTGGCAATAGAGTATGGCCACCTTGTTAGGTACGAGTATAAAAATATCGGTTTTTCCACACTAATTCTCCAATTATAGTAATTATGAATTTATATTTCAATTTCTTATTAATTGACATTTTAACATACGTCCATTGGACACGCATATTAGAAAAACCCTAAAACTAATTATCATCTAATGGTATATATATGATTACTTGAAATTTTATTTAAGTGATGATTATAATCTCAACTAAATACTAATGTAAATGTTGGTGTGCAGGAGTCGGGTAACGCTGATGACGCTTCCGCCCCCGTGTAGCATGCTTACACTTTCGTCGTCTTTGGCCTTTAGATAATTCCAATGTTTGTTGATGCTACCTATGGTTACTTCAGTTTCTTGTGTTTCACTTATCTTTTTCCAGTTTGTTTCTTTTTTATGCTTTTAAGTCGAACTATGTTGTCTAATGTAATTCGACATCATCAACATCTTCAATAAAATCTAAAGGCACTTGTGAACCTACGTGTGTGTTTATATGTCTTCTCTTTTTCGTTTAATTTTTTTGTTCGGCTCATATATAGTCCTTGTTTGTATTTTCTAGCAAGCATTTTGTTAGGACGGATCAACACACCTACCAATTTTTGTATATATTTTAATCTAATTGTTTTCGCCCCCATTTTTTATATCATACCCAACGACTTAATCCCGAATCGTTGTGTCGCTAATCGACCTCATAGGATCGCAATAATCAAGCCTTCGTGAACCCCATTTAGGATAATTTGTTTCAAATTAAAGTTACTCCATTTCGTTAAATTGGGTTGTGAGAATAATATCGAAAGATATTATCCAATATCGTATATTGTAAATACTTGTAGTGCAAGTAGGATAGATTGTAATATTAGGAATTGTATCGTTTTTTCCTTATTTGAGTTATTTAGTTGCCTTAGGAGAAGATATGATGTATGTATATAATCGAGTCTTGTCCATTTTCTCTCTTAAACCCTTTAAATAATATTTTTTCCACTACATCCTATTTTTCCTTTATTTTTACCTATAAATTTAGAACCGTTCGATAATCCCAAGATGCGATCTGGGCCACCAAAAGGAACTTGGGTACACAGAGCAATAACAATATTGTTTCTTATTCTTGGGGTGTCAATAAGAACCCCAAATTATAAAGTTCCTCTATTGCAACTAAAAGTTGATCTTAAAATAAAGAACCAAGTTCTAAAATAAGAACTTAGTTTGTTACATATTGGAATTTGGGTACCAATAAATATGACTTTGAAATTGTGAAAGACCAATTACATATAATCTATTTTCAATTTAAGAACTTTACATAATTGTGATCTATTTTAAACAAAAGTTCTTAAACATTGAAATTACTAAAATATGACATGGCAAAAGAAGAACTTTATATAAAGTTCTTCTATTGTTATTGCTATGATGCTTTAAACAAGGAAAAAAGATATGCACAAATTCCTAAAATTTCAAAATCCATTCATTAATAAATGGATAACGATAATCGAGCGAAGATCCATCTCATTTCTTGAAAAGAATAACTTCCTTTTTTTGCGCGATCTGGATTAAATTTTGGGACCATTTAATGCTTGTAACTGACCGGATTACAAAAATTCTATATAACAATTCAACTTTTTTAAATTTAGGTCCAAAATACCGGTCTTTGCACCGGATTAAAATATAATTTTAAGAAAAAAAAAGTAACTAACTAATAATTCCGGTCCGGATCGGAATTTACCGGACTTGGGCCGAACCGGACCAGGATCTTAAAATGTTGGACCGGAGACCAGACCGGAATAACTAAAAATTCTGGCCCGGTGCGGTAGATTCCGATCCAGACCGGTTCATTTTTCCGGTCGAGACCGGAATTTGCACACCCCTACCTGACGCCCTAGCGATACTAAATCTCAATTACATCCCATTTAAAAAACTTATTAAAATAAAATAATAAAAAAAGTAGTTTTTGTTTGACACCAAAATGTTAGAATTTTTTTGGCAAAATAGGTTTACTATTTCAAACTATTTGGGACCAATGGCTCCACGTCATTAATTTTATTTTTCTATTTTTTAGGTGAAGTTGTAGCTATACCTCGTGACTTTAGTCTTTGTTATTTTGAAAGGAAAAGAAGTGAAGCCATGAGGCAGCCTCGCGGGTTGTCTAAACCTGGTAATAAACAGGTCAATCGGCTCGAATTGGGGTCGGGCCAGTTCGGAATGGGTCATTTCGGGTCTCTCATTGATTTCAGGTTAATTAAGGTCAGGTCCATCATTTCGGGTTTCAGGTCTGTTTCGATAAGTTGACGGGTCAAGGGGGCCGAGTTATTTCGGTCAGTCATTTTTTGGGACAATGAATAGAAGTGAAAAAGTCATTTCAAGTTTTTTGAGCTACGTTTTGTTGAGTCTTTTCGGGTTAGCTGGCCGATTTTGGATCGGTCATTTTTGGGTCGTGTCGATTCGGGACAAGAAAGGTAGGGTCTTGTTCGGGCCGGGTCGGGACAATTTGGGTTTCGGGTGACATTCGGGTGATGTAGTTTGGATCAATTTCGGGTGTCAGTCAGCCTTTTCAGACCGGGTCAATCGTGTAGAGTTGCTTTTGTCAGGTCTAGGCTTGTCTTCTTAGCATATGACAAACAGAGGCGAACCTAGAGGGTAACAAAGGGTAACCGATGCTACCCCAAACCCAGAAATATTGAGGAAGAAGATGACTTCTTACTACCCCATTTCACTGACTTTTGGAAATGAATACAAGAAAGTAACAAACATGTACCTCCCGAAAAACAAGCAGCGGCTCAAAAATAACTCATTATATTACAAATAAACAGCAGCGGAATTATAGGGCATCACCGCCGTATTCACCTTCGGAGAATACAAGGCTTTGCAATAAAATATTTACACTTATAATACTAAAACTAAAAACTCTATAATTATACATTATATACATTTTATCTTCTAGGTGAAAATTCCTCACATTTAACCTTCCCCCAGACTTGTACCTGAAAAAGAGTGAACGTAACGGAATCAGCCAACCATAGGCTGAGTATGTCCCGAGTTCCTTTCAACAGTCTTATATCATTCCCTTTATTCAAAGAATTTTTCTTATTACCATATGACCCAATGCAATAACTTACCTGAATACAGTATTCCCTGCCAGGGACCAACCCGGTATCCCAAAAACATTAAATGACTAACATACCAACAGGATATATATTCATATGACTCTAATGCCGGTATCTACCTAGTATAAAAGCTAGGTTTTTTCTTGGCTTCTCATTGGCTGATGGAATTGCACACATTTTTTTAGGTAGGGTCCCCCATGATCATTGTAACTATTTAATTACTCTCTCTTCTATACTTCATTTTATTTTGCATTTCTGTTTTTCTCCTTTTCAAGAGTGCACAACTGAGTTCATCGTGCTTTGAGGAAAAAAATCGAAAAATCGGAAAAATATAAGTCTCTTAAATACAAATATATTAAAGAACACAAAGTAGTAAGAAATGTTTTTAAAAAAAAATATAATTCAGACTTGATCTTATTAAGATAAACTTATTAATTAACTGGATTAATAAATACTCCCTCCATTTAACAATTATCACTCCGTTTCTCTAATAAATGGGAGGAGTATTATATTTAAAACTAGTTCGGTTGCCCGTGAAATTCACGGGGCTTTTTTGGTTGGTGGCATTTGTAGTGGCGGCATTACGTTTGGGGGTGTTTTTTTTTTTTTTTTTGTAGTGAGGGGGAGTTTTGATGTTTTTTTGGCTGAAACTGTGAAACAAATCAAAGTTAGATGTCATCCCTTTAAGTTTGTCTATTAACTTAAAATGAACCGATAAGCCATAAAGGTGTTGAAATACGGAGTAGGGACATTAATAAGCAGAAACTAAATAAATATCGATAAACTAAATTTAACTCGGCAAGAACCGTAAGTGAAGTTAACCGCACAACATTCCCATCCAAATCAATTCATTTACGATAAAATCAGAGTATCTACACAATTAACCTAAAATCAAAGTATAAACATAACTAATCCCATTAATTTGCATATAATGATGAAACTAATCAAATTAGCATCAAAATTGAAGCGGAAAATAATCGTTGTTTGAGAATGGAGCGAGAACAACGACCACCGTCAAAATTAATTCAACAAAGAGCTATTCAAATCAAGCACTTGTTCTAAAATTAAAAGGCGAGTTCTCATACCAAATATTCCGGCCAATTTGAGCTCCTTCGGTGTAGCCGCCAACTCTGCCACCGTTGTATGTACATGTGCGAAATATTTGTAACCAATTTGTAATATACGTGCGAAATATTTGTAAATTTGAGTTCCTTTTTCAAGTTTTCGGTTTCTTCGAGGTATACGAAGAGCATGGAAGATGAGGAGTATTGAGCTTTGTGGGTTTTCTTTATTACCGTCTTATTTCTTTTATTTCTTATTAGTTAATATTAATATAGATAAAAAAATAATTAATATGTAGTGACATGTGTCAAGTAGTGAATGAGTTGATGTGTCGCTTCAATAAAGGCTCAAGAAGCCTTTTTATGTTATTATATAGATGGGGTGATAAAAGTTGAATGGAGGGAGTACAACTCAGAAACAACCTAATTTTTCTTTATAATCAAATTAGTAAGACATAATAAGATAACATTAAATACGATATGTATTCAAACCTTAGTGAAATAATGTGAATAAAATGATATAGAAATGAGGAAATAAAGGTTTAGAAAATTATATTTATTCGTTAAAATTATCGAAATGAAAAAAAAAATAAAAACTTGAAAATAAAGTAAGTTTTCGGAAATTTTCGAGATTTCAAATTAATGGTTAGAAAGAACAAAATTAATTGTTAAAATTCGTTAAATAAGAAAAAAATCAGAATTATTTTGATAAAAAAATAAAAAAATTATTGAACCTGAAAAATATGGCCAAAAAATTTTACGAAGGAGAGAGAGAGAGCAGAACTGCGAGATTAAAAGTTCAACTGGCGCACCAATAATCTTGAAGAGGCGATAGTGTTGAAGTGAGACGGAAGTGTAATGAGAAGCAGGTGAAATATAAGGCGGCAGGATTTTGGCAGTGGTAGGGTTATATGTTTTACACTTTTAGGCAACAAAATTTACGAAGAATGCGGGTACATGGAGATTGGAGGGTTATGAGTTACATGACTTATGAATATGGGAGGTTATGGGTCAAATAATTGGGTTTATAATTTTTTCGGATAAATAAAATGCAGGTTTAACCCATATTAGGAATGTTGGCTAAGCCATGTATTAATTAACATTACTTTTAATCTATTCTAAGTAATATACAATTACTATTTGAACCATATTCATGCAATTTGTATTTTATGTATGGTGTTAGGTTTGTCTCCAATTAGACTCCCTTAAAATAAAAGTATCCGACTTTAACATTAAAACGGGTAAGTACCCATCTCATTTTAGCTTATACGGAGTAAGATAAATCTAAATCTTTTACTTTGACTGATTCTTACTACTTGACCCAGTGACCTTAAAACGGCGATACTCGGGCTAGATCGAACAATTTGGATTCCACGTGTATTATTATATGGTTACTTCTGATATTATTTTTTTATATTGATTCATATCAAGTCGCCTGTAAACGAGCTTAATCAATTCATTATGGTTGCATTTTGATTATGCAAGTCGGGTTAATTTAGAATACGTTAAACAGATTAACCATGTTAGGATAAATACGGGTAAAAGTGAATAGAGGTCAAATAATAGTTAGGATACGGGTTAAAAATAGTCTGCGACACATTTCGTTTACCAATTTTTACATTCTCTTAAATTAAAAATATGAGATAATCAAAATTTTTAAATGTCATAATATAATACCTAATCGTGGATTTTCTGACAATAAAATATATATTCAACAAATTTTATCAATGTAGACCGTGCAATTTCTGCACGGGCATAAAACTAGTATCATTAGTGAAGAGAATAGACATTACGTATTTCTCATGGGCCAACGCTCTTTTTTAACATGGAGCCAACGCCCTCTTACAGTTTATATGGAGCCAACGCTCCTGGAACCAACGTCTCTGATCCCAACATTGCCCCTTTAATTTATATGGAGCCAACGCTCCTACTCGTGTACTGATTTTGATTTACAAGATAATGTCATCTCAAACCAATAATCGTATCCGAAATGCTACAATTGGCCAATTTTGCAATATGACAACAACCGCCTTATCACAATCATATATTTATAAGACGGTAACTAATATAACATGTGAGCAGTATAACATTCATAACATGAAATTAAGAATGAAACTAGTATACCGATTATTTCTAATATCTTATTTCAAAGACAAACAATTACTTATATCGACAAAAGGTCCCGAAATCATACCTTAATTAAGTATAAGAGACCTTGTTAGGTCACTAATATTACCCTATTATTCATCCTTCACCGTTAGCTAATTTCCCTTGTCTGCGTTTCTATGCTTGCCGCTTATCCCAAATGAAGGGACCATCTTATTACCTCGTCCAAATGAGGTGAAATGATGTTATGATATTTGGTCCTTGATGGTGCATTTTTGGTGGAGTGGTACTAGAACAAATAAGTCCATTCATTGGTGTAGTAAAGAATTCCTTAGTAGGCCTGTGGGAGAAGGGGGTCTTGGACTTCGCAATATTGGATGTTTTAACCAAGCTCTTCTGGCCAAGTCTGCTTGGAGAATCATATGTGTTCCGGGAAGCCTTATTAGCAAAGTTATTGGTCCTTAGCTTGGTGTTCAAGATGATATATTATTCCAGAATCGTTGGAAGGCTCCCCAAGCATCGTCATGGGCTCTAAAATCTGGGGCTCTAATCTTATCTACAACAATATTGCTTGAACTATGGGATCTTCTTCTCGGCTTAATGCTTGGAAGAGTAAATGGATTGAAGGCGGCTATAGTATTCATGATCTTTGTGGGGATTTTATTGATGTTCCTACCGATTCCACGCCATCTTTGGTTGGTGATCTTCATGATAATCATAGAAGATGGGATCTCTCTTCTCTTGGTTTCGATCCGGGTGAGGGAGTTACTAAGAAAATCCTCGCAACTTATATCCCGTGTCAACCCTCGGATGACTCCTTCTACTGGAAATTCTCTAAACATGGTGTTTTCACAGTCAAGTCGGGATACTATGTTGCCGCTAGGCCTTATCTAATGGACCTACCTCGAATGCTGATCGCTCTAGAATGTATGCACCAATTGTGGCCTTCTGCAAATCAAAGCTCTAGAAGTTGCCCATTTCAAACAAACTAAAGGTGTTTCTATGGAAATTTATGGCTAATGCCCTTCCAAAGTGGGCTCTCGAATTCTCAAACGAAAAATGGATTGGCGCTCCTCCTCTTCTCTTTGTGATGAATCATCTCCTTGTATGGAATCTATTTCTCACCTCTTCAGAGATTGTAGCTTTGCAAAGGCTTTATGGTTTGGATGTCCTTTAGGACTTAGAATCACGGGAGAGGTGGACATTGATGCTAGGGTTTGGGTCATAAACTGGGTTACTTATTTCTTAATTGGCCCAGATCTCAACTCCCTCCTCTTTCCCCTTATTGCTACCCTTTGGAGAATTTGGTGCCGTAGGAATGAGACGGTGTTCAAAAACCGTCGCCCTTGGCCTTTGAGTGCTCTCAATTCTATTCTTGGTGACATTCAGTGTATGGATGAGGTAGTGAGCAGTAAGGATGTTAGCCTCCTTAGAGCACCTTTGCTGGATTCCTCTCCGGTCTTTGGTTTAGCTAAGAGAATTAGAAACTCCTTCCCCTATTGGATTGTTGGTGGACCTGGGTGCAAAAATGTTTGCACTATCAAGTGTGATGCTGCCTGGAGGGCCGATAGAAGTTCTGGCATGGGGTGGTGCTTGTATGATGGTAATGGGACCTTAAGGAATACTGCTCACGCTCGCTCGTTTGCCTCGTCTGCCCTGCATGCCGAAGGAAATGCAGCTATCATGGCATTCAAATGGGCCTTGGACGAAGGATACCTTCATGTTAGACTAGTTACGGATTGTCTTGTCTTGGTTATGCAGGTTGATGGAGCGGAGAAGGCGAATGCATCTGTTAAGTGCATTATCCATGATTTAAAGTCTATTGCGTCTCATTTTCATTGTTGCTCTCTTAGTTACTATCCTGGGGGGGGGGGGGGGGGGGGGTAAATAGGATAGCTCATAATCTTGCTCAAGAAGCTCTTTTGTAAGCTATGCTATTTGTTGCTGTCAAAAAAAAAAGATGTTATGATGTTAGCCTTGATGAGTCACTAATAGACCTACGTGTAGCTTATGTAGAATTAGATGCTTTTACTTTTTTTTTTCTATTTTTTTTTAAATTATCTAACATAGTACGGAGTAGTAAAAATCATAACGGGCCCGACTCATATATTATTAGACAAATTACTAAAATAGGGCCGTCTTCGTGTATACAAAAAAATATACGAGTTTAGTCTATAAAATCTCAAATGGTCCTATTATAATATATATCTTAAAACTAATTTTATTCGGGATATTACATTCTACCCTCCTTAAAATAAGTTTCGTCCCGAAACTTGAAAATAGAAAATTTAAAAAATTTAAATGTTCGGTTTCTCAAAACTCAAAGCCGTAAAGATAAGTGTTCTATTAACCAAATATTTAACTTCGATTTTTCGAAACTCGGGAGATTTTCAAGATTTTAATTTAACAAAAGTCTTTTTATCACATTTATGAAATTAGTAAAAAGCGTAAGTCTTATATAATGGAACGTAAGAATTCCAGTCGCGAACAAGAATTCAAGTAATCCAATTCAAAATAAACGAACTCAAATTATGCGTTAGTAGGCGCTGGACCGGTTATTAGACGTCTTTAATAACAAGTCTTATCCTACCAACAACCGCAAAAAGCGAAAGAAAACAAAAATTGAAAATTTCATTTTTCAAATTCTATAGGTAATTTTTTTTAATACAATATTAAATTTTTAAACTACACCATAGACGAACTAATTTAAAATTTTTGTTATACGTGACATAGTTTGAGTATAAGAACTTTGAAATCACAGAAACAACCCCGAATTTTAATGAGCGGAAGGTAAAAAGTAGAAATCTTGAAGGTAAAATATCTCGAAACTTGACTACCCATCTTATCTTACTCTAATATGCATGGCTACATGTTACGGAATAAGTAACTCCAAATAATTTACGCACACCAAAAAAAAATATAGCACACATAAAAACCATATGGCAATTAATATGCTCCTTGCTAGTAGTCCTACGGACTCCATGTCATATTAAATCTAGAGTATGTACCATAATATACATATGCCCATATCAAAATTCATACTAGCTCTATAAATCTCATAAAAATAGATCACATTGTAAACAAAAAGCATATAATTAACTACTACTTAGTACTACACAACCAACCAACCAACACATTACATAAATATCACGTAGTCCTATAATATCAACCCCACAATAATATCTACCCACTCTCGTTATTCGTCAATTTCTATGTTAGACTATATGTTTCGAGTTTTATACTAGCCCCTAAAATCTTTTCCCCGTTAGACGTGTGGCCGAAGGCTCACCACGTTGCTGTGTGGCGGCTCGATACAAATCAGTAACGCCCGAAAAATAAGCAGGCAGCTAAAAAAAAACTCATTATAGTACAAATAAACAGCAGCGGAATTATAGGGCGTCACCGCCGTATTCCCCTTCAGAGAATACAAGGCTTTACAATAAAATAATTACACTTATAAAACTAGAACTAAAAACTCTATAATTATACATTATATACATTTTATCTTCTAGGTGAAAATTCCTCACACTTAACCTTCCCTTAGACTTGTACCTGAAAAAGAGTGAACGTAACGGAATCAGCCAACCACAGGCTGGCCCGAGTTCCCTCCATCGGCCTTATGTCATTCCCTTTATTCAATCAGAATTCTCCATATTACCATATGACCCAATAAAATAACTTACCAGAATACAGTATTCCCTACCAGGGACCAACCCGGTATCCCAAAAACATTAAAACAGTCAGTTGAATCTACACAAGCAAGCACCCTTTGAAAAAAATCTCAGGATCAATATTATTGACACTTTAAGTAGAGCCAAGTAGCCCTTGGTAGAAATCAACAAAAGCATTTCCCACCTCTTCCAAACCTTTATGAGAATGCCCATTAACATCTTGAATTGCCCCTATAATTTGTTGATGCTGCCTCTCCTTGATCTTTTAAAAGAAAAAACTGAAACTTGTATCATTATGTTTCACATCATGAACTTGTATCATTAGTTAGAATACTTAGCTCTATCCTCTTAAGTTTCCAGAATTCAGCAGAGGTTGCTTTTTCCTTCTGGATAAGAGCAAGAGAGAAAGGGTCCATTTGTGGATTATTATTATTATTATTATTATTATTATTATTATTATTATTATTATTATTATTATTATACGGTGGAGGTGTTGGATAGTCCGAATGGTGATCCGAGTGATGGGGATTTGGTGAAGCTTCGTTTGGGCCATGATAGCACGTCTATGGCAGCTATGGTTGTCGGGATTGCTAGTTTAAAACCTCATGTGTGTTTGGTCCAATGTTTGGATTAAACACACGCCCATTTATATTTTATTACATTTTATTTTATAAGTTTGTAATGTGTGGAATAAGCTGAAACTTTCAGCAGCATTTAGAGTAGTTAATAGCATATTAATCTAAGCAATTAAGAGGCTTTAAGTCTAATTAGTAGAGAGTTTAATGTCTAATAAGTGTAGCACTTATTTAGACCTTCTAGATGCTTATTTCAGTTATTTTAGGCATGTGAGGCTGGCGATTTCATGAAAATTTTTGGTTTAGGAATGAAGGTTACGCAGGATTATTCCTATAAAAACATAACCTTAGTTTTCAGAATATTCAATTCAGTTTTATCATCAAGTTCTACAGATACATTAGTTTAGATTATTTCCGTTAATAAAGTCTCTAGTTTCGCATTCGGTTTTTGATCTTCTCCTTTCAATTCCTTTACACGGTATTCTCTGTTCCTTTATTCAGTTTTACTGCTTTCCTTCGTAGTATAAGATTTGCTAGGTTAGATCTCCCGAAGCCAAATTTATCGTTTTATGTTAATTGTTCATTTTATTAATTCAAGTATGAATTCGTTAGCTTTAATTGTTGATTTTGTTACTTTCATTATTTCTAGTATGAGTAGCTAGGTATCCTTTGCTAAGATGTAGGGGATCTATGGCGTAGATGGCATTAGAATAGGTGACCTCGCATTAGGGCTTGGTCGATCGACTGGCTTAACTAGTCGGTCGACTGAGCCGGTTGGTCGATCGACTGGGGTAGCTGGTCGATCGATCGACTTTCGTCTGGTTTTGCTTTGTTTGCTTCGTTAAGTGCTTTATCTTTCAATGAGACCGAGAGGAGACTTGATAGATGCTTAAACTTGACCATCCCGTAGATCGAGAGATAGGAATGGACAATAATTAACGAATTAAAACGACTAAATTGCTAAGATCGAGAGATAACGTGATTTAGTTTGCATTAGGAATCATTAATCAATAACGAGAGTTAGTATTAATGAGACTTAGGGATTAGTAGCATAGGCCGAGAGGTAGCTACTATTTAACATGGACCGAGAGGACTTGTTTTCCCCATCCTTCGCGACCGTATTTCGAAGTTACCTAGGATTATGTGCCATCGCAGCTATAGTGAACCAACCGTCTTAGCATTTCTTTTATCATTGTTTACGTCCTTATTTACTTTTATTTATTTAGTTTATGTTATTAGTTTTAGAATCAACTCAAACCAAAAACCCCTCAAACAGCTTACCCAAGACCGAGATTAAAAGCAACTATTATCTCCCTACCTCCCTGCGAATCGACCCTGACTGCCACTAGCTTCTGTTAGTAGTATTTAGGCTATAAATATTATTTTTGATACTAAACGACGGTATCAAATTTTGGCGCCGTTGCCGGGGAGGCAGCGCTAGTTTTAGTTGTTTTTCATTTTAGTCTGTTTTTCGCCTCAAGGGAAGACTGAGTACCTTGAGGCAGTTCTTATCTTCTTCTTTAGTGTTGTTTATTTGCAGATTTTCAGAGAGTCCACTCATGTTCCATTCTCGGGAGCAAAAGCAGTGTCTTTGTTTTGTGGGAGATGCGGCGGAGTGGGACACACATCTGAGGCTTGCGGGCACCCTAAGGAGAAGATGTTTGCTTTTCATCAACTTCAGCTCGACAATTCGTATAATTACACTCCTGCTTCACCGCATCAACCATATGTGCCTCCTTATGAAGCCCCACCACCATCCACTCCGTCACAACAAGAGTTGAAAAACGAAGTTGCGAGTTGACGAGTCTAGTGCACTTCTTATGGTGGAGGTACAAAAAAGCAATGCGGCAAACCAGGCCTTAATCACGAAGTCGATATCTCAAATTGCTACATTAGACAAGAATGCAAATTGCGATACCGAGTCAATTTCACTCTATGAATCAGCGTATTGAGACCGTACATGCAATGACGCTGAGGAGCGGGTCCGCTCTTGATGGACCTAAGAAAGTCTTTGGAAAAGGAAAGAAGAAAAAGAACGAGAAGAAGACGGACAAGAGCGGCGATTCGGTCGATCGACCGCATCACCTAGTCGATCGACCACCCGCGATCCTCGGTGATACCTTCGATCTCTCTGTTCATTCGGAAAAGAAGAAATCGATCGATCGACCGACCACACCGGTCGATCGATGATGATCTTCTTGATGATGAGCCAATTCGTCCTTCAATGCCGATAACTTGAGGGATTTCTTGTTTCGGGATGAGACGACTCCAAAATTATTGAGGCAAGACCCAAATGCTAATGGGTCGGGATTCGGTTCCAAGGTATGACCCTACGACGATTAATGGGTCATTTCTGAGACGGTCCGAAGAGGGGTCAAGTTACAATAAAGACAAAGTAGTGGATCTTCACCTAAGTCCACCGATGCCAGTATGAGAGACCTAGAGGAGAGGGCAAAGCTACTTCTGACAGCTCCTTATCCGGAAAGACTAGTGCCAACCAAAGATGAGGTAACATTCGATAAATTTAAAGATGTCGTGCGTAGTCTTAACGTGCAAATTCCTTTCTTAGAGCTAGTTAATCAAATATCTGCATATATGAAGTTTATGAGACAATTGCTAGCTAAGAAGAGGTCTTTGAATGTTGTGGAGTCGGTGCATTTAATCAAGAGTCTAGTTCGTACTTAACCCACACCGCTACTCATAAACCTGTCCGACCGGGTAGTTTCTCTCGTCCCCCGCAATATTGGTACTTTCTCAATTGAGAAGGCATTATGTGATTTAGGGGCTAGTGTCAGTGTTATGCCTTTGAGTCTGGCTAAGAAGTTGGGATTGACTAGATTTGCCATTATCGACATGATCAGTGCAAATGGTCGACCGTTCAGCGATTCGGCCAAGAGGGGTCTTAGAGAATGTGCCCTGTTCAAATTGAAAAGTTCTTTTTCCTGTTGACTTTGTTGTTTTGGATATTCCTGAAGATGTCAACACCCCAATTATTTTGGGAAGACCGTTTTTGCTTCTTTGGTGCAATAATTGATGTAGGGGAAAGAACTTTGAAATTTAAGGTAGGGAAATATTCTATTATGTTTGCCCAGTCCCCTAGGAAGAAAGACCCCATGTGGCCCATGACCTGTAATATGATTTCTGAAAAGAAATCTTATTTTGTGCTTTCTGACATTCCCACTTCCTTACCGTACCTACCCCGTTATGACACCTCCGCCCCAGATTGGGAGCAAATTGGAGGGCAATTCTCTTGTTTTGGATGTTGCAGGAACCGGTTTGGGGAAGGAAGAACCGCTCGCTGCTCCAGCTGAGAAGGAGCCCATTGTTCAGAGAGGCGGTCTGGGATGTCTGAGCTATTCAACGGACGAGGAGCCGGATGAGGAGCCCAAGAAGAAGGAGCCAGTCAAAATTTCGGAGTCGGATCTCGAGTGTGAGGAGCTAGGAGATGATGGCCATGCTTGGGAAGATGCTAGGGACGATCCATTGAGTATCCCAGTCGGAGTAGAGTGGAGTCCAGCTTCTGAGATGAGCACTGCGGAAGCTACTTCATGTAGACAGAAGCCTTGGTCGGAAATTTTCCGCAGTTTCCGTTGATTCGTTTCGTAGACCTTTTAAAGACTATTTATTGCTTTTAGACTATTTATCGTTTTTCGTGTGCGCGAGACTTCGCTTTTATTTGTGTTTGCTTAGGATTTAAGACCTTTAGACTTTACATTTGGGTTTTGCGCAATTTTGGGCGCGTTATTACGTGCTTTAGCAGGTATAAAGACCATATTAGCTCTCTTTATTGAGCTAATTAGACGAAATCAGAAAGTTACGGCAGTTAGTTCAGTCGATCGACTGGCCTGTGTGGTCGATCGACTGAGCTGCACAGTTCCAGGAGCTTCTGTTCCTGACACATTGGTCGATCGACTGAGTAATATGGTCGATCGACCGAGGACGCCTCATCTGCACTGCTGTTCACGATCACTCCCCTGCTGTGTTTGGTCAATTCGCGAAATTAAGGGAGTTTTCTACTCCACTTTATTTTCCGTCATATATCTGATTTCTTCCATTTTCTTAATTTTGCACATAATTACCGTCCCAATTTTGCTTTCTTGGTTTTATGCGTGGTATTTTTGTCTTTTCAGGTCATTATTGGTAGCATCGCTAGCCACTCGGAACCTCCTAGCTCACGCCGGTTTGGGAGGTTTCCTTTTTCCGCGCTTAAAGTCTTGTGAGTTCCCGATTTTCACTTCATGTCTTATTTCTTTATTTTCTCGCAAATTCCCGTTCTCCATTTTTCTTCATTACATGATTTTGCACAATGGGGACATTGTGCGATTTGGTTTGGGGAAGGGTTTTTGCGTCGCAGTTCATTTGCTTGCATTCACGTTTACATTATTGCCTTGCATTGTTTATCTCTTTACATATATACCAAAATACGAAAAAAAAATTGAAAAATTTCAAAAATTCAAACAAAAATTGCACGTTTATTTTAGCATATAGGTTGAGTCGGAACGGTAGTATTTCAATGATGACATTACATTTGCAGCTGTTTATGCCTAAGCCTTGCTTAATTGACATGTTATTAGTAGAATCAAGTGCATATCTACGAGTTTTGGTTAAATTCTTCTTTGAACTTTAAACTTGACTTTGATTTTTGGCGAGCTACATCATATTCTGAGATTTAGAGCTTATAACTGGTGACATTTATGACCAGTTTATTTAGGAATGTGAGTAGTTACTCCTTATGAGACATGTCACATTAATTTGCATAAATATGAACTTAATCTGCTTAATACCCGTATGCATTCGGTTTGTGGTTTTGCTGACACATGTGGTAGAGGTTTCCCTTTTCTTATTTTGCCCATGAACCCCTCATAGCCAAATTTAGCCTCTTTTGTCCCATAAACTACAGTCTAAAATTAGCCTACCTTATCCGAGCTAGTACTTGTATTTTTGGGAATGTTTTATTGCGATTTGGTTATATGCTCATTTTAAGATAATGTTGGGAAGATGAAGGAAAAAGGAAAGAAAGAAAAAAATAGAATTGAAAAAAAGAGAAAAATGATTCGAAAAAGAAAGAAAAGAAAAAAAGAAACGAGTCTTTGTAGAAGCCGGTCGATCGACTGACCATATTGGACGATCGACTGCATCCCGAGAAAAATAAAGTTCGAAAAAAAAAAATCACATGCTTCACTTGTTACGAGTTGGTGATTTCTACTCCCATTTTATCATTTATATTCTTTGGGGAGTTAACTTTTATGGAGGTTGTGAGTTTTGTGCCTTGAATTGGCACCGTCTTGTATCATTTACATTGAGTTTGAAGTTGGGATTCGCTTATAGTTTGGATTGAAGTTACTAGCTTGGCTTATTAGTCCTCATATCCAAATTCATTTTAGCCCCTTCTTACCCTTTACCTCACATATCCATATATACCTCGGCATGTGTCATGGTCATTTGTTTGGTTGGAATGCATATGTACGGTTGTAGAGATTATTTTCATATTAGATTGCAGGCATGTTCTTATAGGTCGTAGTTAGGTGAGAGTCACTACAAAATTACTTCTTTCTATCTTATACATTATTCACCCGTGCTTATTTGAGTGATTTGAGCGACCCGTGAGAGTCCGAATTGATAAGTCTCTACAGTTGATGGTTCATCAGTTTTTAACGACTCCATAACTCGTTTGCATGATTCATATGCTAATTGATTGTTGGTTATTGCATTAAATTGGTTTAGGCTTTACATATTGCATTTCGCTCTGAGTTTGAACTCGTTCCTTTAGATCGAGTCTAGTTCTTGCTTGGGGACAAGCAAGGGTTTGGTTTGGGGAAGTTTGATGCGTGTCATTTATATGATGTTTTACACCCTATTTTACACGCATTTCAGAGCTCAATTGAGTAGTTTATGCTACTATTTCCCTTGTTTCGTGTATTTCTTCCTTTTTTTTTGATTTTGTAGGAATATGAAGATTTCAGCAGAAAATAAGCCGAATCCGTCCCTAAGAATTTAGCATTGCATTTGACATGAAGTATTGACTCGAGGAATGAGCTTGGTGCGCGTTTCAAGGCCTAAAGATAGCAAAAGCAAGGGTGCGTACGAGTTTAACAAGCAAAGAAGCACTTCTCGACATTGCAGCCTCGTTCAAATGGCTATATCTCGAGTTCTAGAGCTGATAATCGAGTGATTCCAATTGGAGGTGAAAGACTATCCTCTTAGCTTTCCAACGCCGCATAGAACGCCTGATTTGACCAAGTAACGAAGAAATGGCAGCTGTTTTAAGATCGGTGCGCGCTGCAGAATCCGTCAGAATGCAATTCTGTACAGTACCTTTGGTCGATCGACTGGCCTCAGTGGTCGATCGACCACCACGCGAGCTAATGCGCAAATTAAAAGATCGAGAATTCCAAAGCCCATTGTGATTAGGTTTAGGAATGAAGGTTACGCAGGATTATTCCTATAAAAACATAACCTTAGTTTTCAAAATATTCAATTCAGTTTTATCATCAAGTTCTACAGATACATTAGTTTAGATTATTTCCGTTAATAAAGTCTCTAGTTTCGCATTCGGTTTTTGATCTTCTCCTTTCAATTCCTTTACACGGTATTCTCTGTTCCTTTATTCAGTTTTACTGCTTTCCTTCGTAGTATAAGATTTGCTAGGTTAGATCTCCCGAAGCCAAATTTATCGTTTTATGTTAATTGTTCATTTTATTAATTCAAATATGAATTCGTTAGCTTTAATTGTTGATTTTGTTACTTTCATTATTTCTGGTATGAGTAGCTAGGTATCCTTTGCTAAGATGTAGGAGATCTATGGCGTAGATGGCATTAGAATAGGTGACCTCGCATTAGGGCTTGGTCGATCGACTGGCTTAACTAGTCGGTCGACTGAGCCGGTTGGTCGATCGACTGGGGTAGCTGGTCGATCGACTGACTTCGCGTCTGGTTTTGCTTTGTTTGCTTCGTTAAGTGCTTTATCTTTCAATGAGACCGAGAGGAGACTTGATAGATGCTTAAACTTGACCATCCCGTAGATCGAGAGATAGGAATGGACAATAATTAACGAATTAAAACGAGTAAATTGCTAAGATCGAGAGATAACGTGATTTAGTTTGCATTAGGAATCATTAATCAATAACGAGAGTTAGTATTAATGAGACTTAGGGATTAGTAGCATAGGGCGAGAGGTAGCTACTATTTAACATGGACCGAGAGGACTTGTTTTCCCCATCCTTCGCGACCGTATTTCGAAGTTACCTAGGATTATGTGCCATCGCAGCTATAGTGAACCAACCGTCTTAGCATTTCTTTTATCATTGTTTACGTCCTTATTTACTTTTATTTATTTAGTTTATGTTATTAGTTTTAGAATCAACTCAAACCAAAACCCCCTCAAACAGTTACCCAAGACTGAGATTAAAAGCAACTATTATCTCCCTACCTCCCTGCGGATCGACCCTGACTGCCACTAGCTTCTGTTAGTAGTATTTAGGCTATAAATATTATTTTTGATACTAAACGACGGTATCAAATTTTGGCGCCGTTGCCGGGGAGGCAATTGTTCTAATTTTTGGTTGTCTTTTTTTTAGTCTGTTTTTTTCGCCTCAAGGGAAGACTGAGTACCTTGAGGCAGTTCTTATCTTCTCCATTAGTGTTTTTTAATTGCAGTACTTCAGGAGAGTCCACTCATGTTCCATTCTTGGGAGCAGCAGGTGGAGATTTGTGGGAGATGTGGCGCTGAGGGGCATGCTTCTGTTATGTGCCGAGCAGATATGGACCAAGTCTATGCTTACTGGCATTATAAACAAGATCATTATGCACCGCCACATCCGTGCTATCAGCAAGGCTTCCAAGAGCCTTCATATTCCTTTGCACCACCTCAGCAAGACCCTAATCCTTCTGAAGAGAGTGCGGAAATGAAGTCTATGTAGAGATGCTTAAACTCCAAATGCAAGAAATCGCTGAACAGAGAGAAGCTTCTTTCAAAAGACTTGAGCTTCTCTTGGCTCAAGTAGCTGCCGAGCAAAACGAAGGATAAATCCAGAGTTGACGAGTCTAGTGCAGCTGCTTATGGTGGAGGTACAGAAGAGTAATGCGGTAAACCATGCCTTAATCACGAAGCTGATATCTCAAATTGCTACATTAGACAAGAATGCAGCTGCGATACCGAGTCAATTTCACTCTCTGAATCAGCGTATTGAGACCGTACATGCAATGACGCTGAGGAGCGGGTCCGCTCTTGATGGACCTAAGAAAGCTGCTGGAAAAGGAAAGAAGAAAAAGAGCGAGAAGAAGACGGACAGCAGCGATTCCGGTCGATCGACCGCATCACCTAGTCGATCGACCACTCCGTGATCCTCAGTGATACCTTCTGATCTCTCTGTTCATTCTGGAAAAGAAGAAATCAGTCGATCGACCGACCACACTGGTCGATCGAACGATGATGCTGCTGATGATGAGCCAATTCGTCCTTCAATGCCAGATAACTTGAGGGATTTCTTGTTTCGGGATGAGACGACTCCGAAATTATTGAGGCAAGACCCAAATGCTAATGGGTCAGTTCCGGTTCCAAGGTATGACCCTACGACGATTAATAGGTCATTTCTGAGACGGTCTGAAGAAGGGTCAAGTTACAACAAAGACAAAGTAGTGGATCTTCACCTAAGTCCACGATGCCGGTATGAGAGACCTAGAGGAGAGGGCAAAGCTACTTCGATGACTCCTTATCCGGAAAGACTAGTGCCAACCAAAGATGAGGTAACATTCGATAAATTTAAAGATGTCGTGCGTAGTCTTAACGTGCAAATTCCTTTCTTAGAGCTAGTTAATCAAATACCTGCATATATGAAGTTTATGAGACAATTGCTAGCTAAGAAGAGGTCTTTGAATGTTGTGGAGTCGGTGCATTTAATCAAGAGTCTAGTTCGTACTTAACCCACATCGCTACTCATAAACCGTCGACCCGGTAGTTTTTCTCTGTCCCCGCAATATTGGTACTTTCTCAATTGAGAAGGCATTATGTGATTTAGGGGCTAGTGTCAGTGTTATGCCTTTGAGTCTGGCTAAGAAGTTGGGATTGACTAGATTTGCCATTACCGACATGATCATGCAAATGGTCGACCGTTCAGCGATTCAAGTAGGGGTCTTAGAGAATGTGCCTGTTCAAATTGAAAAGTTCTTTTTTCCTGTTGACTTTGTTGTTTTGGATATTCCTGAAGATGTCAACACCCCAATTATTTTGGGAAGACCGTTTTTGCACACTGCTGGTGCAATAATTGATGTAGGGGAAAGAACTTTGAAATTTAAGGTAGGGAAATATTCTATTATGTTTGCCCAGTCCCCTAGGAAGAAAGACCCCATGTGGTCCATGACCTGTAATATGATTTCTGAAAAGAAATCTTATTTTGTGCTTTCTGACATTCCCACTTCCTTACTTGTACCTACTCCTGTTATGACACCTCCGCCCCAGATTGGGAGCAAATTGGAGGACAATTCTCTTGTTTTGGATGTTGCAGGAACCGGTTTGGGGAAGGAAGAACCGCTCGCTGCTCCAGCTGAGAAGGAGCCCATTGTTCAGAGAGGCGGTCTGGGATGTCTGAGCTATTCAACGGACGAGGAGCCGGATGAGGAGCCCAAGAAGAAGGAGCCAGTCAAAATTTCGGAGTCGGATCTCGAGTGTGAGGAGCTAGGAGATGATGGCCATGCTTGGGAAGATGCTAGGGATGATCCATTGAGTATCCCAGTCGGAGTAGAGTGGAGTCCAGCTTCTGAGATGAGCACTGCGGAAGCTACTTCATGTAGACAGAAGCCTTGGTCGGAGATTTTTCGTAGTTTCCGCTGATCTTTTCGTTTCTTAGACCTTTTAAAGACTATTTTATTTCTTTTAGACTATTTATCGTTTTTCGTGTGCGCGAGACTTCGCTTTTATTTGTGTTTGCTTAGGATTTAAGACCTTTAGACTTTACATTTGGGTTTTGCGCAATTTTGGGCGCGTTATTATGTGCTTTTGCAGGTATAAAGACCATATTAGCTCTCTTTATTGAGCTAATTAGACGAAATCAGAAAGTTACAGCAGTTAGTTCAGTCGATCGACTGGCCTGTGTGGTCGATCGATTGACCTGCACAGTTCCAGGAGCTTCTGTTCCTGACACATTGGTCGATCGACTGAGTAATATGGTCAATCGACCGAGGACGCTGCTGTACCTGTTGAAGATCACTCCCCTGCTGTGTTTGGTCGATTTGCGGAATTAAGGGAGTTTTCTACTCCACTTTATTTTCCGTCATATATCTAATTTCTTCCATTTTCTTAATTTTGCACATAATTTCCGTCCCAATTTTGCTTTCTTGGTTTTATGCGTGGTATTTTTGTCTTTTCAGGTCATTATTGGTAGCACTGCTAGCTACTGAAACCTCCTAGCTCACACTGGTTTGGGGAGGTTTCCTTTTGCTGCGCTTAAAGTCTTGTGAGTTCCCGATTTTCACTTCATGTCTTATTTCTTTATTTTCTCGCAAATTCCCGTTCTCCATTTTTCTTCATTACATGATTTTGCACAATGGGGACATTGTGCGATTTGGTTTGGGGAAGGGTTTTGCGTCGCATATCATTTGCTTGCATTCACGTTTTCATTTTGTTTTGCATTGTTTATTTCATTTCCCATATATATATACAGAAAATTCAAAAAAAAATTGAAAAAATTTCAAAAATTCAAAAAAATGTACGTTTTCAATGATGATATTGCAATTGCAGCTGTTTATGCCTAAGCCTTGCTAATTGACATGTTATTAGTAGAATCATATATGCATAGTCTACGAGTTTTCGTTAATTTATTTGCCGAACTTTAAACTTGACTTAGATTTTTGGCAACCTACATCATATTTCTGAGTTTTAGAGCCTATAACTGGTGTCATTCATGACCAGTTTATTTAGAATGTGAGTAGTTACTCCTTATGAGACATGTTACATCAATATGCATAAATATGAACTTAATCTGCTTAATACCTGTATGCATTCGGTTTGTGGTTTGTTGACACATGTGGTAGAGGTTCCCTTTTCTCATTTTGCCCATGAACCCCTCATAGCCAAATTTAGCCTCTTTTGTCCCATAAACTACAGTCTAAAATTAGCCTACCTTATCCGAGCTAGTACTTGTATTTTTGGGAATGTTTTATTGCGATTTGGTTATATGCTCATTTTGAGATAATGTTGGGAAGATGAAGGAAAAAGGAAAGAAAGAAAAAAAATAGAATTGAAAAAAAAGAGAAAAATGATTCGAAAAAGAAAGAAAAGAAAAAAGAAACGAGTGCTGTAGAATCCGGTCGATCGACTGACCATATTGGTCGATCGACTGCATCCCGAGAAAAAGAAAGTTCGAAAAAAAAATCACATGTTTCAATTATTATGATTTGGTGATTTCCACTCCCATGTTATCATCTATATTTTTCGGGGAGTTGACTTTTATGGAAGTTGCGAGATTTGTGCCTCTAAATAGCACCGGGTTTATTGTTGTTAATTTTGAGCAAGAAGTTGGATGTTGCCACATGGTTTTGTTTAGGTACTAGCTTGATCATCTATACCTCCACACTCCCATAAATGTTTTACCTCTTCTTACCCATTACCTCACATTTCCATATCTACCTCGGCATGTGTCATGGTCATTTGTCTGGTTGGAATGCATATGTACGGTTGTAGAGATTATTTTCATATTAGATTGCAGGCATGTTCTTATAGGTCGTAGTTAGGTGAGAGTCACTATAAAATTACTTCTTTCTATCTTATACATTATTCACCTGTGCTTATTTGAGTGATTTGAGCGACCCGTGAGAGTCCAATTTGATAAGTCTCTACAGTTGACGGTTCAGCAATTTTTAACGACTACATAACTCGTTTGCATGATTCATATGCTAATTAATTGTTGGTTATTGCATTAAATTGGTTTAGGTTCGACAGTTTGCATTTCGCTCTGAGATTGAACTCGTTCCATTAGGTTTTAGGAACGAGTCTAGTTCTTGCTTGGGGACAAGCAAGGGTTTGGTTTGGGGAATTTTGATGCGTGTCTTTTATATGATGTTTTACACCCTATTTTACACGCATTTCAGAGCTCAATTGAGTAGTTTATGCTACTATTTCCCTTGTTTCGTGTATTTCTTCCTTTTCTTGTAATTTTGTAGGAATATGAAGATTTCAGTGGAAAATAAGCCGAATCCATCCCTAAGTACTTAGTATTGCATTTGACATGGAGTATTGACTCGAGGAATGAGCTTGTTGCGCGTTTCAAGGCCTAAAGATAGCAAAAGCAAGGGTGCGTACGAGTTTAACAAGCAAAGAAGCATTTCACGATATTGCAGCCTCGTTCAGATGGCTATATCTCGAGTTCCAAAGCAGATAATCGAGTGATTCCAATTGGAGGTGAAAGCTTATCCTCTTAGCTTTCCAACGCTGCGTAGAACGCCTGATTTGACCAAGTAACGAAGAAATGGCATCTGTTTTAAGATCGGCGCGCGCTGCAGAATCCGTCAGAATGCAATTCTGTACAGCACCTTTGGTCGATCGACTGACCTCAGTGGTCGATCGACCACCACGCGAGCTGATACGCAAATTAAAATACGAGGAAGCCCATATTGTAATTAGGTTTTTGGTTTAGGTTACGTTATTCTTCTATATAATGTAACTCTTCCTGTTTCTTTAGGATCCATCATTCATTAGCTTAGTTTAATTCAGTTCCTATAATACATTAGTTATTCGTAGTTAGAATTCTCAACAAAGTTCTCATCTTGCTTTCGGATTCATTGCTTATTCCTTTGCTTCGGTAACTCTATTCCTTAATTTCAGTTTACTTTTATTTCTCCCGTAGTTTAGTTCTTGCTAGTTTAGCTTTCCCAAAGCCAATTTATCATTTCATGTTGATTATTTGTTTAGTTAATTCAATTATGAGTTCATTTGCTTTAGTTGTTAATTTTACTGTTATTATTATCGCTAATATGTCTAGCTAAACACCTCCGTGCTAAGATGTAGGGGATCTATGGCGTAGATGGCATTAGAATTAGGTGACCCCGTATTAGGGCATGGTCGATCGACTGGCTTAACTAGTCGGTCGACTGAGCCGGTTGGTCGATCGACTGGGGTAGCTGGTCGATCGACTGACTTCGCGTCTGGTTTTGCTTTGTTTGCTTCGTATTGACTGGCCTGTGTGGTAGTTTGATGCTACTATTGAACTCGTTTTGCTTTCAAAAGACTTGAGCTTACTGGCATTATAGGAATAATCCTGCGTAACCTTCAGTTATCGAGGAGTATGGGTATATCTTATGAAGGATAAAAGTGAGGCTGGCGATTTCATGAAATTTTTTTGTCAAATGGTAAAAACCCAATTTGAGACATGTGTAAAGAAAATACAAAGTGACAATGGGACAGAATTATTATCCGGACCAATGCGACGATATTATGAGGAAAATGGGATTTTATTTCAAACTAGCAATGTTGATACGCCCCAACAAAATGGTAGAGTTGAAAGAAAACATCGTCATATCCTAGAAAAAGCCCGGGCATTACGTTTTTAAGGGGAATTGCCCGTACATTTTTGGGGGGAGTGTGTTTTGACGGCTGCATATTTAATCAATAGGACACCTACACCTTTATTGAATGGAAAAACCCCTTTCGAAATTTTATATCATAAGAAACCAATTTTTGACAATATTAAAGTGTTTGGAAGCTTATGTTATGCACACAATAAAGATAGAACCCGAGACAAATTTGGGGAACGAGGGAAACGGTGCATATTCATAGGATATCCACATAGCAAAAAGGGGTGGAAGGTGTACGATTTAAAGGAGAAACGAGTTTTTGTATCTCGCGATGTTATTTTTTATGAGAATGTTTTTCCCTATTTGGTCACTGATAATGGTTCGAATTCACAACACGAGGGACCGAAAAATTTAGACATCGATCACCATTTCATTGATGATACTCCTAATGATCAAGCACATGATAATACGCGTGTTGTGAGGGGGGGTGAAAATGTGGGCCAAGGGAAACAAGATGCAGCCGAGACAATTAACATGAATAATGAGACAATACACAGTGATGAGGGACCCCCCTTGATTGAGAATATTGAGATTGGCAGCTCTTTAGATCAAAAGATACCCGACAGTGAGACAGTCCAGGATAATGATCCTAACCAAAACGCAACCACGAGTGAAAACATGGAGGAACGAATGGGTCGTGGAGCTCGGGAAAAACGAGAACCGTCATGGAAGAAGGATTATTATTGTAAATCCATGAAAGTAATTACACCCAAGTTGAATGCTCATCACGGACAAAAGAAATCCTCGTCGTCAGGTACGCGTTATCCTTTAGTTAATTATGTTATTACTAATTGTTTTTTCGAGTCTCATAAAGCTTTTCTAGCTAAGATTGATGAATTAAAAGAACCAAGCTACTACCACGAAGCAGCCAGAAATGAGCAATGGCGGGTGGCTATGAGGAAGGAAATTGATGCTTTAGAGAAGAATGGGACTTGGAAGATAGTTACATTGCCGAAGGGAAAGAAGCCAATCGGGTGTAAATGGGTATACAAGATTAAGTATCATGCAAATGGATCCATTGAAAGGTACAAGGCAAGGCTTGTGGCACAAGGATTCACACAAATTGAAGGGGTCGACTACCATGAGACTTATGCACCGGTGGCAAAAATGACAAGTGTCCGGTGTATGCTTGCGGTGGCCGTGAAGAAAGGATGGCTAATTGAACAGTTGGATGTGAATAACGCATTAACGCCTTCCTACATGGGGATCTTGAAGAGGAAGTTTACATGAAGATTCCACAAGGATTTGAAAGAATGGGCGAAAATAAGGTATGTAAGTTAATGAAATCAATCTATGGGCTAAAACAAGCATCTAGAAATTGGTTTGCAAAGTTGACAGTGTCGATGAAAAATTATGGATTTGTACAATCCTTGGCGGATTATTCATTGTTTACTTACAACCGTAATGGAATTTTTATCGGGGTACTTGTATACGTGGATGACATGGTAGTAGTTAGTAATAATAGTGTGGCATGTGCGGAATTCAAATCGTTCTTGGACAAGAAATTCGGGATAAAGGATTTGGGACGACTTAAATACTTCTTGGGAATCGAAGTTGCTCATGGATCAAAGGGCCTATTTCTCAATCAAAGAAAATATGCAATGAATATCATTGAAGAAAGTGGAATGACGGGAGCTAAAACCGTGTATACTCCTATTCAGCCTCGGCACAATTTAGCACTCGCAAAGGGGTACATTTTGAAGGATGTAATGAAGTATCGTCGTCTAGTTGGGAGATTGGTGTACCTAACCATCACAAGACCGGACCTTGTGTATGCAGTCCACATATTATCACAATTTGTTAATGAACCTAGAAAGGAGCATTGGGAAGCCGCATTGAGAGTGGTTCGTTACATCAAGAGAAATCCAAGTAAAGGAATAACGTTGAAGAAAAATACGGATTATCAATTAAGAGGTTATTGTGATTCGGACTATGCAAGTTGTCCGATAACGCGAAGGTCTTTAAGTGGATATTATGTGTTGATAGGGAATTCACCAATTTCGTGGAGAGCGAAGAAACAAGTTACGGTGGCCAAATCGACAGCTGAAGCCGAGTATAGAGCTATGGGAGCTGCAACGAGCGAGTTGATATGGTTGAAAGCCTTTCTCGGCTCTCTTGGCGTATTTCATACCGGACCAATGAGTCTATTTTGTGACAATGAAGCGGCACTACACATAGCTAAGAACCCGATTTTTCATGACCGAACAAAGCATATAGAGATAGATTGTCATTTCGTAAGGCAACATTTGGTCTCCAATACGATCAAAACCTTTCATATCAGGAGCAAAGAGCAGATAGCAGATTTGTTTACAAAGGCGCTCGGAGGGGAATCGTATGATCATTTACAATTCAAGTTGGGACTCGGGTTACCAAGTTCTCCAACTTGAGGGGGAGTAATAAGATATGGTACCCGTATATTCGATATTCCCGTATATTAGGATATGTATCAGCATGCTTATCTTATTGTATATTTTAGTCAAGGTGTATTATTTAGTTACCTCATATATAGGAGAGTATTAAGGAAGGCTAAAGATTTGATAGATCATCTTGTAACTATATAAGTAGGTGTGTATTACGTTTAACATCATTGAGAATAACAATTATCTTCTTCTCATTCTGTTTCCTTGTTATTTGGTTTCATACTAGGCTATAT
The DNA here is from genome assembly GCF_048544455.1 of Silene latifolia. Lineage (NCBI taxonomy): Eukaryota > Viridiplantae > Streptophyta > Magnoliopsida > Caryophyllales > Caryophyllaceae > Silene > Silene latifolia. Next base: position 190,951,278 of record NC_133527.1, read on the forward strand.
AAGGCCTGGTTGTTCTCTTTGTTTAGGATTAAGAATGATTCAGAATGATATGAAAAACTATCTTGTGTTTTCTCTCTAATTTGAGTGTGTAGTTTACATACCAAGTTTCAGTTAGTTTTCTACGCGTTTCGAGCCCAACTAGATTGTTTCTCAATAGGTCTTGAGTTCAATCAACCCCATTGACAAATTATAGGTCTAGTTTGTCAAATATCCTAACAAATCAGATCAGGTCGTACCTTGTATGTTCGGATCTTGTTTGTTCTTTCATTGTTACCGTTTAAAATCATTGTTACTATTCCAGAATCTGACATCGAACAGTTCAACTGACTGTTTAGTTCGTTGGTTTTCCGCTGCACCCATACGAGTCTTATTCTTTCGGATAGAATTTGTATCAAGTTATTTCTACGTTTTTGAACAAACGCGTCCAATCAATTGAACTAAAGGATCATGTATATATATGAGTGTTCTAATTTGAACATTTTCCCAGTCTGACTTTCGTAAGGTTATTGATAGTGGGGTTTGTCGCCCTCCCCCAATCAAACAAATAACTCAACTTAACTAACTAATGTAGTAGGGTAGTCGAGATCGAAATACAAGGAGATCAAAAATTGAGTACTAGCTTGTCTCAAATTATAGATTAGCTACGCGAATTCAAGAATATGATTAATATTAAACTAATTGCTAAACTAAAAATAAATTAAATTTAGACTACTAAATTAAGTAAACAAGTAATGTAAATTGGTTTAAGCAATAAAAAAAGACCTAGAATTTGATTACATCACCAACATTCATAATCACCATATTAGTTCTGCCAATTAGTCATTTTAGGACAATTAAGTAAGGAAAAACGTCTCTAATTCGCCTATTAACTCTCTCCCGGGCTCGCAATAGAACACTAGTACCCCCGACTCACCTCCCTCCCGGGTTCGTGACTCTGACTCTCTTATACAATACTCTTAAGACCCGAGAATGCGCGCCATCCCAAGGTAGTCGATAATTGCTAAGAGTCACTAAACATACGATAAATTCCCGGCCTTCCCAACCCTTTTTCCTAAGGTAAAGATCAAACCGGATCTCAAAGGCGTCCTCAATGAGCTCCCCTTCCCGGGTTCAACCCAAATAGACAAGTACTCTAAAAAGTTGGATGACTATAAACCTAACCAACTCTCATTGGTGGACAATGATAACAATCAACCAAGCTCCTAATTAGAAGAATAACAAGCTAACCCCTTTGGCAAACCCCGCTAATTTCCCCTCAACAACTAATTTAAGTGGAACTAATTAGGTAAATTACTCATGTTGGGGGTCTAATCGAACCCTAGTGAACAAATTACTCACTAATCATATTTATCTAACACAAGACACATTAAAAACTAATCTAATAACAACATTAAACATAATGAAACAATAAAGATTGAAACTTTAAGGTAAACTAAACTAATAAACTAAGCAAATATAACAATAACACTAAACATGGTAGGAGTGATAAAGATCAAAACTTTGATTAAATTAAAGTGACTAAAGTAATAAAAATAACAATAATCTAAATGACAATAAATAAAAGGGAGAGAATAAATGGTAGCAAACTTGATAAAAATAACACTAAACATTGTTCTATCACATAAATGGCTTGGTGTTTGGAGGTCAATACAGAAACTTGCATTTGATGCTCAGTTTTTCTCGCTAGTCCTTAAGGATAATATACTCGACACCTATGAATTTTCACGCATCGTGAGCAATATTCTCTTTTATCTTTCAGGCCATTTCCTCAAGTTCCAGTTGTACATTCCCCCTCTTAAATCCCGCCCTGATGTTGATCTGTGGATATGTTACGAGTCAAGAGCTGGTGTTTCACACATTAGCAATCATAATCAATTCATGGTTGCTCTTAAGTTGAACTTTATCTTCTGTTGTGACAACCTTGAAAAACTGAAGTATGCGGAGTCATAGTTATTCCTCCTCATAATTTTGGGGGTTTTAGAAAGATGGCTTGTCTTGAGCTTGATAAAACCGCAATTACTAAGAAGTCATTCAGTCATCTTATGAAGAATTTCTCACTTTTGCATAAGTTAAGGATAACAAACTGTGTTGGTATGGACCGTATTGTGATAGACCTTCCAAATCTTAGTCATCTGATTGTGGATAGCATGTATATATCACTTGAAGTTAGAAATGCCGAAAATCTAATTTTAGCAGTTTTAGTTTTTGGTTTACATTACTGGCACGAAGCCTCTCAGTCGACCTGTTTGCGAGTTCTTATCAAGTCTTTGGCAAGTTCATGTAATAAGCTTCAAAAGCTTGTTTTCAAAGGCTAGTTTTGTAAGGTAAGTTGGTGAGGTTTGGTGCCTTAAAATTGCAACTTTATTTTTAATTTTAGTCCGGCCTGCACTTGAAACGATTTTTTTGTTACTGCAGGCATTTCTTAAGGAGCCCTTGCTGCCTCCAGCTTTTGATAAACTGAGAAAGCTTGATTTATCATCCATTGTTCTGAATGATGCGGATGAGTTTTATTCGATTATAAATGCTATCCAAAGCTGCCCTGCCATTAAATGGCTTTACATCTCTGTACTTGTACAATAAAGATTGTGTACGTGTAAGTTCTATATCAAACCGTTACTCCCTCCTATTCGGAATAACTGTCAAATTTGCCATTTTTGTCTATTCACATAACTGTCCCATTTACCATGTTTAATGACTTTCCTACCCTTGGCTCTTTTCTTTATTTACGACTCCAACCACCCCTAACCATCTAAATTAACACCCTCTCTCCTATATTTTTACCCTTATACAATACATTTATTCTGAATAGGAGGGAGTATTAGATTGTGCATTTGGTTGCTAATTGCTGGTGCATACCATGATGTGGTGACACGCTCAATGTCGTGGTTTAGTGCAATTTAGTTTTTGTATGGGTCATATAAGTTGTAGCTGTTAGAGCCTTGTTGGGGTAACCATTAATGTCATTGAATGCTCTTTCTCTCAGGTTACTCAAAGCAGACACACGATCTTCTTCAACACTGTACACTACAACCCTAATGCTGTGCTGAACTTTCTCTGTTACGTCGACCTCAGCATTTGTAGTGGGTCTAAGATTGAGCTCAAGTTAATTGAATTCTTGCTTGCATGCTCCCCGCCCCCCGGTCATGAACAAGTTATCAATTACATCTACCGGTGACGCCAAGACGGTATTCCAGCCAATGACGGTGATTCAATTGATTCGTTTTCGTAGAGCATCGCAGAAGGCGGAGGTCATCATCGACCCCTTTTAAGGTTGCAACTAAACTTACCTTAGACGACCTTGTTTTGTAAATTAGGGAGGTGAACTAATAAGTCAATTTGAAATTGTATTGAACTTACTACGGAGTCCTCCCTCGTAATTAAGTGATTCATTACTTGTGCTTTTTTGTGTCAGTAAATTTCCGGAGTTGTAACTGATTAAAACTCGGTATGGTACTGATGTCATGGTAGCAAGGATAATCCTGCTCTTGTAAGGTTTGAGATGTGAACTGGTGTGATGTAAACCATGATGGTTTCTGAGTTCTTGTTCTAGGCATAATGTATGTACAATGCAAAGTCCTTCAACCCACATTGGTGATTTGGACCCCACCCAACCCGTTTGCGTTCATTGGCTACTGATAAAATCTGCACAAATTCCTAACGAATCACACCAGTGCTCATTATTAGGATTAGAAAATAATGTATTTGCATTTGTGTGTGTGTTAGGTTGAGCATATCACATGAGGTCTAATTAATTACTCCGTAGATGCTTGATATCGGTGATACTGTGCTTGGAACATGGCACGTTGTCTTACTTATACGGTTGAATTGATGTCGCCATATTTTAAATCTTGGGTTCGTCCAGGATGACAAAAGTCAACTTTTTAATTTAAATGGCCCCGTAAGCTAAGCCGCTAGTTAAGCCAAGCCAGTGATTTGCATTATTATAAATCGAGTGGGAAGAATTGGATAAGAGAGTGTTTGGCAATAAGAATTTAATTTGAAATGACTCATTTTAAATTTAGCAAAGTGAAATAAAGATTTAGAAATGACGAGGGGGGTTTGTGAAATAAAGATTTAGAAATGAGGAGGGGGAGGGAGGGGGGAGGGTTAGAGTGTGGATTATTTTTTTTTTTTTTAAAGTTACAGTGTGGATTTTAAATGAGTTTATTTTAGCCTTCTTTGAATATGGTAGGGATTTGAAAATCCAAATCTAATAGGTTTGCCAAACATGCAAATTGGTCCAAATCTGAATTTGAGAATACAATCTTTGTTCCCAAACACACCATTAGAGTAATCGTCGTATTATTGATAATCGTTCGTTCATCTGACATACAATAAGAGACACTTTATATCAATACTATATATTAATACCATATACATACTTTACCAAAAAAAATGCACTTCTTCGTTCTCTTTCTTACACTCAAGTAAAGTCAATGAGGTACTTTACAGTTTCACCCAAAAACCGAAGAAAAAAAATTAAAATGATGATGACGTGGACTTGTTGATGCATTGATACTACAAATGGTTGCCATTGCCATTGCCATTGCCATTTGCCATGAAGAGTCTTGAATGAAGTACGTACGTGTGTAGATTGCATGATTTGCATCTCTCATAAAATTTGCACAATTTCGTAATGAGTGAATCTCACCATGCATGCACTGTTCATTAAGATTAAAAATAATTAAATTAAATTGTTGATGGACCCTGTATAAATAGCGAGAAAGAAGTGAAGCATAGCATTAGCAAATAGCAATACACAAAACCAGCAAAGATAATACAAATACAAGTTCAATTACATACATTCTCTCTGAAAATGGCTGTTATTTCAACACTCGACTCATTCAACCCAATCTATTACCTACCGGGCTTGCCAATTCCTCCTTATCAGGTAAAATATTTTCTTTATTTCACTTTTATTGCCTCTTTTCGTTCTAACTTATCCCAAAATTATTCTCCCATTTTTAGTTCTATATTTATTTAGTAAGAAAAATAATTGTGATCCCCAATATGTCGGTGGCAATAGTAATTATCATCTAATGGTATATATATTTGATTTAATTTGTTTACTTATCTAAAAATCTCCAAGTATAGTAATTGTGAATTTATATTTCAATTTCTTATTAATTGACATTTTAACATACGTCCATTAGACAAATATATTAGAAAAACCTTAAAACTAGTTATCATTTAATGGTAAATATAAGATGGGATTACTTGAAATTTAATTTAAGTGATGATTATAATCTCAACTAAATACTAATGTAAATGTTGGTGTGCAGGAGTCGGGTAACGCTGATGACGCTTCCGCCCCCGTGTAGCATGCTTACACTTTCGTCGTCTTTGGCCTTTAGATAATTCCAGTGTTTGTTGATGCTACCTATGGTTACTTCAGTTTCTTGTGTTTCACTTATCTTTTTCAGTTTGTTTCTTTTTTATGCTTTTAAGTCGAACTATGTTATCTAATGTAATTCGACATCATCAACATCTTCAATAAAATCTAAAGGCACTTGTGAACTTACGTGTATGTGTTTATATGTCTTCTCTTTTTCGTTTAATTTTTTTGTTCGGCTCATATATAGTCCTTGTTTGTATTTTCTAGCAAGCATTTTATTAGGACGGATCAACACACCTACCAATTTTTGTATATATTTTAATCTAATTGTTTTCACCCCCATTTTTTATATCATACCCAACGACTTAATCCTGAACCGTTGTGTCGCTAATCGACCTCATAGGATCGCAATAATCAAGCCTTCGTGAACCCCATTTAGGATAATTTGTTTCAAATTAAAGTTACTCCATTTCGTTAAATTGGGTTGTGAGAATAATATCGAAAGATATTATTCAATATCGTATATTGTAAATACTTCTAGTGCAAGTAGGATATATTGTAATATTAGGAATTGTATTGTTTTTTCCTTATTTGAGTTATTTAGTTGCCTTCGGAGAAGATATGATGTATGTATATAATCGAGTCTTGTCCATTTTCTCTCTTAAACCCTTTAAATAGTATTTTTTTCCACTACATCCTTATTTTCCTTTATTTTTACCCATAAATTTAGAACCGTTCGATAATCACAAGATGTGATCTGGGCCACCAAAAGGAAACTGGGGGCTCAGAGCAATAACAATATTGTTTCTTATTATTCTTGGGGTTGTCAATAAGAACCCCAAATTATAAAGTTCCTCTATTGTAACTAAAAGTTGTTCTTAAAATAAAGAACCAAGTTCTAAAATAAGAACTTAGTTTGTTACATATAAACTATTTTCAATTTAAGAACTTTATATAAATGTGATCTATTGTAAACAAAAGTTCTTAAACATTGAAATAACTAAAATATGACATGACAAAAGAAGAACTTTTTCTATTGCTATTGCTATGGTGCTTTAAAAAAGGAAAAAAGATGTGCACAAATTCCTAAAAATTTCAAAATCCATTCATTAATAAATGGTTAACGATAATTTTCATAATTTTTTTTATAATACGTTTTTGGGAAAAGAGATGTATAAGTTTTTATATAAAGATTATAAACATCAATTGAATATAATATATAATATATGCTAGCATTTCTTTTACTAAAAATTTATTATAATATAATTTTCATAATTTTTTTTATAATATTTTTTTGGGAAAAGAGATGTATAAGTTTTTATATAAAGATTATAAACATCAATTGAATATAATACATAATACAGAAAATCTATATTATATTATTTTTCAATGTGAGACATAACATATTAAGAAATACACTATCTTTAATATGTGCAAATCATATGAAATCTATACTCTAATGAAAGCATTTTGTAACACGAATCTAATTATATTATCTTCATAATTTTTATAACGACATTTTTTTGCCAAATGAAATGTTATAGTTTTTATATAAAAATTAGAAACTTCTCATGAATATAAAATAGGAAATATAGATATTATAATAATTAAAAGATTTTCCACTTTATTTTTTATGTGGAAAATATTATTTATGAAACTTTTCTAAATTAATTTTTGATGATGTGGACGCTCTAGAATCGCTCGAAAAAACTCTCTTTTATCTATATATATAGATATAGACTAGCCTAGATTTAATGCTCGTGCGATGCACGGGCCTGTTAGCAATGGCTTTCAATCTATCCGTGCTATATTAAGGACCTATCTAATTCTCAATTACATAAATAGAAAAGCAAATGTTCACAATTTGAATCAATAAAGACATTTTAAACGTATCCTCTTCAGATTTATTCTGCTAAGCAAAAAAAGAAGATCTATACGAATATATATTTCATAAATAATTGGTTTAGATTTATAATTTAAAATATAATTAATATTATTAAAAAATTTAAAATTATATCTAAGACAATCTTTGTCAATGAAATTCTTATCTTTTTGTTACATTCGATAACAATCCTATATCTATATATATATAGACTTTCCAATTTCCGTGTGATACATTGTAAGTAATATACTCCCTCTATTTCGGTGAATTATTATCTATTTTTTTTTACACAAAGACGAATGCATAAGAAATAAACTAGGGTAAATTGTCTAAGTTTAAATATTTAATATAAAAAATACTTGTCTAAAATAAAAATAGATAACAAATAAATGATGTCCTAAAAATAAAAATAGATAACAATTCACTAGTAATATTTATTTTTAGTATTAGGGTAAAATCGTCTTAGTTCAAATATTTAATATTTGCATGAAACTTGACGCCATGTTCAAACTATACAAGCATTCAATTATTAAACCACGAGATACACCCCAACCGAGTCGCAATCATTCTTTTTATTTTTTTTGTTTTCTTTCCTCTCTAATTCAAATAAAATTTATTAGAGATAAGCACAAATTTTGTTACTCGGTAAGACTAGATGAATATATAATTTAATTTAAATTGACAATTATATATCGGTAAAATCGTCTTAGTTCAAATATATATAATTTTGTTACCAGAAACAACCCGACTCGCTTGACCCAAAATGGACCCGACCAACAAACCCGAAACAAACCTGAAACTCGAAATGACCCGTCCTGACCCGAAATCAATGAGAGACCCGAAGTGACCCCCACCCGAATTAGCCCAACCCAAACCCAACCCGATAACCCGTTTTGCCAGGCCTACAGTTTATAATACGCGCATTAATTGTGTAGGATCTAAACTAATTTGTTTATTAATTATTCTTATTTTACGATAGATTAGTGTCCCCTACATTGATTTTGTTATTACTACGTGTGGTCACTGAGTCCCACTCATGCAATTATGCAAACCACCCTATAATTATAACCGTTTCCTCTCACAAATGACCCATGAGAGGTGAGTGGGGAAGCATATGGGGGTGCCCCACCTTGTCCCCTCTGCCCATTTTGTGAGAGGTCACAAGCTTGTGACAGGAATAACCCGTCACAAACAAGAATAATTGTAATTATAAAACGGATTCAAACCTAACTTTTATAATAAATAAGTAATAGTCTCTCCATTTCGGTGAATCAATATATATAACTAAAGGAGGCTTTTTTTTCTAATTATACTATTAGCATTAGAATTAGGAGATAATTAATTATTTACAACTTTTCTATTATAATTAGGAATATAATTTTCCTATTAGAAATAGGAAGCTTTTTTTTTCTAATTATACTATCAGCATTAGAATTAGGAGATAATTAATTATTTACAATTTTCTATTATAATTAGGAATATAATTTTCCTATTAGAATTTTCCTATTAGAAATAGGAAATAAATTAACAATTTATTAAGGCTTTTTTTTCCTAATTATACTATTAAAATTAGGAGATAATAATTATTTCAAACTTTTTATTATAATTAGGAATATGATTTCCCTATTAGAAATGAGAATCAATTAATTATTTTATAATTTTATTATTAGAAATAGAAAATAAATTAATTATCTATAATTTATTAATATTAAAAAATTATTCATTAGTATTTGTTGACTTTTTATTAAATTAGAAGGAAAAAAAACCTTTGATATATTTATAATATCCAATTTTATAACAACTTCTAATTAAAAAAATGAGGTATTATGAGGCTAAAAGGTAGTTCATAGACTATATATCTGAGGTAGTACCTGTTATTGCTTATTTTCTGAGTTTTATTTTAAAGTTTTTGAGTTCTGCTTTAGTATAAAGTTTTTGAGCACATTTACTAAAACATTACACTAAAAAAATATAATATTGCTCAAAAACTATATTTATAAATGGTAATATGCTCAAAAAAAATGTGTATATGCTCAAAAACTACAAGGTCTGAGGTATTACCTCAGATGCGTAATCCTTTTTCTCGGCTAAAAGGCCCTATGCCGAACTGGGTTGTGACAAATGTGCATGCAATAATACGTACTACATGGAATTTACTCATGTAAAGAGTAAAATGAGCGCTGAAATATGCCCCTACGTCTTTTGTTATTGCTAATGTCATATTTAATTATACATAATACGAAGTTTATTTTTCAAATGTCATAAGTATTTCTCCTACTAATTTTAAAGTTATTTCCCTCACAATACACTTCAACTTCTATTGATAATTTATTATTATATTATTCACATTCATTTGTCATTATATAAAAGTATATTAATCAAAATTTAAATAAGACGATATTCACAAATTATTGATAAGTACAAAGTTTGATATCTATTTTTCAAGGAGTATTAAAAGATAAATAAAGTTGCTGCTAATTTGCGAATCGAAATATCATATTATGACAAATGAGTAAATGGTTTGAAAAACTTTATTGTGCGATTGTTTTACAATTTAAAGTAAAAATGGTACCACGAGTAATAAAATAGATTTGAATGAGGCCTGAAGGTAAATTAGATACACTTATTATAGAAATATGTATAAGGTTAAGATTCAATTCAAGCAACAATCAACATTAAAAAAAAAGTCATGAAAAACACATAAAAGGGTAAGAGTAGTTTTTCCCTAACATAGTGAAGACCGTCTCTCTCAAGCTTTTCTTCTGACAAATTTACATGCATAAAAAACGGTACTATTCAATTATATGGAGCAAAATAATTATTGTTGATGGTATAATTTTTTTTTTTTGTGTGTGTGAATTGAGCACATCATCACTATAATTTAGGGAGAGATACAAATTGGGGAAGGGTGAGACATATTCGTCATGTGTAATAGTTAATACGATGCTTTAACCACCTTTAGACAAAAATACAAAAATAAAAGAAAAAATTTAAACCTAAAAGGAGGTCACGTACTTGCCAACTCTTCTATAGTTCTCTACCTCATTAATATTCTCTTGAAGTTTATGACATTTTTCATACTAATAAAAAAAATGATTATACTGCTTCGTATGTTTTGTGATTTATAACTTTTAGCTATCTTATTTGAACTTGCTTAAATTTATATATTTTAAGTGAATAACATTAGTTATAAATATGATAAAGTTTGATCTTTAATTTCCTCAGAGATAAAAAAAAAACTCAATTTTTATTTTCCTATAATATACTAATTAAATATCATAATGTAAAATAGGAAATTACACCACAATCTACTATTTCAATATGTCGATGATCAACACTCAAAATAGCACATTTGTTATTTAAATAGTGTAAAAACTCTCAAAATGCTAATAAAAATGTCCAATCCTGGTTATCAAATAAAACCTAAGTTTCTGCATTTTTTTTGTCATGTTCAACTTAATTTTTACGGGATGTAAAAATGGTGAAGTTCAGAAAGTAGCAATTAGTTTTCTGAGTTAGATGGACTTTTCAAGAGAGTGATGAAAGCTTTGCATTTTAGACCGTTTTATATGTGAACCGAAGGGATTAAGTAGTGGGCTAAAGGTTGTTTTGAGTGGGACGAGGTTAATTGCGACGAGTTGGTTGACTAAAGTTTTTCCTTACTAGATCGAGAAAGGAGATAATAATTATGAGATAATAAAATTTAAAGAAAAAAAGGACAATAAAAATGAGATGGAGGTGGTAAGATTTATTTATGCAAAATGAAATAAATAGTAAAGTTCGTGCATATATATAATATTCATACTTATTCAGTTTACAAATATAGTACCCAAACACTTTGTTTGAGTATCTGGAATGGAGGAAGGGGAGGGGACGAGAAAAAGACTAAGAAGGGAAAGAGAGAGAAAGATAAGAGGGAAGATTGCTTCTTAAATTTTTATTTGTTGAAGGAGAAATAAATTGACTTTGATAAGGGAGACGGGATCCATATCATCTAGAGTAAAGATTGGTGTTTCATGGAGGTGAATGTGATTTATGACTTCTTAGATGTAAAACGTGGCAGAAAGGTAGTGATAGTGGTAGTGGATTAGAGGTTATTTCAAGTAGTAAGAACTAATCACAGTGGCTGATGTTTTATTTTGCGGGTAAATTAGTGGGATGGAGGGATGGTGCATTTATGGAGGGTGATGAGTTTACCGAGGATAGTGATAATAAATAAGGTTATTTATCAGCAAAATATCGCTTGCATTAAAACATATATGTAACATGAATAATAACAAGAAACCTCAAAAGATCATACTGATAAACTTAATCTTGACCCCATCAATCCAAATTAAAGTAAAATCTTAATTCTAACAACACTGTCAAGAGTAAGGGTTAGTTTCCATTGGATTGTGGATTTTTTTTAAAAGGAGGGGTTTAGTTTTTCACTTAGTTGGATAAATTTGAGAGAAGTTTCGAAGATAAGGATCGATCTTTCAAGCGATGAGATTGTTTTAGATAATGTGTGTAAATAGGGAAGAAAAATAGGGGTCTGGATGAAGGATTTTGTTTTAAATGGGAAGATGCATGAAGGGCAAGACTATTGTTATAAGGGGGTGTCATAAGCAGCCTCAGCCATGTAGTATTGCGTTGGAATTTGGTTCATATTTAAAGGCACGTCTATAGTTTGATCGGAAGATATGACATTTAACTACCTGTAAATGTTTTTACGTAACTATCATTTGACCCAATAATGATTAAATTATGATTGTTATTCTAAAGAAGGAGATTTGTTCCATTATTGAGTTGATTGTGCAAAGTAAATATTATTGTTTTCCTTGACCAATTGAAAAACAAACAGGTATTAATGAACAAAATTTAAAAACTCTCAGTCCCAAGTATCACATATATAAACTTCATATTGGTTTTATTTTCCTAAAAAACAACATTGTCGAGAGCAATGGTTAGTTTCCATTGGATGGTGGATTTTTCTAGAAGTAGGGGTTTAGTTTTTCACTTGGTTGGATAAATTTGAGATATGTTTCGGAGACAAGGATCGATCTTTCAAGGGATGAGATTGTTTTAGATCATGTGTATAAATAGGGAAGAAAAATAGGGATCTGTGTGAAAGATTTTGTTTCAAATGAGAATATGGGGGCCAAGACTATTGCTATAGAGAGGGGGGGGGGGGGGTGGGTCATAAGCAGCCCTAGCCATGTAGTATTGTGTCGGAATTTGGTTCACATTCAAACGTACTTTTATAGTTTGACCGGGAGATATAACATTCTAACTACTTCTAAATTTGTTTACATAATTACAATTTGATTTAACAATGATTAAATTATGGTTGTTATTCGAAAGAAGGAGATTTGTTGCATCATTGAGTTCATTATGCAGAGTAGATATTATTGTTTTCCTTGACCAATTGAAAAACAAACAAGTATTAATGAACAAAATCCAAAAACTATCAGTCCAAGTATCATATATATAAACTTCATATTTGTTTTATTTTCCTAAAAAAAAAAACACTTTTATTCTTATGTCAATATTATGTTATTAGGAATTATTTGTTGGTCATACGGCATACATAACATCTTAGACATGAACGATGTACTATATGTCTATATTCCATTTTATTGTGAAATTTATCATACATTATTTTGGTATCCGTGCAACGCACGGGCAAGAAAACTAGTTATTATCTATTTTTTTACACAAAAACCAATGCATGTGAAATAAGCTATTAGAGAATATAGATATATTGAGATATAAAAATAGATAACAAATAAATAATGTACCCAAAAATAAAAGTAGATAACAATTCACCGAATAAAGGGAGTAGTAATATTTATTTTAGTATTAAGGTAAACAAAAATTCTCATTTGTGACATGCAATATCCGTCACTTTGGAGTGACGGATATCACTTTGGAGTGACGGATATCATTTTATCTCACAAAGTACCAACTTTTTCTCTCTCTGCAACACTGTTCATGTGGTCCCTTTTCTCCACTAACCCATTTTGTTACCATTTTTACTCACAAATTATCCGCCACAAATGGTAACCCGTCACAAGGAAGACCAATTGTAAGGTAAAATCGTCTTAGTTCAAATATTTAATATTGATTTGCATGAAACTCGACGCCATGTTGACTCCTTAGCATTCAATTATTAAACCACGAGATACACCCCAACCGAGTCGCAATCATTCTTTTTATTTTTTTCCTCGCTAATTCAAATACAATTTATTAGAGATAAGCACAAATTTTGTTACTTGGTAAGACTAGATGGATATATAGAGAGCAGCTAGACTTGTTTACGACTGCATTATTAGCTATTTTAACTATAAGAAGGATCAAATATCATCTCACATGTATATAAGATAAATGTTGCTTTTTCCAATGCATTCTGCCAAGACGGTGTTCGAGACATTATGTATTTAGCATTTTAAATTGTATCTACATCATATACATATGCATGGCCGACATTATGTATTTGAGACGGTCATTTTTATATGCACCGTAACAAGCGGATAATAGCGTAGAAACGGTTTGCTGTGATTTAGACTGTGACGGTTTCCAGTTAGTCGATGAAGCATCAATAACTTGGATTGTTATTGATGTACAAATCTACCTGGTATAACATTATCGATTTGCTCTTGTCACATGGTGCATGATTATAAGAAGTACAATTATCATTATCGACAAATCCAAAATTGTATTCCGAATATTTCAGGTTAACGAGAGGCCGAATATTTCATGAAACGGAACCGGTGAGAAACTTTATTAAGGAAAATTAGTACTTAATCTTGGGTTTAGATCGGGCGATCTCCCATTTCTTGTATTGAAACAGATTATCAAAGACAATAATTATACTATTAATTTTTCATTTTGTATCTGACTCGGTATTAATTACCGTCCTCGAAGCAGAATCTCTAACAAATCCCACTACAGGCTAGGGGCTACAGGCTACAATAATTAGTCTATTAATTTTTCATTTTTTGGTGGACGTTAACTTTTAAATTGTTGATGGAATCAACACGCCAAACCTTGTATAAATAGAGAGAAAGAAGTGAAGCATAGCAATACACAAAACCAGCAAAGATAATAAAAATACAAGTTCAATTACATACATTCTCTCTGAAAATGGCTGTTATTTCAACACTCGACTCATTCAACCCAATCTATTACATACCACCGGGCATGCCAATTCCTCCTTGTCAGGTAAAATATTTTCTATATCACTTTTATTGCCTTTTTTCGCTCTAACTTATCCCAAAATTATTCTCCCCGTTTAAGTTCTATATTTATTTAGTAAGAAAAATAATTGTGATCCCCAATATGTCGTTGGCAATAGAGTATGGCCACCTTGTTAGGTACAAGTATAAAAATATCGGTTTTTCCACACTAATTCTCCAAGTCTTATTAATTGATATTTTAACATACGTCCATTGTGTTAGAATAATTAATAATATTCGTATGGCCTATGTGTTTCGGGTTTTAATAATAGTTAAGTTCATATTAATATTACGAGACTTTAATATAAAAGACGGTATCGTGATGGATCGGTCCTGATTAAATGTAATTAAAGTTCGGGAATCATTATTCCCTCTTACCTTACCCTATTATACATCGTCTTTCACGAAAAGGTACGATCGGGTTTGATTGTGCGAAAAGGTACGTAGCCCATTATATAAATAAGAGGATCTACGTACAGAAAGGATGTTACAGAAACAATCATCTGACAAAAACAAAAACAACGTACAATAAAAGAAAGGGTGAAAGACACAGTTTCTTCCTCCATCATAAAAGGAACTTAAAGGAAAGGGTTAAGGAGGAGAATCAATCGTCTTATATTTCTTATTGAATTGATTGCGTCTGTAAGACATGGATCAAGGTTAGTCTTTATTCCGTCTTTATAATTGTAGTAGGGTTGAATTAATTCAAGTCTATATGTTCTTGGGACTGATTTCATTATTGAAATCATAAAGTTAATCTTACATTTGGTATCAGAGCCAATATAGATTTGTTTGATTTACCCGAAAAGTTCTTGTATATCGAAAAGTTGCATACACGAAGTACTTGCCTTTCATTTTTTTTTTTAAAAAGAATTGCAAGTGTACAGTGGGATTAAAATTGCACTTTGAATAATGGTACAGTATTGACTAATGATAAATCATGATTAGTAAAGATATATCATAATGGTGTACGCATGATCCACTATGAATTCCAAATTCCTTTCTGGTTTTTTGTTTGTTTCCTGGGGTTTTGTTTGTTTCCTGGGTTTGTAACATAGTCTATGTTTGCAATATTAAAAGTTTGAAATTAAATTTTCTTCCGCTGTTTACCGTCATCATAAATTAGATGATTATATTATAATTCACTTGGTTTTGCCGTATCGTCAATTTATCCGTCATTATTGTTATTATCAGCCATGTGTTATTAATTATACATGGCATTATTATTGATGGTGATAAATTGCATTATTTTTGGCATATTGTATGAATGCAGAGAAAAGTTGTGTGGGCAGTAGTAGTTCATTGAATAATTCATTTTGGCACTTTGATGTCATATTAATATTCATTCTATCTTTTTAAATCTACTGTATGCTCTCTTTTTTGAATCTACTGCATGCGTGAACAGTAAACAAATTTAACCCAAATTGTTGGTGGGATTTAATTCTCACATAAGGGAGGGCTTAGTGATTTAATTGGTAAATTCATGTTATGAATTATTAACATATTATGATAATATATTTACCATTAACTTTAAATGTTTATTTTGTATATATTACATGTTAGTCACCAAAGTGGCCTTGTTATATTGCATTTAAACATTTGAAATTAAAGTTTTTAATTGATCATGATTAAAAGGGATGTATAAATGACATTATAGATAGAATGATCAATTATTTTTTGTCATTTATATTTTGGGAGATCACCCAAAGGTGGGTCATTAAATATAATTGATAATATAAAAGGATTAGTTATTCATAAATTGGGTCAAATAGTATGTATATCCAAAGATAACATTCTTATTTGATTCATGTGTGTTAATAATTAATTGTTAAAGTACATATTAACATCAATGATGGTTACTTGTATTTAAGTGTTGCCCAAAGGTCATTTAAATACATGTATAAAAGTTTATATAATATTATTTGAATCTGTATGATAGTTTTTCAAAGCACTAATTGGTAACATGTATAAATGTTCATAAAGATCTCCAAATATGTTTGCATCTCACGACTCTTTTTGTAAAGTTTAATGGGCTTAATTATGATGAGTGGGCATTAAAGATCCAAAGATACACGGGTATAATGGCTTTGGACATTGCCATCCGGACGGATGAGGTGCCAACAAAAATTACACGAGAGCTCCGGCCGAAAAGTGTCATTATCAGGCTTGGGAGAAATCTAACAGGTTGGGTTTACACCTCATGAGGATGACAATGGCTGATAACATTAAGCCCTCCATGCCTAAAACAGAGAAAGCAAGGGAATTCATGCTTAAAGTAAAGGAGTGTTCACAGTCGGATTTAGCTGATAAGTCAATTGTTGGTAGTTTAATGAGTGAGCTAACTACTAAAAGGTTTGACTGGTCTCAACCGATTCATGATCATGTGACACACATGTCTAACCTGGCAGCAAAGTTGAAGACTTTAGGGATGGACGTAAGTGATACTTTCTTGGTCCAATTCATCATTAACTCTCTACCTTATGAGTTTGGTCAGTTTCAGGTGAACTATAACACCATAAAAGATAAATGGAACTATCAAGAGTTAAAAGCCATGCTCATACAGGAGGAGGGGAGATTAAAGAAGATGAAAGATCAAGCTGTTCATTTCCTAAGTCATGATGGTGCCAGCAGTAGCAAGGCTAAACCGAGTAAGAAGGGTAAGAATGGTAAGAAGGGAAAGTCTTTCTTTAAAGGACCTGAAAGTGCGATCCAGAAAGAAAAGAAGTGTCACTTTTGCAAGAAACCTGGACACTTCAAGAAGGATTGTCCTAAAAGGAAGGCATGGTTCGAAAAGAAAGGTAAACATTATAGTTTTGTTTGCTTTGAATCAAATCTTATAGAAGTACCTAGTAATACTTGGTGGTTAGATTCTGGTGCAACTACTCATATTTCTCACATTAAACAGGGATATCGTATGATCCAGCCCATAAGAGGAGCTGAACAGTTTGTATCCATGGGAAATAGGATGAAAGCACGCATTGAGGGCATTGGGACTTACAGATTAATCTTAGACACTGGTTGTCATATAGATCTTACAGATTGTCTCTATGTACCCGATTGTGCTAGAAATCTTGTATCATTAAGTAAATTGGATAATTTAGGTTTTAATTTCAAGTTTGGACATGGTGTATTTTCTATGTACCGTAATGAATACTTTTATGGTAGTGGTACTTTGATTGATTCACTTTATAGGTTCAATCTTGATGTTAAATTTTCCGATTCCCTATTTTATGTTGAGTGTCAAGGTATTAAACGTAGTGCATCGAATGAAAAATCGGCTTACTTGTGGCATCAAAGGCTAGGTCACATATCCAAAGAAAGGTTAACGAGGTTGGTAAAAGATGAAATTCTACCTCAATTGGATTTTAGTGACTTAGATGTGTGTGTAGACTGCATTAAAGGTAAGCAGACTAAACATACAGTAAAGAAATCAGCTACAAGAAGCTCTCAGCTTTTAGAAATTATACACACCGACATTTGTGGACCTTTTGACACTCCATCTTGGAGTGGTGAAAAGTACTTTATCACTTTTATAGATGATTTCTCGCGGTATGGTTTCACTTATTTGTTGCATGAAAAGGCTCATTCCGTGGATGTCCTTGAGATATTCATAAATGAGGTGGAAAGGCAGCTGGAAAAGAAAGTGAAAATTGTGAGATCGGATAGGGGTGGTGAGTTTTATGGAAGGTTTACTGAAAATGGACAGTGTCCTGGTCCATTTGCAAAGTTACTTGAAAGTAGGGGTATTTGTGCACAGTATACAATGCCCGGTACACCTCAGCAGAACGGTGTTGCTGAAAGGCGGAACCGTACTTTAATGGAAATGGTTAGGAGCATGTTAAGTAATTGTTCTTTACCTCTTTCACTATGGATTTATGCATTAAAGACAGCAACCTATGTTTTAAATCGGGTTCCTAGTAAAGCAGTTCCTAAGACTCCTTATGAACGTGGACGGAAGGAAACCGAGTTTAAGACATCTTCGAGTTTGGGGTTGCCCAGCTGAAGTAAGGTTGTATAACCCAAATGAAAAGAAGCTAGATCCTAGGACAGTCAGTGGTTATTTCATTGGCTATCCTGAAAAGTCAAAGGGCTATAGATTTTACTGTCCTAATCATAGTACGAGAATAGTAGAGACTGGAAATGCTAGATTCATTGAGAACGGTCAAACTAGTGGGAGCATTGAACCACGAAAAGTGGACATTAAAGAAATTCAGGTTGAAGTTTCTTCTCCTGAAGTTGCACATGAAATTGTTGTACCAATCATGTCGTCACAGTCAAATGACATAATGGGACAACAACGAAACGAAGTGCAAGACCCACAAAATGACAATAACAATGATGATCAAGTCACAATTCAAGGGGAGAATGATATGTCACGTGAACAGTCAAGGCAACCTGTAAGGCGTAGAAGGGTAGTCAATGTTCCAGAGGAACAATTAAGGCGATCTATAAGAGAAAGAAGATCAGCCATCCCAGATGACTACGAGACATATAACGTTGAATGTGACTTGAGCATTAGTGAGGATCCCGTCTCATTCCGTAAGGCCATGGAAAGTGATAATTCTGAAAAGTGGTTAATTGCCATGAAAGAGGAGATGAAATCTATGGATGACAACAAAGTATGGGACCTAGTAGTGTTACCTGAGGGTTCTAAGGCCGTTGGGTCGAAATGGGTCTATAAGACCAAAAGGGACTCTAAAGGTAACATTGAAAGGTATAAGGCTCGACTTGTTGCCAAAGGTTTTACTCAGAAAGATGGTATTGACTATAAAGAAACTTTCTCTCCGGTGTCAAAGAAAGATTCTTTAAGAATTGTCTTGGCTTTGGTAGCTCATTATGATCTAGAGCTTCACCAAATGGATGTAAAGACCGCTTTTCTAAACGGTGAGCTTGAGGAAGAAGTATATATGGACCAACCTGAGGGATTTGCGTCCCCAGGTAATGAAGATAAGGTGTGTAGGCTGAGGAAGTCGATATATGGACTAAAACAAGCTTCTAGACAATGGTATTTAAAGTTTAATGATACCATCACGTCATATGGATTTGTAGAGATTACTGTTGATTGGTGTATCTACATTAAAATCAGTGGGAGCAGATTTGTTATTTTAGTCTTATATGTTGACGATATTTTGCTAGCTGCGAATGATCTAGGCATGTTGCATGACGTAAAGAAATATCTATCTAAGAACTTTGAAATGAAAGATATGGGTGAGGCATCCTATGTGATCGGAATTGAAATTTTCCGTGATAGATCACAAGGATTGTTAGGGTTGTCTCAGAAAGCTTACATTGACAAAGTTTTAGAGAGATATAGAATGAATGAATGCTCACAGGATAGTTCCTATACAGAAAGGGGACAAATTTAGTAAAATGCAATGTCCCCGTAATGAATTGGAACGAAAAGAAATGGAGAAAATTCCCTATGCATCTGTGGTTGGGAGTTTGAACTATGTTCAGACATGTACTCGACCAGATATCAGCTTTGCTGTTGGAATATTGGGTCGGTACCAAAGCAATCCCGGGATGGACCACTGGAAAGCTGCGAAGAAGGTCCTTAGGTACTTACAAGGCACTAAGGAGCTCATGCTTACTTATAGGAGATCCGATCATCTTGAGGTGATTGGTTATTCAGATTCAGATTATGCCGGATGTGTTGATAGTAGAAAATCAACATTTGGCTACTTGTTCCTTTTAGCTGAAGGAGCAATATCATGGAAAAGTGGGAAGCAGTCTGTCATTGCTACTTCTACTATGGAAGCCGAATTTGTGGCATGCTTTGAGGCCACCATTCATGCATTGTGGTTGCGAAACTTTATCTCGGGACTTGGGATTGTCGATAGTATAGCCAAGCCGCTGAGAATTTATTGTGACAATTCTGCAGCCGTCTTCTTCTCTAAGAACGATAAATACTCCAAGGGTGCTAAACACATGGAATTAAAGTTTTTATCGGTCAAAGAGGAGGTACAGAAGCAAAGAGTGTCATTTGAGCATATTAGAACGGATAAGATGGTAGCAGATCCATTAACTAAGGGATTACCACCCAAAGCGTTCATTGGCCATGTAGAACGCATGGGTGTTGTATCAAAGGCCTTGTTATTATAAAGTTAATATGCTTGTAATAAATATGACATCTAGAATTCACTTATAGTATTGTTTCTGTTATAATAGACATGTTAATCATTATAGTATATGTATACATTACAGTTATTGGATTACATGTGACTTACTGTGAGAATTAATGTTCTTCTCAAATTAAAGTTTTACCCAGATTTGGAATTGATTTGTGATACATGGAAGGAATCATGTCGATTAGTAAATGACGTGTGACCGCCATGATCCAATTAGTTCTATTTCGATTAAGGATATGAAAGTTAGTGAGCTTAACATAAAAGTGCACATTATAGTTATTAAACCATTAAGTCAACACAAAGGCCAAGTGGGAGAATGTTAGAATAATTAATAATATTCGTATGGCCTATGTGTTTCGGGTTTTAATAATAGTTAAGTTCATATTAATATTACGAGACTTTAATATAAAAGACGGTATCGTGATGGATCGGTCCTGATTAAATGTAATTAAAGTTCGGGAATCATTATTCCCTCTTACCTTACCCTATTATACATCGTCTTTCACGAAAAGGTACGATCGGGTTTGATTGTGCGAAAAGGTACGTAGCCCATTATATAAATAAGAGGATCTACGTACAGAAAGGATGTTACAGAAACAATCATCTGACAAAAACAAAAACAACGTACAATAAAAGAAAGGGTGAAAGACACAGTTTCTTCCTCCATCATAAAAGGAACTTAAAGGAAAGGGTTAAGGAGGAGAATCAATCGTCTTATATTTCTTATTGAATTGATTGCGTCTGTAAGACATGGATCAAGGTTAGTCTTTATTCCGTCTTTATAATTGTAGTAGGGTTGAATTAATTCAAGTCTATATGTTCTTGGGACTGATTTCATTATTGAAATCATAAAGTTAATCTTACACATTGGACAAGCATATACTCCCTCTGGCTTTTAATTTTCTTCCCGTTTCTCTATTATATGTGAGGAGTATTATAATGAAATGGGAAGAAAACAGCAAGCCGGAGGGAATATAAGATTACTTGAAATTTAATTTAAGTGATCGATGATTATAATCTCAACCAAATACTAATGTAAAGGTTGGTGTGCAGGAGTCGAGTAACGCTGATGACGCTTCCGCCCCCGTGTAGCATGCTTACACTTTCGTCGTCTTTGGCCTTTAGATAATTCCAATGTTTGTTGATACTACCTATGGTTACTTCAGTTTCCTGTGTTTTACTTATCTTTTTCAGTTTGTTCCCTTTTTATGCTTTTAAGTCGAACTATGTTGTATAATGTAATTCGACATCATCAACATCTTCAATAAAATCTAAAGGCACTTGTAAACTTACGTGTATGTGTTTATATGTCTTCTCTTTTTCATTTAATTAATTTTTTTGTTCGGCTCATATATAGTCCTTGTTTGTATTTTATAGCAAGCATTTTATTAGGACGGATCAACACACTTACCAATTTTTGTATATATTTTAATCTAATTGTTTTCGCCCCCATTTTTTATACCATACCCAACGACTTAATCCCGAATCGTTGGGTCGCCAATCGACCCCAAAGGATCGCAATAATCAAGCCTTCGTGAACCCTATTTACGATAATTTGTTTCAAATTAAAGTTACTCCATTTCGTTAAATTGGGTAGTATTCAACGCCATTTTAGAAAAAAAAAATCAAATTTGATGATACCTGACATTTGGAGAAATGAAAATTGATGAGTGGCAGGACACTTAACTTCGCCATAAATAATTTCATGTGCACATGTACATGGGATTTGGATCGTTTAACAAATAGAGAGGCCATTTTCTCTCTTAAGCTGTTTAAATAATATTTTTACCACTACAACCCATTTTTCCTTTATTTTTACCCATAAATTTGGAACCGTTCGATAATCCCAAGATGCGATCTGTGCTACCAAAAGGAAATTGGGTACTTAGAGCAAAATACTGTTTCTTATTCTTGGGGTTGTCAATAAGAACCCCAAATTATAAAGTTCTTCTATTGCAACTAAAAGTTGTTCTTAAAATACAGAATCAATTAGTTCTAAAATAAGAACTTAGTTTGTTGCATATTGGAATTTGGGGACCAACAAATATGACTTTGAAATTGTGAAAGGCTAATTACATATGATCTATTTTCAATTAAAGAACTTTATATAAATGTGATCTATTATAAACAAAAGTTCTTAAACATTGAAATATCTAAAATATGACATGGCAAAAGAAGAACTTCTATTGCTATTGCTAGTACATGGTGCTTTAAACAAGAAAAAAAAGATATGCACAAATTCCTAAAATTTTAAAAATCCATTCATTAATAAATAGATAACGATAATCGAGCAATGATCCATCTCATTTCTTGAAAAGAACAACCTCCTTTTTTTGCGCGATCGTGATTAAATTTTGGGACCATTTAATGCTCGTAACTGACCGGATTACAAAAATACTCCAATTACAAGTCCACTTTTTAAAATTTAGGTCCAAAAATACCTGTCTTTGGACTGGATTAAAATATAATTTTAAGAAAAAAAATAAGTAACTAACTAATAATTCCGGTCAAGATCGGAATTTACCGGACTTGGGCTGGATCGGACAAATTCTGCCCCGGCGCGGTAGATTCTGATCCAGACCGGTTCATTTTTCCAGTCGAGACCGGATTTTGCACACCCCTACCTTACGCCATGACGGTACTAAATCTCAATTTCATCCCATTTAAAAAACTTATTAAAATAAAATAATAAAAAAAACTAGTTTTTGTTTTGCACCAAAATGTTAGAAATTTTTTGGCAAAATTGGTTTATTATTTCAAACTGTTTGGGACCAATGACTCCACGTCATTAATTTTATTTTTCAATTTTTTAGGTGAAATCGTAGCTATACCTAGCGGCTTTAGTCTTTGTTATTTTGAAAGGAAAATATGTAACACCCCCATAACCCAAGTGCTTTATCAGGACCACTTAAGACATGGAAGTGCTACCATCTGGGTTACCTAAAGCAATGATAGTCAAATAGACCATAAAGAAACGTACTTTAATAATAAAGTTTAAAGTGATACAAACCAAATCCGAAACTGATAAAGTGAAATACAAATGTTCTCAAAACTGTCAAACCGACTAAACAAAATAAAAGAATGTTCGACATAGCAGAAGACTTCTAAGAGAGCTCGTGATGACTCAACCCAGCTATCACATGCGCATCAACTCATACATGCTCAATAACTGTTCATCATCCCCGAATGGATCACCACAGTTTTTAAAACAATTAAACGGGGTCAGTACTGATTACACAAAACAAACAGCTGCAATGAAACAACAATACAACCAACCCAATCCACCAACTCCGTCACATCACCACACACCTGACTACACACTAAAGTGTATAGTCCTGCCAGAATACTCATCGCAACAAGTATTCCAGACCGCCAGTGGGGGACCGCAACCGTTCTCACTTAAGCCCCGCTCATCTCATCCGAGCGATAAACTCATGTTCCTTAATGTGTACATCCCTTCTGTGGCGGGTTCCACAGAAGGCGAATTAAGGGCGTGAAGCCACTCCCGCAAGTAACTCCACTCAGCCGAGGACGCACCTCGCAAACCACAAACAGTTATACGATAATCACATTAGATTACCAACAATCACCAAATCAGAATCCAATGCCTATACGATACACAACAACAACAGTTAATTACCAACACAACCATGTAATTAATACTGAGTAGGAAAACCCTACCTGGAATAGCAATCACACAAGACCGTCTAGTAGCTAATCAGAACTTCTCCTCTACGAATTCTCCTCTTATATCATGTACACATACAATTGTAGATACCTCATTTCTGCACCACTCGCAAACCACCCGGTGATGATTGGGCCGCATGTTTGGTGGTACGCGGAACGATTTGTGACAGTTCGTAAGTTTATCGTCAAGTGATTGCTCAAACACTGATGTCTACCTCTTAGTTGTCATCTACGTGCCGATACGGTTGTTTTGACAGTAATTAGAGTACATTTGGAGTCCGAGCCTAAAACCGTCTTCATTTTCTGATAAACCGTTAAATCCCGAGTCAGAATGTTCTGGAATGTTCCGGATATTTCTATTCCATATTTTATAAATATTTCACAATCTTTTAATCTTTGGTAAATAATTTCCCGTAATATTCATACAAGATATTAAGGAAAACCAAATTATCCCGTTATTCCATAACTTAAACACGGAAATCTTTCTTCCGCAGGAGGAAATCACTTGGGAATAGACGCAGCAGGTGTTGCGCCTCTTCCAAGAGACGCAGTGACTGCTGCGCCTCTTCCCAGGTCCTTTTCTGCGTATTTTTCGTATCTTTTTCATATCTTTCCGAGATTCACTTCCAAAGTCTCTCCGAAAACCCTATTCCTTCACGTGATTAGTATAAATAGGAGCCTTCGCTTCTCATATTTCTCACGCGAGTGTCCGCCCTTCTCTTCTCTCTTTGCATTCTAGACCTTTGTTCTTACTTTTTGGCGCCTACGTGCTTGAACTTTCGACCACGTAAGCTCGGATCCTTCTGAGTACCAGCCTCGTTTGCATGACCGACCAATTTGACCAACTCCACAATCAATCAACTTAACTAATCTTATTCGTTTTCCTCTTACGAGGGCACTTTCGTTAAATTCGAGTCGAGCATCACTAATCGTAAACTTAGTTCATCTCGTTTCGTCAAACATGTAAGTCTGAGGGTGTAATCTCTCCTTTATTTATTGTTATTTACTTTTTGTATCATTAATGTAAGGTTTATGTCGAAAACACCTCTTAAAACCGATTTATAAAACCTCGTGTAAAAACTCTTTTTACGGATTTCCAGAAGACAGACGTCGAGAAAGGACGCAGCAACTGCTGCGCCTCTTCGAAGGAGCGCAGTGCCTGCTGCGCCTCTTCGCGAGGCTGCCGCAGTTCCTGCTTCCTTTCTTCTTCCTTCGTCCTCTGTAATTCGTTTGCTCTTTATTTGTTTTCATTTGTTTTCTTTAATTCTTTGACATGATAACATAGTCATCTCACATGTACACTATTTATCATTCGTTAGCATGTAATTTAATCATTAAATCCGACTTAAATCCCTTATAATCTCATATTTGCGGGTTTTCGTCATTAAACTCAATCCGGGTTGTAGAAATTCGATTTGTTCATATTGAGTTTCTGGAATTCGACCTTTGATATATTTGCATCTGTTTATTTATCATGTTCGTCATTAATCTATCATATTTAACCTATTTAATTAGTTTAGTTTGTTAATTTGTTAATCAATCGTTCATCCTTGTATTAATTCATCCTAATTCCGTTTCATCCATGTTTTATTGCGTTTATGACTCATTCACATGTAATTAACCCATTAAATCACTTTCATTCGAGTCAAATATGTTAATTAATCCTTAAATTCACTAATTAATATTAACGATTTGCAGTTCCGGCTTCACAGCCAGAACTCACCCTTGGAACAGACGCAGCAACTGCTGCGCCTCTTCCAAAGGGCGCAGTCGTGCTGTGCCTATTCCAGGTTGATTTCTGCCTCTGAACTTCCGTTCTGCCTTAACCTAGTTTATTAGCTTACGTATAATTGACTATTAATCGTATTATCGCCTACTGATCTGTTCGTAAATTCCTTCTTTTATTCCTTTTCCTCAATTTATCCGTTTTAAAGGTATTTTCGACCAATGTTGTCAGGATCGGATTTCTACTTTGGATCGATGGAGTAGGTAGAATCGAATCGGTAGAATCGGATCGTAGGATCGTAAGATTCTACAAACTCACTAAATATAATTTTTTTATTTGATAAAAATATAAAATTAAAGATAAAAATACATATTTATTTATATTTATTCATAAGTTATAAGTTAATAATATTTTTTGTGTCATTATATGAACATGTTCCTACTAATTACGCAAGATTCGAACTTTACAATGTCATTAAATAAAATATATATTTTATAAAACTGGGATCGTAGGATCGTGAGATCGTAGGATCGTGAGATCGTAGGATCGTATTATGATCCTACCTCTAGAAATTTTCAAACGAATAGGATCGTAAGATTCTACAACCATAACAAAATCGTAAGATCTGGGATCGGTCAAGCATTTTTGGATTGTAAAATCGTAGAATCATAGGATCGGATCGGGATTCTGACAACAATGTTTTCGACATAAATCAATGAATCCATTGTAATTATAGTAATTTTCATTATTGTAATTTTATTTATTGTATTTGTCCTATTTCTTGTACCATTTGTATGTCTTCACATGTAATTGAGCACTAAATCCTACTTCGACATTAATTGTATGATAAATTACGTGTTAACCGACTTAGTCTAATCTTCACATGTTAGGATTAAAACTTGGATGTTGCATTGCATGCATATAATCGACGATATATCAAGTATAGATGATTTCCCTAATCATTAGTAGAGGCCGCTATCGAGGCGGGCGGGATTAGGTGTTCGGTCAAAAGAGCTTCCTAATACGTACCCTCACCCCTTACTCCAGATCTCTGTGAACATCCGTGTTCATTGGCATCCACGAGAGTCATTCTAGACATAGAATGCTAAGGGTAACGATTGCTTGGTGTTCATGTCACTACTTTGTGTCTTGACATGGCACGAGGTATTCGAACGGTTTCCAATTTTCCACAATAAATTGGTGGCGACTCCACAAATGCAAACGCTTGTTCTCCTCCCAAGCGCCCCGTGGGCCCATTGTCCCTAGTTTGGCGACTCACTGGGATAATACACTTACATGTAGCCAAAAGGGTGAAACTTGAACAAGGTTAGGGAATAGTTTGTACAAGACAATTGTCGGTTTTCATAACTCGGTCTTCCTAGATCGTTTCATTCGGCCTTCCTAGGCCCAAGTCCCAACCCAACCCATTCGACCAATCGTCCCGTCTAAACGGTCCTAATTCTTATTTGGGCCTAAGAATGGATAGCGATTGACGTCATCCATATCATGATGCTTACTCTTGTTTGTATCAAGGACCTTCACTACTTGAGGAAATGGACTAGGAATCGGCCTTACTCTTGTTTGGTACGAGCCTCTCCACAGACTTCGGCTTTGATTGTTCGGTATGGCAACCCACCCTTTAAACCAAAACCCTTTTAAATGCACTCAGCATCCCGTTATAATGCTTGTATAAATGTTTGTACCTTACGTGATCACCATTTCTAAACGAAACCATGACGATTTTTGTAAAAAAAAAATCAAAACTCATTTTTTAATGAAAATTTCGAAAAGGCCATTAATTAGCGCAAAACCCAGTCAAAACTCTGTCCGTTTGTCGAGTCAAAGTTCGGGCCCAAGCCCATTTCAAAACCTCACTTCGAGTCCACTCCTACAATTACACTATAGTTGGCTAGGATGCACATTTTCAAAACTTTGTCTTTTCTTCAAAGCTCACTCAACACAAGTGGCACACATCCACTTCACAAGTCAAAACATTTCTTCTTTTAGTAAGTGTGTTAGGATGGTCAATCGTGTTTTGATTCGTCGTCGATCTCTCATCCAGTTTTCAAGTTGCCTGGAACAAGTGACGTGAACTTCAATCAACTTCAAGATGGTAATGATCGAATCCTGGCCGCACTAGCTCAAATGCAAGTCACCCAAGACCAAGTATACGATCGCCTTGACACCATCGAGGGCCGGATCTACGCCGTGGAAATGAGGATTCCTCCTCGAGGAAGTGAAGTCGTTCATGACTTCATGAATGACTTTAGGGAAGAAATCCCTCCCATGGGTATAACTGCAGCTGAGAAAAGACTCCAATACTTAGAGGAGCAATTGATGTATCTTTAAGGGGATGATATTTATAGGGAGAATAATCGCAAGTATGAGGCCGTCAACTCCAAATTGCCAACCAACTTCAATATGACGGATATCCCTAAATTCAAGGGGCACGAAAACCCTTTGAACCACATCCGTGCCTTCAAGGATTACATGTCTATCAAAGGCATTAAACCCGAGATGTTCTTAAGGATCTTTCCTTCATCTCTTGACACCATCCCAAAGCAATGGTTCTACTCTTTAGAACACAAGAAGATCGCCACTTGGGAAGATGCCGCAATCGAGTTTTCTAAGCAATATGCGGATAATGCTGAGATCCAAGTTAACATGCGCACTTTAGAGGTTCTTACCCAAAATGACAAAGAAGGATTCACCGACTTCCTAAGTAGGTGGAGGAAGACTAGTACCCAACTAGTTGAACGTCCGGATGAGGCTGCCCTTGTGGAGAAGTTCGTGGACAATCTCAAACCCATCTATGCCAATCATTTGAGATACCAAAATATCAAAACTTTCAAGGACTTAACCGTACTGGGAACAAGGATTGAAGACGACATCCGTAAAGGGCTCTTATCCAAAACGGTAGGTCGAGGATATCAAGGCTCGACGAGTCGTTCTTACGGCTCCACTAGCAAGACCGATGAGGTTAACCTTCTCGAGCCATCCAAGAAAAGTACCCCACCAAGGAAATTCACAAATCTTGGGGACACTTACTCCAACGCTCTTAAGAGGTTAATGAAACAAGGCAAACTCCAACCCATAGGACCTACTCCCGAACCCGAAAAGAAATCCAAATTCTGGGACGAGAACTCGTACTGTGAATACCATAGAGGCAAGGGGCATGACACAGAAAAATGCTACAAATTGAAAAATGTGCTTCAAGACATGATTGATGATGGTCGACTACCAATACCGCTGGGAGGTAAACCCAACAACACTCAGAACCCTCTTGGGATTCTAGTGATCACAAGTGAAGAAGCTACCTTAGATTGTTCACACCTCATTTCTCCAATTGAAGATGAGATCTACGCGATCGAGAATGAAGGGTTCTACTCCACCATCTCCCCTACCATTTCTGACTTCATCACATGGGAAAGAAGTGTGGATAGGCAGGTCAGGGAATTAGAAAATGTGGTGACAACTCTACATGACCCCAACGCAACACCTAAGGAGCATGTGCCACTAATCTTCTCTCAAAATGCTACGATACAGGAAATAGTCGCCATGGTTGATAAACTAGTCGACCAAATCACATGACTAGAGGAGGAGATCATGAGAATGAGGGAACTAGCTACAATTAATAGAGTATGGGCCGATGATGACGAGGACGAGTATCTCATTGAAAACTCCCTAGTTAAGGAAATAGTCCAAAACGGTGAAGACCAAGACGTGGACCACCTAACTCGTTCGGGGCGTCCATATCAAAACACTAATCAAAACGGTCCAACCAACGTTGTCACACCAAATGATAACGAAGATGACTCCACTGATCATTTGCTCAAGCAATTACAGAAGACAAAGGCTGATCTTTCAGTCTGGCAACTAGTAGCAAGCTCATTCCCACATCGCCAAGCTTTACTGCAAGCTTTGGCCAAACTAAATGTAGCACATAACTCCACACCCGAAGATGTAGTCAACTTGGTCTTTCAAGAATCACCAAAGCTAATTAATCCTATTACTTTCTCAGACGAAGATTTGCCACCCTTTGGCGCTAGTCACAACTTGGCTCTTTACATCACCGTCATTTGTCTAAAGAAGAATGTGCCAATGACCTTGGTAGATGATGGCTCCGCGGTCAACGTCATACCCCTCAAAATGGCATACAAATTGGGCATGAAAGAGTCGGATTGGACCCCTACCAATCAAGGTGTTCGCGCATATGATGGTACACGACGAAAGGTAGTAGGACTCGTTAACCTAACCATAGCCACAGGGCCAATCGAGCGAAATGTTAACTTCCAAATAGTGGACATTGAAGCTTCCTTCAACATACTCCTAGGAAGACCTTGGATTCACGCTTCCAAAGCGGTGACATCCATCCTTCATCAAAAGATCAAGATCCCACTAAATGGAAAAGTGGTGACGATCACTTCGTCACCCATCAATGCAATAATCGAAAAGAAGTCGAACAATCAAGTCCTTGCGGATCCAGTATATGAGCTTCGGGGCTTCCAGAGCATAAGCATCATAGAAAGTGAATTGGCACCCTTATACTACGATCCCTACTCCAACTTGGTGGTCAACCACATACTCAAATCCCAGGGATACTTCCCTAGAATGCCTTTGAACCCTATCCGAAGAAACACCTTCGCACCCTACAAGAAAGGCAACTCAAAAAGGATACCACTTGGACTAGGGTACAAACCCACCAAAGAGGAAGTTCTCGAGATGCTTGCTCAAGTTCAAAACCGTAAGTACGTAGGAGTCCAAATGCGACCCTATCTCCATACCCTAAATGGATACTTCGTCAAGGAAGGAAGTCTAGAACTCTTTCACGGATTTCCAGAACCTTGGCATTATCTCGAAAGGAAGCTATCCGGAATCAAGATCTTTCACGATTGCTACTTCATTCCTCCAGAAACGGTTCCTACCGTCAAAACCCGTCAAGCACCTTGCTTAGACGAATAAGCCGTTAGTCTATTGTTTGGAGAAGATCGATTTGTTAGAGCCGCGCAGGATGAGATCATTACCATGATACTTCAAGACGATCACTTCAACCCCACCGCGTTAATCACAAAAGCAAACGCGAATCAGCAGAAAGGATGGAGAAAATCAATCAAGTGGACCAACAATCAAGGAAGACTCTTCAAACTCACCACTGGAGAAGGAGATATGTTCAAAGGAGAACCAGAAGACGATGAATTCGAGTCAGAGTCAGAGTCGGAGTCTAGAGAAGTCACTAAGGAGTCTCCTCCTGTCGTCATCCCCATTCCCTTCGTTTCTCCTAGCTTAGCCTCAAATAGTAACAGTAGTTCGGGAAATGTCCCAACAACTGTCCCTTTACCGTCACTGACCACAGATCAGATGACTTCTTTGTTTCAACTTTTCTCAAACTTTAATATGAATAAATCAGGTGCTGCTTACTCTTTGTGTTATCTTGAGTGCAATTCTGTTTACGATGATACTGAGGATGACCACGACCCAGACTCAATTGAAATACCTCCCTACGTAGCCAAAGAAATACTACAGGAAGGGGAAGGGGGACCAGTAATAGAGAATACCGAACCCATCAATGTAGGAACCGAACTAGAACCCCAAGAACTTAAGATAGGGACTACCTTGAGCTCTACCGAAAGGGCCGACTTCATAGACCTCCTACACGAGTTCAAAGACGTTTTTGCGTGGTCCTACAAAGACATGCCAGGGATCGACAGGGATATCGCCGAACATAGAATCCCAATTAAGCCAGGTTTCAAGCCTGTGAAGCAGAAGCTTCGTCGAATGAGAACAGAATGGGCTCTTAAGATTAAGGAAGACGTCGATAAGCAATTCAAAGCCGGGTTCATCAAAGTTTCCGAGTATTATGACTGGGTAGCCAACATAGTACATGTACCCAAAAAGGATGAGAGAATCCGTGTTTGTGTTGATTTCAGGGACTTAAACAAAGCAAGTCCTAAAGATGACTTTCCTCTACCACATATCGACATATTGGTGGACAATACCGCAGACCACGCATTACTATCCTTCATGGATGGGTATGCGGGTTATAACCAAATCAAGATGGCCATAGAAGACATGCATAAGACCGCCTTTGTCACTCAATGGGGAACCTATTGCTATACGGTTATGCCATTTGGGTTAATCAACGCCGGAGCTACATATCAACGCACCGCAACTACACTCTTACATGACATGGTGCACAAAGAAGTTGAGGTATACGTAGACGACATGATTATCAAGTCCAAGGATAGAGAGTGGCATATTGCGAACCTTCGCAAATTTTTCGCAAGGCTACGAAAGTACAACATGAGGCTCAATCCTCAGAAGTGCGCATTTGGAGTAACATCGGGTAAACTCCTGGGATACGTCGTTAGCCAACGAGGTATAGAAATAGACCCTTCCAAAATTAAGGCTCTGATCTAAATGCCACAACCTCAAACAGAAAAAGAAGTCAGAGGATTCCTGGGAAAAGTGCAATATATAAGTCGATTCATATCGAAACTCACCATGATTTGTAAGCCTATCTTCAAGAAGCTCAAGAAAACAGACCACACCATGTGGGATGATGATTGTCAAAAGGCATTTGACCGAATAAAAGAGATATTGGCTAAACCACCAGTGCTCATGCCACCTCAACGAGATCAACCTCTTGGTTTATATCTCATAGTAAC
This sequence comes from Silene latifolia, assembly GCF_048544455.1. Taxonomy (NCBI): domain Eukaryota; kingdom Viridiplantae; phylum Streptophyta; class Magnoliopsida; order Caryophyllales; family Caryophyllaceae; genus Silene; species Silene latifolia. Next base: position 190,983,918 of record NC_133527.1, read on the forward strand.
CGAAACAGCCATGGGTGCCATGCTAGCCCAAACCGTAGGAAAAGAAGAAAGGGCTATCTACTACTTTAGTAAGAAGTTCATGGAGTACGAGTGCAAATACTCACAACTCGAAAAGACATGCCTCGCTCTTGAGTGGGCGACGAAGAAGCTACGCCATTACATGCTTAGCTACTCCGTCAAAATATACTCCAAAATGGATCCAGTTAAATACCTCTTCGAGAAACCCGTCCTCAACGGACGCCTAGCAAGATGGACTTTGATGCTCTCAGAGTTCGATCTCAAATACGTGCCCCTGAAAGTTATAAAAAGGCGCGCCGTTGCCGAATTCTTTGCAGAGAATCCCATCAACGATGCACAAACAATAGATACTTGGTCATTTCCAGACGAGGATATACTCCAAACTGATGTAGACTCCTGGGACCTTTACTTTGATGGGGCATCAAACTTAAGAGGATTTGGAATAGGAGTGTTGCTCATTTCTCGTGAAGGTGAGCATACACCAATCTCTGTCAAACTTGACTTCGAGGTGACAAACAACGTTGCAGAATACGAAGCTTGTCTCATTGGACTACAAGCGGCAGTGAGCCTAGGCATTAAAAACCTCCGAGTACATGGGGATTCATCCCTGATCATCAATCAATTTACGGGATCTTGGAAAATTCGAAGCGAAAGCTTAGCACCTTATCAAGCCAGAATAGACCAAGTTACCCAATTCTTTGATCACGTGACCTATCTACACCTACCTCGGGAAGAAAATCAATTTGCAGATGCTCTTGCAAAACTTGCATCTTTGATTAATATGCCAGATGACATGGTGGAAATGCCTATGTATCGAACGACGGTCAGAGCCAGCTTATGTCCATTAAATCACCGACGAAGAGGAAATCGCACAGGAACCCTGGTTCCAAGCAATCCTAAATTTCAAGCTCAACGGTACCTATCCACCGGATATGGACAAAAGGGGACAATGTGCTATACGCCTACTGGCTTCCCAATACGTTCTCATGCAAGGAGAGTTGTACAAAAGAACACCTCTTGGTGTAATCCTTCGTTGCCTTGATCATTCACAGGCACCGAAAGTGATGGAAGAAGTCCACGATGGAGAATGCGGTCCTCACATGAGTGGGCCCATGATGGCAAAGAAGATCACATGTTTGGGGTATTATTGGACCACAATGGAATCCGATTGCATCAAATACGTAAGACATTGCCACAATTGCCAAATATTCGGGAATGTACAACATGTCCCTCCTTCATTGCTCTATACGATGACATCTCCTTGGCCCTTTTCTGCCTGGGAAATTGATATAATCGGGAAGATAACCCCGGCTAGAACAGGAGGTCACTGTTTCATCCTAGTGGCAATCGACTATTTCACCAAATGGGTAGAAGCGGCTTCCTACACTAGTCTCACGGCTAAACACGTGGCAAAGTTCATACAAAACAACATCATTTGTCGATACGGTTACCCACATGAGATCATTAGTGATAATGGATCACATTTCCAAGCTGAGACTGAGCAATTGCTAACCAAGTACAAAATTAGGCACCACCACTCTTCGCCCTATAGACCACAGACTAATGGCGCATTAGAGGCAGCAAATAAGAACGTTGTCACAATTCTCAAGAAAATGATTGACAACTATCGAGATTGGCCAAGCAAGATACCCTTTGCTTTGTGGGGATATCGCACATCTGTAAGGACGCCCACTGGGGCCACTCTTTTCTATTTGACCTACGGCATGGAAGCTGTACAACCAGTCGAGTTAGAAATACCATCCTTGCGTATCTTACTCGAAATTCAAATCCCAGAGGCCGATTGGAAGAGGGATAGATATGAAGAACTCATCCTCCTGGATGAACGTAGGCTACGCGCCTTGCATAATGTCCAAATATACCAAGCACGTATCAAACGAGCCTTCAACAAAAGAGTTAAGCCAAGAAACATTAAGGAAGGAGACTTGGTACTCAAGTCGGTTAGAGCTCTTTTACCTGTCGATCCACGGGGAAAATTCAAATCTAATTGGGCCGGACTATTTCTAGTCAAGTCCATACTTCCAGGGGGTGCGGTTAGGATCACAGACCTAGATGGGAATGAATTTTCCAACCCAACAAACCTCGACCAACTAAAGCGGTATTATGCCTAGAATAGGAACAAAAACGCGCCTCGCGTAACCTCACGTGTCGCTCTTGTGGCACTAAATAAACGGCCCCTGGCCAAGCTGAAATAAGCTAATGTCACTCTGCTCTTGTATTTTGACAAATTTTTCATCCTCATATCATCAAATAAACTAAATCTGCACCTTCAGAGTAAGTAAAAGCTCATGCTTATTTTCTAAAGTTCATTACAAGCTCTTGCTTAGAACAATTATTCTTTTACATTTACTCGAACTACGCACAAGGGTTTGATTTCATTTTCTTAATGAATACGTAGGCAATCCTTCACAGGATACAACCCACTAATTTCAAAATGTAAATAGAAGGACATTTGCATTGCATTTGGAATTCGACAAGAATAATAAATAGAAAATCACAACGGTTTCATAACCAATTAACCTTTTTTATTTTCATTCATTTTCTAATAATAATACGTTACATAATAAAAATAAAAATAGGCTAGGATTCTAAAACCCCACCTTTTTATTACAACAATAATAATAATAATAAATAATAATAAAGACTTGGGCTATTCCTCCATCTTCCCTCTCCCCTTGTCATTCTTGTCATACTTCTTGTCACGACCTCGAGCCGGACGCTCTTGCGCCACTTCGGACCTAATCACCAACGGTCTTTCTCGAGGCCTGGACTTCCCATTCTTGTCAATCACTTTGTCCACGACAGGAGAGGTCTTCGGTTTCTTCGAAGGATGAACAACTCGAAACCCGGCTTCCTTCTCTCCCTCAGTCAAATGCTTCTCTTTATCCTTTTCCACCTCGCGCACCTTGTAGTCAATAGGCTCGCGCTTCCTCAATCTCTCGCGCTCTTCCGGAGCAGTAGCTTTCCTCGATCGCAGATAAGAATCCGACACCCACAAGGCATTAGCAGAAGAGTTCAAGAACCACACGTTTCTTTGGGCCCATTTAATGGCCCACTCCCTTCGACTCTCAGTAGTAAGCGCCACGGCATTCTGCAGGACGGTATCAAGCTTCGGGATTGTCTGCTTCATTCCAACATGTCTCATCAGCCTTTCCGGGAAGATGTACACCATGAATTCCAAGCCAGGAATGCGCACAGATCGAGTAGGATCCAAGGAAGACACTCCAGTGACAGATTTGAGGTGCCACCATGGTACGATCCACCTAATCAAGGGGCCATCATCACTGTTCAATTTGTTCTCCCAATAATTGCAAACTCAAGTGAAGTCCACCATGTAAAGCCTGGTCCTCATTGCAATCGAACGAGCATGATAAGAAGGAACATGAACTGGGGGCTCGATCAATCGAAGACGCTCCATAAGCCAAACCTACCAAAAGCGGGTATTAAAACAAAAAAACAAAAAAACAAAAACAAAAAAAAACGAAAAAAAAAGGAAAGAAGAGAGAAAAATGTTCTTTTACCTGCAGAATAACGGGACTTCCCAAGTACGGTAGGTCGCGATTGGCTTTCCTATTATCCAAGCCCAAAATGATCTCTCCTAAGCATAAACAAGCTGGGCTCCTGCGCAGCTCCATTTGCTCAACTAGGCCCAGGAGACGGGGATCACCTCTCAAGTCTTCATCAACATGCCCTTGGAGGACATACACATGCAACAAACAAAATCCAAATGCCCTTCGCCTAGCAACATAAGAAACGGTGGGGTCGGCCCTGTTAATGAATCGGTCGATAAAGTCTAACATCCGCACTCCTTTCGAGGTCACTAGACGGTCCACCTCAATTCTAGTCAATGCAAGCAAGTCTCTAAATTTGCTCTTGTACCCTTGCGAAGTAGAAGGAATGGCAGACAAGTGTTCTGGGTCCCACCCACCGATTGCAGCAATTTCTTCAGGAAACGGGCAAATGTCGCCTCCGGGGAACGCAAAAACATGATAGTTCGGGTCCCAATAATCAAGACAAGCATCTAAGAATGGTTTGACAACCTTGATAAGCTTCAAACTCAACAGTGATCCAAGGTTATAGGCGCCCATGTCGTACTTCTTCATGTTGGAAAACTCATTAGTCCACTCTTTTAGGCGAATCTCCAAAGTATTCGTGATGAGTGCTTGTATTGAGAATTTTATGTAATAAGACGAAGAAGAGACGGGAGAATTGTGTGAATAAAAACTCTATCGACGTCTCTATTTATAGTAAACTCTGTTTCCTAAAATCTGCTGAAACAGACACACACTGGAACAAAGCGCAAGAGACCGTGCCTCTTCAAAGGGACGCAGACTCATCGCGCCTCTTCCTCAAAGAAGGTTTCGTGATTTTCCGCGTTGGATCTTTCCTAAATTCCTTGACGAATAATTTCCTATTCCTACGGGTTATTATTTTGGTAAATACGTGGAAACTACCATATTCTATGTTTCCTAATTCCGCGGGCACGCATTTTGAGGCAATATCAGCATTTCCGTCATTCTAACACACCTGTATATTTTCGTTTTAGGAAATAATTTTCATTTTGATGTAATTCATTTTTGGAAATAATTTTCATTGTAATTTAATTCATTTCACAACTTCTATATTTCACTTATATATTTCTTTTATTCCTTTTTTTTTAATCATTTCATTTCTAACTTATAGGTTTCTATTTTTTTCTTTTTTTTAGGGGTAACCCTCCCTACCATCCGGTTATTTCCATTTTCGGCAAATTTTTCGCATTCTTTTGAGTCATTCGTTTTTGCGCTAATTTAGGCCATGGGTATATACAAATGTATGTTCTACGTGATTTCTATGTAAATTTCGGCAGCATGACGGCATAAACCGTCCCTCGACACAACGATCACAACGGCGTAAAGATCAAGACGAACCGACGATCCTAGCCTTGGGATTTGCTAATAACGTGAGAGATGCGAACAACGTAACTTTAAATCTCCTCTTGAAAAGTTTTATAATGATAAAAGTGTTTAGGAAATAATGACGGAAGCTTTTATATTAATCTCGCATTATTAACAAAACCCGGCTAAACAAACCTGTAAAACACACTTACTCGATCGAGTAAGTGACTTACTCGATCGAGTGCCCCTTACTCGATCGAGTCGCCAATTTACTCGATCGAGTAACCTTTGGAGTCCTTTAAATCTTTCCCATGCCTCATAGAGGGTCTCGTCATCATGTTGAGTGAAGCCTTGAAGCTCACTCTTGGTTCGTGCCGTCCTTTGTGGTGGAAAGTACTTGTTCAAAAAGGCCTTGGAGACATCGTCCCAAGTTCATAGTGAATAGGGCTCACAACTCTTCAACCATTCCTTAGCACTCCCCTTCAAGGAATAAGGAAAGAGGCTAAGGCGGATTGCATCCTCCGACACTCCATTTGCCTTATACATATCACAACTATCCAAGAAATCATTAAGGTCTTCATTGGGGTTTTCGGTAGATCCCCCTCCAAATTGGTTTTCTTGGACTAGTTGCAATAAAGTAGCCTTCACATCAAAATTATTTGCTTGTATAGGTGGCTTGAAAATGCTTGGGGTTTACCACCTTCTTTGGAGCCAAATTGTCTCTCATAGGAACCGCGCCATTGTTGCTTCTTCGGGAATTCCAAAAGGATTCTCAAAGAACTCAAGATTACCCGGTTCTTCTAGAACACCTTCCACTACTAAAGGTTCTTCGAAAATTGGAGTTTCTATCAACCCCCTTCTTTGGAGTGAATTGAGTCTTCTTGCGGTAGCTTCAATCTCGTGGTCAATCGGATGAATAGGTTTACCTTTTCGATTTCTCCTACTCATGCAAAAGCCTACACACTTAAGAAAAGGATCAGTAGCACAAGAGACTTAGTCTAAACAAGAACAAAAACGATTAATATCTAGTCTTTGCTACCCGACAACGGCGCCAAACACTTGATAGTTCAAATCTTAATCTCGCAAGTGCACGGTTTGTCGTCGTACAAATTGAGGGTCGAATCCACGAGGAGCTAGGGAGATTACTAATCGTCCTAATTCTAAGGCTTAGCTAAGTCCATAACAAAAGAGTTGTATTTTTAAATAGAGAATTACACTAATTGAATTAAAGTGCAAATAGACTAATTATGAAAATTAAGCAAGTGGGAAACTAAAGCGGTAATTCTCCGTCAAGATTCCCTAGGCTAGTCGTTGGGTAGGTGCTTAAGATTGAGTTGGCTCTAATTCACCTAGAACCCTCCTCTCGGGTTCGAAATAGGATACTAGCACTCCCGACCAACCTTCCTCTTGGGTTCCAAGATCGGTATCCCTAGCCTAACACCCGGTCACCCCGAAAAAATGCACATTCCCAAGGTCCCCTAACATTAGCCAAGGTCAATAAGCCCTCATCAAAATCCGGGTCATCCCACTCCTCCTCTCGGAGATCGATTTCAAACCCAAGACTAGAGGTGCCCTCCATTGGCTCTCCCTCTCGGTCTCAACCAAAGGTAGCAATATGACCAAATTTCGGGTACCCGATTCCCAACCTAACAAACTTTCGTTGGTGGACAAGGGTCACAAACCAACACTACCCAAAATAGGCCAATTTATCAAAACAATCCTCTAGCCTACCCTTATCAAACCTTCCCAACAACAAGCCTTAATAGGAATCAATCAAGCAAATTATACATGTTGGGTTAAACTGAGTCCTAGTGAAAAGACTACTCACTAATCATTGTTCTTAAGACAAAACAATTAATAAAGATGGGTTCTTTAAACATGAACATGATGTGAAGTTGGATTCTACAATTAATCATGCAATAATTCAACAAAACTAAGATGAAAGACAAATTAAGCTAAGATGAGAAAGGATTAAGGCAAAAGACATAAACTTTGACATAAAAACCCAAAGACTCAATCTTTGGATGAGAACAACAATGGTGCACAAGGAAGAGATGCACAAGAGAGAGAAAAATAACAATCAAACAACAAAAGAGAAGCATTCTAGCATAAACAATTAAACAAAACCTAAGAGAAAGCAAATGTAAACAAATGAAACTAAGGAAGAAAATTGTACCAATTCAATAGAAAGAAGGAAACTTGGATTGAAAAATAAGGATGGAGAAATCTTCAACCTTGTTACAATCCAATTACTAAAACTAATAATCTACTAATTATTGAAGGAATTAGTCTAATTAGGGAAAGATTAGCAAAGTAATTAGCAAAGTTTCTAACTTGGAGAATGGCCTTAATGTAGATCTCGAGTAGTTCTATTTATACCAAGGGCTCAAAAAGAACAAATGCAAGAGTGAAAAGACTGATAAAGGCCCAACTCACGGGTCCGCCCGGTGTAGTGAACACCGGCCGCCCCTCTTTACGCAGGATGGAGGGCACTTACGCCCGGCTTGTGAGATACACCCATGAAAGCCATATTTCTACACCCTACGACCTTGAGTTACTCTTTGACTGAAGTGGTTACACCTAAGCTCATTCCAATGCACTCACAATAGTGAAAAAGATGCATCCTACGCCCTTGAGTTGCACCTTGACTGAAGTGGATACACCCAAGTGGTTTCATAGAGGCTTCAAGGCTTCAACTCTTCACTTGCAATCGGTTCCACTTTTTAGTCGATATTCCGTATAGCCTACAAATGCGTGAAATACTTCAAATACCTAGCAAATGCAAACATGATAGAATAAAGAGAATTTTGCATATAATTAGATCAAAATTAGGATAACGAGAAGGGTTTTAGGCACAAAAATGGGGTAGGTAACAGAGTTATCAGTACTCCTTACACTAAAAGGCATTCTACCAAATAAAATATTATAATAACTTAGATGTAAGGAGTACCGTTCTCCCGGAGGACACAAGAATTTTTGTAATTTAGACCTCTTGCATTAAGACGTTGCTAATTCAAAGAGTAACTATTACTCCCTCCGTCCCGGTCATTTGTTGTCCTTTGGTTTTGGCATAAAGAACTGGGAAAGGGGAGAGAGTCAATTACTGAATGACAAGTGAAATAAATTGAGTGTAAATGATAAAATTGTTCATCAAATTCATTCTTAAAATAAAAAAGACAACATTCGACTAAGACACCCCAATATGAAAAAGGACAATAAAGGACCGAGACAGGGTACTAAGAGCATCCACAATAGATAGGATGTTATCTTCATCCTATTTTTTCACTCTTCCTCTATTTTTTCGACACCTCATTTTCTCTTTCATCAATCTCATTTCTCACCATTACCTTCCTCTTCCATTATTTTTTCCCACAATAGAGAGGATCCTCTCATATTACCTCTCTTACGTTAAATAATCTCAAAATTCTACAAAAGATAAAAATAAAAGAATTATTATGCACAAGACAAATAGTGATTGGTTTGTGGGTAATAGGGCCAATGTAAGCTTTCGTCTAAAACTAGAGGAAGTAAGCATCTTCCTTTTGCTAAGAGGATATGTAACATGTGCCTCACAATAGAGAGGATGTCCTTTTAAAGGAAAGAAAGTGTTAAGAGAATCTATCATCATCTCTATTATGGGTGCTCTAAGTAAATGATAAGAGCATGCACTATTGCACTTGTCTACTATACGAGAGCAAGTGTCTTTTTATCAAATTCCGATGCAATCTATGTTTTTTATTTTTCCAATGCACATAACACCGTCCTATACATTCTACCGTAACAATAACTGTTTACTACTCGTATTTATGGAAAAGTAGTTACTATTTATCAAAAAAAAATCGCAGGGGTAAAATACCTAATTTTAGTATGAGACGGTGTAATGTAAATATGTAATAACTACTATTTAGAAAAAAAATTCATTTAAAAACCCAAGTATCCATACCGAATTGATTACCCAATTTACTAACATCTCTAGGCGTAAAGAAAGTGGTTTAGATAAATAGTAGATAAATAAATATTATTTGATTAATTGGTGGTGTATAAAAGCCTCATACACCTAATGTAAATCTACCGTCCAGCATACTGTTTTCATCAACAGTATAACTATTTAATTAATTTTGCTTCTACTCCCTCTATACCATACCAATGGTAACACTTACTATAAACGGACGTACCACATCAAGGGTAACATCCTATATTTAGCCCACAATATTACCAAGTTATCCTTATACCCTTTCGATATTTACACAAAATGTCATTACATATCCCGCCTACCAACCCACAATTACATAATCCACCTATTTTTTTCTCTCTTTACCCTTATTTTTTCACTATTAGAGATATTAGTTAGTATAAGATATTAGTAAAGATATTATTATGGGTATCATAATAATATCCTATAGAATATTAGGAATATTCTTGGATTATCCACCAAGACGTCTTACTATATAATGTAACCGACTCATTAATAATAATCACCTCATTCAGTTATTCTCTCCCTTATATTATTAACATGGTATCAGCCTAAATTCAATCCACTCAAAAACTCTTCCACCTGCTACAATCTCGTGTGTTAATCGCCGGTACGAAGATGGTCGTCTTATACCATCTCTCGGGGGTATCCCGTTAAAAATATAGATCCGTTCACCTTTATTTTGTAGTTTTATTATCTTACAATTAAATAATAAAGTCTAGGCCCCACCCACAAACCTCCCTACCCAGTACCCTTTCTTTCCCAAATTCCCCAACCCCGTAACCCTATTCCTTTACCCCACGTCCCCACCCTAAGCCAACCACCTAGCCACCACCTCTTATCCTGTCCACCATATCCGCCACCTGCCTGTCCACGCCCGCCTCCCACAACAGTTGCCGCCCTTGCCACATGCCCCGACTGCCTTCGTCCAACCCGACAAACCCAAATCACACCCCACACCTCCCGCCACCAACAATATCCGACCGACCATCGCCATCCACCCATGCCTTTAGCCTCACTCCTATGTTAAGATTTTAATATTAGAGTATAGTAAATAAATTTCTCCACCCTCCTCCCGTTGTTTCTCATTCCGGTTGCCGCCGACGATAGTCGCCTTATTGTTCCGTCCATGCTTAGACCGCTCTCCGACTTGCTGCTGTCCTTTGTTGCTTCGACAACCCTATCTGCCTTGTTGCTTCGGCAACCGCCACTGTCATCGCATCCCGCTGTGATGCCCTATCTAAACCACCGACACGTTCCCTCATCGTCTTGCTGCTGTCCGCCTTGGGTTCGCCCAACGGTCCCAGAAACCACCGCTGCCTAACGGGCTGGTTGGTATGACTTCGTCGGCCATTTCATTTGACCAGCTTTGGACGTGTGCCTTGTTTTGGTTTAGCAATATTGTTTTTATTTTGTTTGTACGGTTGATTAGTTTGCTTCGGCCCTCACCATACGGCTCCTCTGCGTGGCATCAGCGACTATTCTTTTTTAGTCCAGTCAAAGTGTCCGTTAACTACCGCTTTGACTGAGGGGGTGTATTAGAGATATTAGTTAGTATAAGATATTAATAAAGATATTATTATGGGTATCATAATAATATCCTATAGAATATTAGGAATATTCTTGGATTATCCTCCAAGACGGTTTACTATATAACGTAACCAACTCATTAATAATAATCACCTCATTCAGTTATTCTCTCCCTTCTATTATTAACATCCACCTTTTTTTAAATACTTCATTTTCCCCTATGTTACCTTTGTTGTGATATGGAGGGAGTATCATTCATGACTAATAATAATAATTATTGATTTTGATTCATATAATTCAGACTCATCATATATAACGAGCCTTTATTACTACGCGTGGTCATTCGGGACCCACTCATGCAATCATGCAAATCAATTATTAACCACAAACTAATCTAGATCTCGTGTAATGCATGCGCAGTATATATATAGGGTTGTTATTTTTAGCGTATTTTAATTATAGGTTTAAATCAACACGTTATTAATTTTCATATTTCACGCCAAAATATTTTGATTGGAAAAAAAAAAGAAAAAATATATATATATATATATATATATATATATTAATGATTTTTTTTTGTAACTCGAAACTAATGATGTCTATTTTAAATTCTCTCAAAAAATTCATCATATAAGCTAATAATAAGAGCTTATAATTTTATTTGCTGCAGGTAATTATGCCTCATAATCATTAATAATAGGATTAATAGCTCCAAATAAAAAATTTAAATTTAGCAATATTGTAACACCCCCATACTCCAAGTGCTTTACCAGGACCACCCAGGTATAAAGATGCTACCATCTCGGTTGCCCGAGGCAATGATAATCATAAGACAATAACGAAACAACATTTAAATAGTATAGCTTTAGTGAATAGAATACAATCCAAAACCAAAAACCAAAATACGGTTACATGTTCTCAAAACCAACTGTCTACTCAGCTAAGTGAAATGTTTAATAAATTAATCATGCTACAGCGGAAAACTCTATCATCAGACGGTGGCACATCCCAGCTATCCCATGTAACTCGACTCATACCTGCTCAACAACTGCTCACCATCCCCGAATGGATCACCACAGTTTTTAAAACAATAAACGGGGTCGGTACTAATCACACAATTTACATAAACCAACAACACAGTAAACAAACAGCTCAATCATCACAGATATCTCCGAACTCCAATCCCAACTCCACAATACTGACTACACATAGTGTGTAACCCTGCCAGAGTGCCCATCGCAACAGGTCACTCCACGCTGCCAGTGGGGGACCGCAGTCGTACCCACCAAATCCCCGCTCATCCCCGTCGAGCGATAAACCCAAATTCCTTAATGTGCATATCCCTTCTGTGGCGGGTTCCACAGAAGGCGAATAATGGGCGTGAAGTCACTCCCGCAAGTGACTCCACTCAGCCAGGGACGCGCCCCGAAGAACACAGACAGATACAATCAATCACAACTACTATCAACAAACAAATCCAACAATCGTCACAGTACGAGTATGATAATATTCAACAACCACAAAACACCAACAACACATTATGGGACTAATACTGAGTAGGGAAACCCTACCTGGAAAGCAACACAGTCAGACGGTCTCAACAGCTGATATCAAAAGGCTTCTTCTACGAATCCTCCTCCTAACATACAATCATACAATTACTACCAATCAAGAAACACAACAAAACCCCCAAATCCCCAAATTAGGGTTTAACTAACTTTAACGAATTACTATAAAAACAGTATGTAGATCTTACCCTCGACGCAAGGATTACAACGGTATAAAGAAAGGTGAAATCCGACCTTCTAAGCTCCGGGATTTGCCAATAATGCGATTGATGCGAAGAACGTAGTTTGTTTTCTCTTTTGAAAGCAATTAGGTTTGTAAAAGTGTTTAAAGAAAGTGACGGGAGTAATTATATATTAAATCGCATTATTAACAAAACCCGACAAATCATTCCCCCGTAAACCGGCTACTCGATCGAGTAGCTGAGGTACTCGATCGAGTTCCCCCTTACTCGATCGAGTATCAAGGTTACTCGATCGAGCACCCAACAGGTCAGAAACTATTTTTAAAACGCAACACACCCTTACTCGACAGAGTAAGGCCCACTCGATAGAGTACCCAGAGACTCATAAAACCGTAGTATTACAGTCTTCCCTCCTTAAAAAGAACTTCGTCCCCGAAATTCAAGCCACAACAAAACAAAGACGCACACTACTACACTCCCGACTCAACAACCAAAATAAGACTCAACATAAAACATGTTACTAACCCAAACTCAACCCGACTCAACCACAACAAACATACCGACACAACATAAAAAGGTATAAAAAACTCTTCGCGGTCATCTCCTACCCCCCTAAAAGAAACAAGGTTACGTCCCCGTAACCATACATACCTGATCAAAAAGGAAAGGGTAACGCTCTCTCATGGCCTCTTCTGCCTCCCATGTAGCTTCCTCAGACTCGTGGTTAGACCAAAGGATCTTAAGCAAAACTGTCTCACCACTCCTAGTCTTCCTAACCTTCTGGTCAAGGATCTGCTTAGGCACCTCAAGATATGACAAAGACTCATCTAGCTCTAAGCTCTCTGCCTCTAACACATGTGACGGATCACTCACATACTTCCGCAACTGAGATACATGAAACACATTATGTACTCTCTCTAACGCATCTGGTAAAGCCAGACGATATGCAACCTCTCCAACCCTCTCTAAGATCTCATAAGGCCCTATGAACTTCTGACTCAGCTTGCCTTTCTTCCCAAATCTCATAACCCCACGCATAGGAGACACTTTTAGAAGAACCTTGTCCCCAACCTGAAACTCTATATCCCGGCGATGTAGATCTGCATAGCTCTTTTGCCTATCCTGAGCCGCTCTCATCCTTTCCCTGATCATCTTAATCTATTCAACCATCTCATGCACCATCTCTGGTCCTAGAACCACTGCCTCAGCACTGTCGTCCCAACAAATCGGACTCCTACATCTCCTCCCATATAAGGCCTCAAACGGTGCCATACCAATACTAGTGTGATAGCTGTTGTTGTAAGAAAACTCTATCAAATCCAACCTCTGTTCCCAGCTACCACCAAAGTCCATCACACAAGCTCGCAACATATCCTCAAGAGTCTTGATCGTTCTCTCAGTCTAACCGTCTGTCGCGGGATGAAATGTTGTACTCATCTTCAAAGTTGTTCCCAAAGATTCCTGCAACTCTTTCCAAAACCTTGAGATAAACCTCGCATCTCTGTCAGATACTATGTCCTTAGGGACTCCATGTAACTTTATCACATTCTTCCGATAAGCCATAGCCAATTGTGCTTTAGTCCATGTATCTTTCATTGGCACAAAGTGAGCTGACTTGGTCAGTCGATCCACTATTACCCATATCATGTTGTTACCCTGTTGACTCTTTGGCAAACCCATGATAAAATCCATAGAAATGGATTCCTTCTTCCACTCAGGTACCTCCAAAGACTGAATCTTACCTTGTGGTCATCGCTGTTCCCCTTTAACTCTCTGGCATGTCAAACAACGGGCCACAAAATCAGCTGTTTCTTTCTTCATCCCAGGCCACCAAAACGTGTTCTTTAAATCCTTGTACAGCTTGTCACCACCTGGATGTACTGAATACGGTGTACAATGTGCCTCTGTCATGATTGTCTTTTTCACCTCCTCATCATTAGGGACACACCACCTACCATCAAACCTCAAACTACCATCTGTATGAATAGAGAATCGAGACACTGTCCCTTTCTCTACTCCAGCTCTCCACTCAACCATCTTAGGATCCAACGCCTGTTTACCTCGAATATCATCATAAAGATCATGCTGCACTGTCAAATCTCCCACGGCATCCCCTCTCTGCATCATATGTATCCCAAACCTCCCCACCTCATCTCTCAACCTCATCAAAGACAGAGTTGTACACAAAGAATGTACACTCTTCCTACTCAAAGCATCTGCAACAACATTGGCTTTCCCTTCATGGTAGATAATATCCATGTCATAATCGCCAATCAGCTCCATCCACCTCCTTTGTCTCATGTTCAACTCTTTTTGAGTGAAGATGTACTTGAGACTCTTGTGATTCGAAAATACCTTAAAGGTCGCCCAATAAAGGTAATGTCTCCATATCTTGAGAGAAAACACCACTGCACCCAACTCCAGATCATGTGTAGGGTAGTTCTCCTCATACGGTTTCAATTGCCTAGAAGCATAGGCAATCACCTTACCAATCTGCATCAACACACATCCCAACCCGTTCTTTGAGGCATCTGTATACACCTCAAAGTTCTCGATCCCTTCAGGCAATGCTAAGATAGGAGATGTGGTCAAACGCTCCTTTAATGTTTGGAACGCCGTCTCACAACTCTCATCCCAACGAAACCTGTTCTCTTTCCTCATCAACGCTGTCATAGGTCTAGCAATCTTGGAGAAATCTTTCACGAACCGTCTGTAGTATCCAGCTAAACCCAAGAAACTCCTGATCTCAGCAACGTTTTTTGGTGCTTCCCACTTTGTCACTGCCTCAATCTTCGCCGGATCCACAGCCACCCCATCCATAGAGATCACATGCCCCAGAAAAGCAACTTTCTCTAACTAGAACTCACACTTGGACAGCTTAGCATATAACTCATGCTCCCTCAAACTCTGCAACACAATCCTCAGATGCTCCTCATGCTCCTCCTTAGTCTTGGAGTAGACTAAGATGTCATCGATAAACACCACTACAAACTTGTCCAAAACTCCTCAAGATTCTGTTCATCAAATCCATAAACACAAAGCCGGTGCATTAGATAACCCAAACGGCATCACCACATACTCATAATGGCCATACCTCGATGTGAAAGCTGTCTTTGGTATGTCCACCTCTCTAATCTTCACCTGATGGTACCCCGACCTCAAATTAATCTTGGAAAAGACTGATGCACCACTCAACTGATCAAACAGGTCATCTATCCTTGGCAAAGGATACTTATTCTTCACCGTCACTCAGTTCAGCTCCCTGTAGTCTATGCACAACCTCAAACTGCCATCTTTCTTCTTCACAAAAAGAACTGGTGCTCCCCACGGCGATACACTAGGTCTAATGTATCCCCTCTATCAGATCATCTAACTGTTTCCTGATCTCCTCCATCTCCTTAGGACCCATCCGATACGGTGCCTTAGAGATTGGCCCCGTCCCCGGTTTCAACTCAACCGTGAAATCTATCTCCCTCTTCGGTGGCAACCCCTGAATCTCCTCTGGAAAAACATCTGCAAACTCACCCACCACTGGTATCTGATCAACTGTCGAATTCTCTATCCGGTCATCTCTCACATGGCACAAGATCAAAGGGCATCCCTTCCTCAGATAAGACTTCAAGGTAACAGCTGCAATCAATTTAACTTTGGGTTTGACCACAAACCCACGATAAGATACACTAACGCCCTTAGGACCTCTCAAAGACAATTTCTTTTGATGACAGTCTATCTTAGCTTTATACTTTCCCAACCAATCCATCCCGACTATCATCTCAAAGCCATCAAAAGGAAACTCTAACAAGTTTACAGGTAGATCAACTTGCCCAACTATCATAGGTACATCCCAATATAACCTCCCACAAGATACAGACTCTCCCGAAGGTATAAAAACTTTCTCACTTACAGACTCATATACCCTCAAACCCAACCGTTTAACATGACTCGAAGATACAAACGACTGAGACGCCCCCGAATCAAACAAAATAAAGGTATGAATACCGTTAACAAGAAAAGTACCAGTGATAACATGTGCATCATCCTCAGCTGCTTTCTTGTCCATCATGAACAGCTTTCCACTGGTCTTCTGTCCACCTCCCAGGACAGTACTGGCTGATGTGGTTGGTTTAGCACCCGACCCATGATTGTTGTTGTTGTTCGTAGCAGGTTTCTGATAAGAATTACTGCCATTGCGGTTACCTCCACCCTGATAGCTCTGACTCCCCCGGTAAGACCATGACCCAGACGGTCTATTGCTCGCATAACTCTGTGCCGACCCCTGAGAATAGCTCCCCTGATCCGATCTCTGAAAAGCTCCAGGTAAACTCGTACACTTATATCTCTTGTGGCCTACACAGCCATAGCAGGTCATCCCCCAATTACCACTACCACTCACACGGTCACGCCCAAAGGAAGCCCCAGCACTGAACCCTGACCCAGAAGAAAACGCTCTAACCTGATTGTGGTTGCCTTTCTTGTGACTAGATTAGCCACCACCTTCACTCTCAGCCTTTCTTTTATCAACTGCTCTCTCCTGAGCCATCTCCACGAACCTCTCAGCTCTCTCAGCCCTCTCATAAGCTTCCTTAACATCGGTAGGGACTCCCATGGGTAACTTATCCATGATCTTAGGGGGTCAACCCCCTTTCAAACCTCAGCGCTAGGTTCTCCTCACTCAAACCCATATCCTCAGCATACCTAGACTTCTCATTGAACTGTTTGTAGTACTCAGCCACGGACATGTCAGATGTCATCCTAAACCCATCAAACTCCTCCCTCATCTTACTCCTCACATCCTCAGGTACGAACTCTTTCCTCATAGCTCTCCGAAACTCCTCCCAAGGTATAGCAGGTAAGCCCTGCTTTGTGTACATCTCCCTAGCACTCACCTTCACCTTGTCCCACCACTCACCAGCTGCTTCCCTCATAGCTTGTTCTACTCTCATCTCATCGGACAAAGTGTACCAGGTCCAGTATGTTCTCCATCTCACGATGCCAGTTGTCAAGAAGGTTAGGCTCCCCGGTCCCCTTGTACTCTTTTGGGTTGAACCTCGCTATATAAAGGCTTATCTTGGAGTGGTCAAACTCCTTATCCTTTCCCACTCTCTTTAGGGCCTCAGTAAGAGCATCTTGGTGCTCCAACATCTTAACTACATCGTCGATGTTCATGCTCTCAGCTCTCACATACAAGGCGTTTCTCTTGGGTGGCATCTTGAAACTATATAAGAAAGGGTAGATATAAACATACGCACCAAAACCTCAAAACACGAAAGCAGACTACCCAGAACACACTCCATCGAGTGCCTAAACCTACTCGATCGAGTAGAGGCTACTCGATCGAGTGCCCACCATACTCGATCGAGTGCCTCGACATCAGACCCTAAACAGACCTTCTGATCTCTAACATACTCGACCGAGATCGAGTGCCCTATGTACTCGATCGAGTGCCCAAAAACACGATTCTGGTTATAAAAACGTCAACTACCCACTCGATCGAGTCAGACCCACTCGACCGATTACCTCAACTACTCGATCGAGTGCCCCCTACTCGATCGAGTCATGCTGACTCGTATATACTACCCGCATGTTATCTCACATATCCCAACATACTATACAACTTTGTAAACTCAGCATTATAATATACACTAGTAGAAAAAACCCCTATAATGGCGGTCATAAATGACCCTTTTGTGGCGGTTTTTACAAATTTTGAGTGCGCCGTATATCACGGGGTTGTTTACAGTTTGCGGCGGTTGTACAACCGCCACTATAGGTTAACTACGGTGGCGGTTTTGTAAAAACCGCCATTATAGGCTTATATAAAACGACGGTTCTTAGACAAGAACCGCCACTATAACTTATCTATAGTGGCGGTTATTGTTTGAAAACCGCCACTAAAGGTGAACTAATAGTGGCGTTTCATACTTAAGAACCGCCATCATAGATAGTTATTTTTTTTTTAAAAAAAATATTTGCTACCAAAATTTCGGCAACAATATCCTATAGAGTTGACAAGCCAAATAGCAAGATAAACAAACAATGCATACAAAAGAATACATACCAATGAACTTGCATATCATTCGACAGAACAATAATGACGATGTTTAAAATTATACATCCAAGTGTATAAATAATCACATAGACGTCTTAGTTAATAAACAAATCAACATTTCATGTTCTCTAAACATTTGATAGCTCACACGTCTTTAACATCTTTCATCTCGTAAATCAATATTTTTGAATCTGCAATAATACATTTAGCAAACCAATAGTAAGAAAAACAACCTCAACATTATTAAAATCAACACAATACATTATATATAATAAACTATCAATCCAACTTATGATTAGCACCAACTCAAATGCACAATGGATATAAGTCAGGAGGTTAACATTCACAAGACTTCAGTAACAAATTCTTGACGCACTATTGCATAGCTTAATAAATGAAAAGACATTGCATATATACCGTGAAATCATGGTGCTTGAGATAGGATCTATTGTCATCGCTATGCCAACCAATACTCGCTCCTTTAGTCCAGCTATCATACAAGAATAAGTTTTAAAAATAATGCAAGAGGGGGAAACTCTGCCATCTATAGGGCAAATGTACACATCAAAACTAGAATGACAGGGAAGAGGAGCCCAAGATTAACCACTTCATTTTAGTTGTTTTAAAAATAGAACTGGAACTTTGAACTATTTTTGCAAGAAATTCATCTATTGTAAGAGGTTTTCTAGCACTCTAACATCATTTACTTCCTCACAAACTTTAAGTTTCGGAGTGCAGGACTTTGGGAAATTCCTAGCAGTTACATGCTATGAGAATTTATAAAAGAGTTAAGACACATATTGTTGAGAGGCGTTAATGTTCTCTCCTAATGAGAACATGTACTAATGCAAAGTTATAATCATCCGGGAAAAAAAAAGCATAACAGCACCAGTTGCATAGTGTAGCTTAGTACTGCGTATTTTTTCTGAACTTCACTATAAGACACAACTAATCTCCATATGCCTGTCATTGAAGCGTAGAAGAAACACAATCCACATTCTCACTCCAAAAAAATAAGCAGGAGGCACATTATGTTGACAAGTGCCAGGAAGAAGTATACCACTACCACGTAAATATGAACTAAACCAAAGGGGATAGTTTGGGCTCAACATATGTTTCATAAAGACACTAATTCCTATTGTTATATGGAGTATTGTTATTAGAAGTATAAAAAAATTTATTCAATGTTACAAGGATCATAAGCCTGAATTCCCAATAAGGTAATACTAAAATTTGGATGCCAAAAGCTGATACAATATGATATTTTTACCCTTCTCCAATTATGAGCATCAATCAATATTTACAAAAAGAAAAGATGATACATCAAATATACCTTGGCATTTGATTCAAACTCATCTTTTCCAATGCTAAGCTTTTCACTTTGTAGCAAACATTTCCCAGCCTCCACCTTAAACTTCTCAGATGACTTGTTCTTTTCCACGAGTTCTAACTGTCACACAAGGACAAAAAGAGACGTATAGGATTGTTAATTTAAATCCAAACTTTAAGAAAGATAAGTATTTAAAGAAGATAGTGTGCAAAATACCTAGAAAAAGAATCAGTTTAAGATAGAGCGCACAGACGCGCACACAAAAAAAAAAAAAAAAAAGTTTCTCTAGCGAAATATTTTTATTCCACCAACTTCAGCATATTTAAATGATGTTGAACAAGAAATAATTGTGGAGCTAGAAACCCAAGCATTCGAGTGCATCACTTTTATGATCACAAAGCAAAGCAAATGTAAGTACAAATGCAGATGGGAACTTGTAGCTCCAGACTCTAAAGATCAACAAAACAAGCTTACCTAAATTAGCCCAAAAGATTCTCCGGCAGGATTTAAAATTCTATTCGATTAACAACCATTTTTCAGAAGCTAGCATTTTTGAAAGAACTACTCCGTAAATGTTAGTTTCTAGCTTTCCAGTCATTAGATGAAGAGCAAGCCACCAGTCATATCTCGATGAATCATTATTTATCACACTCTTTGATCAAGAGAACACACTCCATCTTCATTTTCTAAATAATCATCGGAACAAACAGCCTCATTCATAACAAACTACAACTACAACACCACGCCCACATGTTATATAGCCCAATAATCCAGTAACCCCACACATACTGCATCACCTTAAAATTCAGAAACCAACGCTATACACCGTCCATAATTACTCCTTCAACTCAAGCACACAACAATTACAGGAGATAATGTACATACATACGCTCAATAAAGACCATTATTAACACAAAACGTATCTAGCCACAACAGTAATCAACTCATAAAAAATAATCAACATATGACAAGTAGTTGATCGAACAACATTCATTACTCCCTATTATAAATGCTCAAGCATACATTTTCATAAACAATGATTATTCAACTCGACTTAGAATAACTATAATATGGTTTCTAGCTATTATATACAACAACATGAATAATCTGTGTTTCGTACCAAAATGAGCACAAGTCAAGAGAAAGTCACTTGTAAACACCACACCAGTACATGTGACAAACACTTGTAAATTACTGATCTCATGACATCTCCAGGTTTAAAATATGATGGATGTTGGGTCCACCAAAGCCACAATATTTCGTCAAGAATAGACTTGCTCAAATAAATGGCCAACAATCAACATAGTGTATATTTGTAAATGACCCTGTTCTAATGGATAAGGTGTTGGGGCTGGTGTCCTCTACAGTTAGTGTAATAATATTTAAATCTCTAAAAGGATCAAAGGGCATACTTTTGTATTATTATCAGTTGGTCCACGTTTATCAATAACGGTTGGCTTGCTAGATAAGTTTGACGTTATTGTCATATGGCGGTGATCAACTGGTCCCTAAAAGTCACACCTATAGGATACGTTTGAGAGATGTGACGGTATGAAAATACAGTCATGTTGATGCCTAGAATGACTAAGCAGTTAGTCGGAGTTATTGACTAGTAATTAGTCAAATGCGATGTTGAGATAATTATTTAATACGGATTAAATAATACGGGCTAAGGCGAATTAAGCGGTTAATTCGTAAATTGAATATAAACGATTTATATTTAATTAATGTATATTGAATTAATTTATTATACAATATCGTCTTTGTCGGACAAGTATTAATATATCGACTGAGTCATGTTATTAGTTGATATTTTAATAACCGATAACCGATGACGATTTATGATAAAATCCCGTCATATACATTTAGCGAAAATCGAGTCAAACCACGAGTTAAAATAAGGAGAAAGTGGAAAGCCCACTTCCTCCCTAACCCACGGTTTGGTCGACCGAATGGAACAAAAAGGGGAGTCCCTCTCTTTTTGACCGAAGCATCATTTTGCAAGAAAATTAGGGTTTTGGAGAAGAATTTTCGCTGAAAATCTTAGATCTCTCTCATCAGAAAACTCACATAAACTCTCTCAATATTGCAAGTCAATTAGAGAGCACTTTCTAGCACAAGGGGCACAGTCTCAGACGGTCTTGGGTGCAACGATTAGGAGGAAATCTACTTTGATTTCTGTTCTTAGGCCGAATTTGCAAGGACCCGAGGTTGATTCTTTGTTCTTTACCGTTTCTATTGTAATTTCGTTTTATGACAATAATCGCATGTTAAATTTGCGTTATAATCCTTAAAATTTAAGGGAATTTTACGGATATTTCCCTACAAGTGGTATCAGAGCGAGGCCACGTATATTTTTTTCAATGTGATTTTCAATAAAACGATTTGAAACGGTTGTTTTTGTCTCGAAAACCGTGCGGCCTCATGTGTTACACTATTTGTTTTGTGTTTGTTTTCGATTTGTTCTTTTGCATATTGTTATTTTATACGGAGATTATAGCAATATGTTAAGTTTTGTCAATTGTAGAATTGATTTTATGCGTTTTAGATCAAAATTGCATTGGTTTTTGTTTTACCAATTGTTTTCACGACGGTTTTTAAAGTTTCAAATGTTTTGCTCTCGGTCGAGCAATTTCCTACTCGATCGAGACCTCTATCGATGTTGTTTTTCGTTCGATCGAGCACATGCTTCACTCGATCGACCTCTTTTAAAACCCCACTGCTCGATCGAGAAATCCTCGTACTCGATCGAGCAATATTGCTAATATGAGTCCTTGATCGACCTCGAGTCCTGTCGATCGAGTACTTACTGTTTGGCACCCTCTCGATCGAATGGCGTTTCATTCGATCGACCCTTTGTTCCTCGATCGAGAACTTTTGTCCCTGGATCGAGGGATTTCGTTTTGGCAGCATTGAATTTTATACTTTTTGTTTTAAATTCTCTTTTGGCCATAAAATGTACATCATACGGATGTTGTACACTCGCTTGGTAGTGAAACGGTTCACTCACGTACCATATAGTTATTTTAAAGCGAATTTAAAGTAACGGATTGTAATGGATTAAAATTAAGCTGATAGAAGCAGTTTTGTCACATAATTTTAATCGTTAAAAGGTGGTTTGGATAAATTTAACATAATTACGGAATTATGTCACGAATAAATTTGTTTTAGTTGATGCATTTTATTTATCGTTATTGTTGAATGCCTTGAATGCTTTTAATTACGTATTTATTTTATTTACAAACAGTTGTAACTTAGTGTGGCCTTAGTAGAACGTGTTACCGTAATGATGGAACACGGTCTTGGTTGTATTTTGAGATCTCGCATCTCCGTTTTGGATTTTTCACTTGTAATTACAGTTTTTATTTAGAATGTAAATAGGTTTATATTTTGTAAATTTTAATTGTAATTTTTGAGAAGACCAAAGATGGAGATCGGATGCTCACTCATTTGCATGGACAAAGATGGAACATCAAGACAAGCTTCTCGGGTCCAACGGTGGATTCCAAAGTTGTATTATGTTCTTTTTACTAAGATAGGCCACACTAGGAATTTTTATTTACGTTTTGCATTCTTTTATTTATTTTATCGTAACGATAGATTGCATCATATTCCGCCTAAAAACCAAACCACCTAATAATTGCATGAAAACTGACTCATATAGAGGTCACGCGTTAGTTTTCTATGACATTCTTATGTCACACGATCAATTTTAAGCCATCACCTAAGTTAATTCATTCACGTAATGCTAGTTATTCGTTCACTTAAAATGAATTAAAACTAAGTTGATGGGATCTTCCTCGTATAACCAAAAATTGAGAATAGTCTTTATAGGTCAAACTCCAATGAATCCCTTCTTCGTCGGTAGGCATAATATGACCCCTTCTACGTCGGGTAAGTTGGAACTGATTGACTTATTTTATCTCAACACTATGGTCACTCGTACGATCCTGTGATTATGGTGGACTATAGATAGGATTTATGGAAATCTATCGACCAAGAGTTCTTACGGAAGAACTAGCTAAACAGTTGGCTTATCAATTTACGGAAATTGAGTCTTGGGATCACTTGTATTATTCTTGAGGGAGATCAATTATATGCAAGTGCAATGAGTCTACACGATTAAAATGAATTTCTAATAGACTTAAATCACCTCGATGAGTTGCTTATTTCGTTTTTGTTTTTCTTTCTTTTTCAGTGTAGATCACGAACATTTAAACTGCTAATAACGAAATGGCTGGTCCTACTAACGACCCAATGCCAAGTGCCACATTGGACCGTGAGTCCTGGCTTCGGATCTTCATGAATCAGATGAATCAGTCTACTCGACTGAAGAATGATGGATCAAACTTCGCGGACTGGGAGGCGGCATTACGGAATGCTGCCGCTGCTGACGGGAAGCTCAAATATCTTATAGAGCCCATCCCGCCAAACCCAGGTCCCACGGCTAGAGCTAACGAGATCGCCAAGTTTAACGATTTCTGTATGGAAGCGGGTGCGATAAAGAACGTACTCATTTTTGCAATGGAACCCAATTTGCAGAAACGCTTCATAGCCCAAGGTGCAAACAAGATTTTCACCACGCTCACTAAGGAATTCTCGAAAGCACCGAGAATCGTGACCTATGAGCATATCACTCGCTTCTTTGATGCGAGACTCCAGAAGGGCCAACCGGTTAGCCCACACATTCTCAGCATGATTGAGAATGTTGAGAGACTGGAGGCGCTTGATTATAAAATCAGCGAGAACATCGTGATTGACCGCATGCTTCATTCACTCCACGATGGTTTTGCGCTCTTTAGAGCGAATTACTATATGAATGATTTGAAGAAAAGTCCTCATGAACTACACTCCCTTCTCGTACAGACCGAGAAGGACATGAAGTTCAGTGGGAGCTTGAAACAGGATGTTCTCGTTGTGTCAAACAAGGGCAAGGGTAAGGGCAAAGCTCAGGCAGACCTAGCGGTAGGCAAACCGAAGTTTAAGAAGTCGGGATCTGGTAAGAGTGGGCCTGGTGAGTCGAGCAACTCATCGGGCGCGACAAAGAGCAAGACCGATAACATGGAATGCCATCATTGCCACAAGACTGGGCATTGGAGGCGTACATGTCCTGTCTATCATGAGGACATAAAAAGGTGTCGCGTCAAACCTGTTGGTATGTCTTATTCTTCTTCTACTTTTATTCATATGATTGAGATTAACCACGCAAGTTACGGAACTTGGGTACTAGATACTGGTTGTGGTTCTCATCTGTGTAATCATGTGCAGGGGCCCCGGAACATCGAACCCCTCGTAAAGGGTGAGGTGGACCTGCGTATCGGGAATGGAGCACGATTGGCTACCGTCTCGAGAGGAACATACGTGATCCAGCTTCCTAGCGGATTTAAGTTATTTTTATATAAATGCTATTATGTACCCAGTCTTTCTAAAACATTATTTCAGTTTCTGCACTTGACAAACTTGGTTTTTCATTTGTAATAGAGAATAATAATTGCATTTTCTCATTACACGATATGATTTTTGGCAAGGCAGTCTCCATGAATGGAATTTATGTTTTAGATCAGGCCACCGAAATATTACACGTAATGAATAAAAGGTTAAAGGTTGGTGACAAAGATCAAACGTATCTATGGCACTGCCGTATGGGACACATTAATGAGAAACGCGTAAAACAGCTCATCAAGAATGGAGCTATCTCGGCCTTTGATTTTCAATCATTTGGCACGTGTGAATCATGTCTCATCGGTAAGATGACTCGGATTTCCTTCAAAGGTGTTGGAATGCGCGCTGCTGACCTATTAGGACTCATACACACGGATGTATGTGGACCTATGTCAATCACCGCACGAGAAGGCTATAGGTATTTCATCACTTTCACGGACGATTTAAGTAGATATGGCTATGTCTACTTAATGAAGCATAAAAGTGAATCCTTTGAGAAATTCAAAGAAAACCAGAATAGGGTACAGAACCTACTGGGTAGAAAGATTAAAACACTACGTTCAGATCGTGGTGGCGAGTATCTTTCTCACGAGTTTGATCAACACCTTAAAGACTGTGGGATTGCCTTACAGCTAACTCCACCTAGAACACCTCAGTTGAATGGTGTGTCCGAACGGAGAAATCGAACACTACTCGATATGGTTCGATCCATGATGAGTCACACCGTGTTGCCAGACTCATTGTGGGGTTATGCTCTTCTGTCAGCTGCTCTAATACTTAACCGAAGTCCGTCTAAAGCTTTTGACAAGACTCCATATGAACTATGGAAGGGAACGGTCCCTAACTTGTCCTTTATACGGGTTTGGGGCTGCGAGGCTTATGTCAAGTGGAGACACGAGGATAAGCTCGGCCCGCGATCGGTCAAGACATACTTTATAGGTTATCCTAAGGGAACGCTTGGTCATTACTTTTATTCGCCAACCGAACAACGTGTTTTTGTTGCGGCTAGTGCGACATTCTTAGAGAAGGAATTTATCGAGAATGCAAAGAGTGATAGAACCTTCGAACTGTCGGAGATTCCAGAACCAAGTACCGAGCAACTATTGGAGGAACCAATCCCTTCAATCCCGGCTGCGGTTAACATTCCTGAGGAACCTAGGAGGTCGGGAAGAGTCTCTATTCCTCCGGACAGATACATTGGTATGGTCGAGGAACATGACATAGATGACATTCTACTCTTAACGAGTAGTGAACCCGCAACCTATAAAGGTGCCATGACTAGTTCCGACTCAAAGCTATGGCTTGAGGCCATGAAATCCGAGGTGGACTCCATTTATGGACTTAAGCAAGCTTCTAGGAGTTGGAATCATCGTTTCGACCAAGTGATAAAAGAAAATGGATTTACTCGATCGGTCGAGGAACCATGTCTATATATCAAGTCTAGTGGGAGCAAGATTGTCTTCCTAATATTGTATGTCGATGACATACTCCTGATTGGGAATGACATACCTCTCTTAACTTCGGTAAAAGTATGGTTGAAAAACCATTTCCAGATGAAAGATCTGGGTGAGGCACAAAGAATTTTGGGCATCCGTATCTATCGAGATAGATCACGTCGGATGTTATCTCTCAGTCAGGAGTCTTATATAGATAAGATACTAGAGAGATTAAGCATGACTAACTCCAAGAAGGGGTTCCTTCCTATGGCTCCAGGGGTGCATTTGAGTAGGTCTCAGGCACCAGAGACACCGGAAGAGAAAGAGCGCATGACACGGATTCCTTATGCCTCGGCTGTAGGATCAATCATGTATGCCATGATATGCACATGTCCAGACGTGGTATATACATTGAGTATGACAAGTCGATTCCAACAGCATCCAGGTGTATCACATTGGATGGCTGTCAAGAACATTCTTAAGTACCTACAGAGGATTAAAGATTGGGCATTGACTTATGGATCGAGATGACTCGAAATCTCAGTCTGGATTCGTTTTTACTCTTAATGGCGCTACAGTCAGCTGGAAGAGTTCCAAACAAAGTGTTACAGCAGATTCTACGACTGAGTCCGAGTACCATGTCGCGTCTAGACATGTACAACGGAAAGCTCATCTAATCCGAGATTACGTGGAGCAAAAGGAAGTAGTGATAGAAAAGATTGCTGCACATGATAATATAGCAGATCCTCTCACTAAACAACTACGACAAGATAAGCATGAAGGGCATGTTAATTCCATGGGAATTAAACGTGTTCCTGAGTTGTAGTACTCTCTTATGGATTAGATTCATTTTCTTGTGTACTCTATACGACATCATCGTTTTGATATTTATATATTTTGTTTTTCATGTGGAATTGTACGACAATTTTGAACACCACAAAGTGAACTGAACAAACATTATATTTTTAGTCCTTAATTGCCCACATGAAGCCTGATAACTCGGCAATTATTTTGTGACGTTGGTTGATGGTGGGTTCAACGAGCCATAAGTCAACCGGTTGGTCGACCAATCACAGAGGCGCGTTATACGGATATCTCGTAGGACACAATTGTGACATCGACGTGGAGTCCTAAATGTTTTATAACATTCGGTGCCAGGTCGTGGATAGGACCTCCATGGTGATCCTAAGAGTCGATTCTTTTGACTATCGACTGTCTCTTGAGACTACGGCAGATTTTGGGTGACTTTGGTTTCTTTCTCACGGTCATCCGTAACAGGGGGCCAAGTAGATTTTTTCTCGGGTCATTTCATTTGTGCTTAGATCGGAAGGAGTCGAGTTGAAGGAAATATTCAGCCTTTATCGGGTACTTGATATTTCTCGGGGCCACTCGAGGAGTCAGAATCGAAATGCATGGCCATGCTCGAATACGGATTCGTTTTATCAGTTAAGTTACTCTCTAGTCGGGAAACCACTCTAGATACAGATCGATTGTAAAATACGACCTTTGCGGATCCGGATCTGCAAATTGTTTTACATTGAGTGGGAGAAATTTTAAATGAATATGAGAATCGGTTATCGCACATACACTTGTACAGACAAGTGGGAGTTTGTTGGAGTTGTGTCCTCCAGTTAGTGCGGATAACATTATTACACATACACTTGTACGGACAAGTGGGAGCTTGTTGGGGCTGGTGTCCTCTACAGTTAGTGTAATAACATTTAAATCTCTAAAAGGATCAAAGGGCATACTTTTGTATTATTATCAGTTGGTCCACGTTTATCAATAACGGTTGGCTTGCTAGATAAGTTTGACGTTATTGTCATACAGATGGCGGTGATCAACTGGTCCCTAAAAGTCACACCTATAGGATACGTTTGAGAGATGTGACGGTATGAAAATACAGTCATGTTGATGCCTAGAATGACTAAGCAGTTAGTCGGAGTTATTGACTAGTAATTAGTCAAATGCGATGTTGAGATAATTATTTAATACGGATTAAATAATACGGGCTAAGGCGAATTAAGCGGTTAATTCGTAAATTGAATATAAACGATTTATATTTAATTAATGTATATTGAATTAATTTATTATACAATATCGTCTTTGTCGGACAAGTATTAATATATCGACTGAGTCATGTTATTAGTTGATATTTTAATAACCGATAACCGATGACGATTTATGATAAAATCCCGTCATATACATTTAGCGAAAATCGAGTCAAACCACGAGTTAAAATAAGGAGAAAGTGGAAAGCCCACTTCCTCCCTAACCCACGGTTTGGTCGACCGAATGGAACAAAAAGGGGAGTCCCTCTCTTTTTGACCGAAGCATCATTTTGCAAGAAAATTAGGGTTTTGGAGAAGAATTTTCGCTGAAAATCTTAGATCTCTCTCATTAGAAAACTCACATAAACTCTCTCAATATTGCAAGTCAATTAGAGAGCACTTTCTAGCACAAGGGGCACAGTCTCAGACGGTCTTGGGTGCAACGATTAGGAGGAAATCTACTTTGATTTCTGTTCTTAGGCCGAATTTGCAAGGACCCGAGGTTGATTCTTTGTTCTTTATCGTTTCTATTGTAATTTCGTTTTATGACAATAATCGCATGTTAAATTTGCATTATAATCCTTAAAATTTAAGGGAATTTTACGGATATTTCCCTACACAAGGCATGGAGGGACAAGCAGAATTGCTACCTTCCTGAAGGGCGGGGATGGGCTTTGCCCTCACCTGGGCTAAAATACACCGGGTGCCCAGAATTCACCATTTCACCAAAATCTGAAATATTCCCCATCAACATTGTAACCTATTAAATATATTCCAATTAATTAAAATATAAATACTGAAAGTGAAACCATAAATTGATAACGAAATAAACAACATAATTGACCATGACCATCTTATGCATCAAAGGAAATAAACTCGTGTGTATCTAAAGGAGAAGACAACTGTTCTTCGCTATGGCCACACATAGATCAGTAAAATAGACATTGAAATTTTTTAAAAAAAAGGATGAAAGGATAACTGAAAACAAAAGGATGAAATAACATGGTGATTAATTGGCAAAATCGATTCACCCTAAAACCCTAATTCGATGAAGTAAAGGAACATCTGACTAACCTCGTGACAAGGAGTTGACGCCGGCGTACGGGTGTTGACGGCGGTGTACTGGTGGTTGCGTCGTGGTGGTGGTGAGTTCAGCGAGCGTGAGACTGAGGAGCGAAAGAGTTCAGCGTGGTGTGAAGGCGAGATTCTGCAAGTGAAGGGAGTTGAAAGGTTTTACTACTTTTTTTTTTAATTAATAATAAAAGGATATGGCATCGGTTTATGAAAAAGGAGATAGTGTCGGTTCGAAAAAAACCGCCATGAAAAAACCGCCAATGTTCATTTTCATAATGTCGGTTCGAACAAAACCGCCATAAAATCTCTACAATGGCGGTTTTTAAATAAAACCGCCACAAAAATTTCAAGTACCACGTCGGTTCTTAATTAAAACCGTCACAAATAGTTTCTTTATTACCTTTTACGTCGTTTCTATTAAAACCGCCACGATAACACCGTCGTGATAGGAGTTTTTTCTACTAGTGGTAGCTAAGCAAGCAATTCTACACAACTCTTCATATGATCAACTAAACAACTATTTCATGTTATCAAATGCCACATAATAAACATCCAACATGCTTCTTATTCAAACAACATTTTCATATACTTCACCAACCTTTCATTCACAATTTCAATCTTCTACTCCCAACATCCAACAATTCACAACATGTATCGTCACATTGCATACAAATTAGCAAACATCACATACGACCTTGGCATATACCCCCCCCCCCCCCATGTGACCGGTTCAAAATTGTTGGGCGAGTTCGCGACTTTAGGACGTCTCCCAAGTCTTTGCATTAGCTCCTACAACCTTTACCCCGGATTCATTTTAATTGACTCCCTATATTCATTAGATTCATTGGTTACAGGTTTCAGGATCGTCGCTCTGATACCATTTTGTAACACCCCCATACTCCAAGTGCCTTACCAGGACCACTCAGGTATTAAGATGCTACCATCTCGGTTGCCCGAGGCAAAGATAATCATAAGACAATAACGAAACAATATTTAAATAGTATAGCTTTAGTGAATAGAATACAATCCAAAACCAAAAACCAAAATACGGTTACATGTTCTCAAAACCAACTGTCTACTCAGCTAAGTGAAATGTTTAATAAATTAATCATGCTACAGCGGAAGACTCTATCATCAGACAGTGGCACATCCCAGCTATCTCATGTAACTCGACTCATACCTGCTCAACAACTGCTCACCATCCTCGAATGGATCACCACAGTTTTTAAAACAATAAACGGGGTCAGTACTAATCACACAATTTACATAAACCAACAACACAGTAAACAAACAGCTCAATCATCACAAATTTCTCCGAACTCCATTCCCAACTCCACAATACTGACTACAGACTAAAGTGTGTAGCCCTACCAGAGTGCCCATCGCAACAGGTCACTCCACGCCGCCAGTGGGGGACCGCAGCAGTACCCACCAAATCCCCGCTCATCTCCGTCGAGCGATAAACCCAAATTCCTTAATGTGCACATCCCTTTTGTGGCGGGTTCCATGAAGGCGAACATGGGCGTGAAGTCACTCCCGCAAGTGACTCCACTCAGCCAGGGACGCGCCCCGAAGAACACAGACAGATACAATCAATCACAACTACTATCAACAACCAAATCCAACAATCGTCACAGTACGAGTATGATAATATTCAACAACCACAAAACACCAACAACACATTATGGGACTAATACCGAGTAGGAAACCCTACCGGAAAGCAACACAATGATCGACGGTCGGTCTCAACGGTGATATCAAAAGGCTTCTTCTACGAATCCTCCTCCTAACATACAATCATACAATTACTACCAATCAAGAAACACAACAAAACCCCCAAATCCCCAAATTAGGGTTTAACTAACTTTAACGAATTACTATAAAAACAGTATGTAGATCTTACCCTCGACGCAAGGATTACAACAGTATAAAGAAAGGTGAAATCCGACCTTCCAAGCTCCGGGATTTGCCAATAATGCGATTGATGCGAAGAACGTAGTTTGTTTTCTCTTTTGAAAGCAATTAGGTTTGTAAAAGTGTTTAAAGAAAGTGACGGGAGTAATTATATACTAAATCGCATTATTAACAAAACTCGACAAATCATTCCCCCGTAAACCGGCTACTCGATCGAGTAGCTGAGGTACTCGATCGAGTGCCCCCTTACTCGATCGAGTATCAAGGTTACTCGATCAAGTACCCAACAGGTCAGAAACTATTTTTAAAACGCAACACACCCTTACTCGACAGAGTAAGGCCCACTTGATAGAGTACCCAGACACTCATAAAACCGTAGTATTACAAATATAATTTATGGGTTTATATCAAATTTATTTTATTTCAATCAATAATTACGGAATATATATATATATATATATATATACACTGTAGGCAAACTGGTTGATTGGATTT
Organism: Silene latifolia; assembly: GCF_048544455.1. Classification (NCBI taxonomy): domain Eukaryota; kingdom Viridiplantae; phylum Streptophyta; class Magnoliopsida; order Caryophyllales; family Caryophyllaceae; genus Silene; species Silene latifolia. The sequence continues at coordinate 191,015,875 of NC_133527.1, forward strand.
ATTGTAAAGCAGATAGGCTTTGGATCAAATGGGTTAGTGATGTATATATCAAGGACCATGACTGGCATTGCTATACTCCTCCTACTGATGCTACCTGGGTGTGGAAGAATATTTGCAAAGTAAAAGACAAACTCAAGACTGGTTATGCTAATGGCAGCTGGACTGTGAGTCCTAAAGGGTATTCTATCAGGAGTGGATATGACTGGCTCTCCCCTGATCACATTCATCTTGACTGGCCTGCAATTGTTTGGAGTAATTGGAACATTCCTAAGCATTCTATAACCACATGGCTTAGAATGCAAGAGGGCATGAATGTGAAGAGTAAACTAGTGAGATTTGGATACTGTTCTGATGATCTTTGCATGCTCTGTCAGTTACAGCCTAAAACAGTGGAGCATATGTTTACTACATGTGTGTATACTGTCAAAGTTCAATCTTGCTTAGCAAAATGGTATGGTGGTGGCTTCCCTACGGTGACTGATCTGATTGCAACCCAGAAAGATAGTATTCAATGGAAGGTAAGGGTAGCCATGTTCAATGCGGTTACATATTCTATATGGTACCAAAGGAATAATGCTAGAGTTAATGATGTTTTGATGAGGCCACGAGTTTGTGGCAAAGCACGAATAGAGGAAGATGTAAAGATGAGAGTTAAATGAAGTGTGGAAATGTTGCTGATCAACCAGGTTGTGGTTGGTCGCAAATTATGGGAGTGATCTCGATTGCTTGTAATGGGATTCGATCCCGCCCCTCTTGTAACTATTTTCTTAGTTTTTGATATATAATATACTCACATTACACCAAAATATATATATATATATATATATATATATATATATATATATATATATATATATATATATATATATATATATATATATATATATATATATAGGGTTGAGATCCCATGAGAACCTCCTTCCCATGAGAACCATGAGAACCCTTATCTACCGTTGGATGAAGAAGATCAATGGACCAGATTGACGCGCGTCATTCCTCCTTGAAATACCCTCCCTTCTAACATAATCCCTTCCCCAACCCTTTTCTTCAATCATATTCATCAGATGGAAAAAAAAGTTACGATTTCCAAAAAGAAAAAATTGTAGAGATGGATTATTAATCGTCACAACGAAGTTCATCAAATTAATTGCAAGGAAATCAAGAAATTCAATTATGCAAGAGGTAAATAAAAATACAAACCTTACTCATCTAGAAATTTCCATTTAATTGAAATTTTTTAATCGAATTATGCAAATTAATTTAAAGCCGCATGTTTCAAAATGTAGTCTAGGTGTTTCACATTTTACAATTCGTATTCTGGGTTTGTGAAGACAAATAATTTGAAAAGTACCAGATATGTTTGGTCTTTTACCTCATTTTGTTATTTAATGTACATATGGCTGTTTAATATTTGTATGATTTATATTCTCAAGTGGTTGTGACAAATTATTAGGCGTTGTTGTAAGGATTGGTACTGAATAATCTCCTATATGTACTTAAGGTTCATATAAATTCTCATTTGTGACGGTCGATATCCATTACAAGCTATCACAAGCTTGTGACGGGTCAAATAAAACCAACATAGAAAGATAAAGACAAATCTTTTGTGACTCCCTAGGCACTTTAATTTTTGTCTTATCTATTATGTGGGTGATACTTGACCCGTCACAAGAGAGACTTACTATAAGGTTCATAATATAAGCATCATAGGTTCAAAAAATATTTACCATAGGTTCATAATTATTTTTGACGGATTGTATGTTTTGGTGTTTCATGCTCTACGAGACTACTACCCATGACAAGGTTTGCTTGAATAAGTAATTAGTAATGTACGTGCAACTATATTGTATGGTACCTTAAAACTAATTGAACGGATCTAGGCTTGTTTAATGTCGTATGACTTACTTTCTCATGTAATTTTGACTAATGGCTAAGGGATATTTTTATGATAGGTACTTAGGGTTATATGCGGTAATACCAAAGGTTCATAGCATATAAGTCATAAAACACGAATTATAAGCTCTGCATATATGTACCATAGGTTCAGAAAACATGTACCATAGGTTCATTAAACATGTTCCATAGGTTCAGAACTCATATGTCATAAGTTCAGAACACGTGTACCATAGGTTCATAAGAGGATTTATGTTATAGAGACGTCTTGCTCTTTGCCTTTAAACTTTACTCAATTATCCTTCATACTTAAATGTACAGGATTCAAATTATAAGTTATTACTGAATTGTATGTACTCTTTTGAATCGAGGGTGTAATCAAAGTATGAAGGTAGTGCATATATACCTACATTGTCTACACTTACATGTGATATTCTACCCAATAAACTGAGGAGTATTTTCTATTGTACATGAATAACAAGAAGCCGAAACTAGGCTATGTATACAAATATCGAAAACGAAGATGTGGGTATTACAAACAATATGCAACATATATTTGGATTTCAGACTAAGAGTTGAATTATGTAGGTTGAGCCGAGCGTTGTGCAATTTGGAACTTCTTCATGCCTGGAGCTTCTTTTGGATGGTTGGACGACATTGTATCAAGGATTCTAAGGCCCACATATGTCATGGAGTTGCTTTGGTTATAAAGGCAAGATCGTGAAAAATTCCTATACATGAATAAGGTAGATGAGATTGACAACAAAATTAAGCTTCGCAAACATAGGTTCAAGATACATGTACCATAAGTTCAGAACATACATATCATGAGGACAAAATAATATTTAAACTACGTACAAAATTATGTTTGTAAGTTACGTACCTTAACATATATTGGACAAATTGATTAGGTATTAGGTCGATCTGCATTTGTTGTACCTTAATATTTCACCCTCTCGAGTTAGACTATCGCTACCCTCAATTCATGAGAAAACAGTCTCGTTTAATCACTCTCTTTGGTGAACAACCCGATCAACATAAGACAATTGAAACTTGAATATAAATTTTAAAATCAAGATCAAAACAACATTCAAAAACTAAAATAAGTATTTTACATATTAATCAATAAATTGAAAAAGAGATAACATGTTAAATCAGTAAAAGTAACAATGATACTGAAAATCAACAAATAGGGGCGACAAAATGCACATGCAAGTGCTAGAAAATGTACATAAAAGTGATATGGTTTCAAGTATTGACATAGAAACTGAAAAACTGCCAACAACAAATACTCTGACACCTTGTTCTTTAACTAAGTTTTTAAGATAAACAACTCAAAAAGTTATGCCTATAGATCAACAAATGATGATAACTATAAAACTAGATCATAATTGAAAAAAATTAATAAAGACGATTAGACATCACAAAAACCTATGAAATTTTGAAAAAAAATTGAGAACGAAAATTATAAAATCACATGGCAGATCTAATTACATTAAGAAAAGAAGGATATAAACATGGTAAATTTACAAAACCAGTAGAAAATCATATGAGAAACATAAGAATTACATATAAAATTAGTAAAAGTTTGAGGAGAAGACAAAGAATCGCAAATAAAAAAGAAATCAACAATAAATTGATTGATTCGTACCTTAATGATAAAAAGGGAGAGAAGCCAAAAAGGTAATTCATAAAATGATAGTGCAAACATGGAAATTAAGTGATTTGTAGAAATCTGAGAAGATGAATAGAAAAGAAAGGGGGAAGAGCTAAAAGCAGTAAAAAGAGAAATATGGCCATTACATAAAACAATGACGCGCGTCAGATATGGGACGTTAGATTATTTGATTTAACGGTGGATAGTAGTTCTCATGGTTCTCATGGGAAGAGGGTTCTCATAGGATCCTAAATCTATATATATATATATATATATATATATATATATATATATATATATATATATATATATATATATAGAAATAGGATCCTATAAGTCCAACATTTTAGGTTGAGTCCATGAGTCCTCATCTAAGCCATTGAATCTTAAAAAATGGATGGTTGAGATTAAAAGATAAAAGAGAAACAATTTACACTACCTATGCATAATTAATTGTTTGTCTCTTTTACACCAATTTCCCATACACTAATTAATTATTTCTCTTATAATTTCATTTACCTCTCATTTTTATTTCATTTTCAAAACAAATCAAAAATTTTATTTCCGCATAAAATGAAAGCCACTTCTTAAAAAGCTCCGTAAATCTTCATTCGGACTCCGATTAGGGCGAAATAAAAGCCTAAATTTATTATTTTTTCGGGCCCGACATAATGGTGATATTTTTATATACCATTGAATTTTCAAAATATTCGGTATTGATCGATTGTGCTCGAAATATAATGGTTTGTGTTTGTTTCTTATTAATTTTTGTTGGATTTTGTTGAAATCGTTGTTAGGTATTTAAAATGGTTTGATAATGTTAAATATAGTGATTTGTATGATTATTTTTTTGATTAATTATATCTACATTTTAGTTATTAATTGCAATTTTTTTATGAAGATGGAGATGATGATGACGATGATGATGACGATGATGATGATGATGATGATAAGTCGTTGGCGATATTGATTGATGATGAAGATGTTGATATGTCTTTGGTGTTATAGATTGATCGGTTGCTTGGAATATAATGGTTTGTGTTTGTTTCTTATTAATTTTTGTTGGATTTTGTTAAAATCGTTGCTTAGGTATTAAAATGGCTTGATAATTTTAAATATAGTGATTTGTATGATTGTTTTTTTTTATGAATTATATCTAAATTTTTTAATTATTAATTGTAGTTTTTTTATGAAGATGGAGATGATGATGATGATGATGATGATGATGATGATGATGATGATGATGAAGATGATGATGATGATAAGTCGGTTGGCGATATTGATTGATGATGAAGATGTTGATATGTATAGATTGACGATGAAGATGTGAGATTTAGATTGATTCATTTAGATTGATGATTGTTGATGAATGTTGTAACTTCAATTATATAGTGTGTAACTTTATTCTTGTAAGGGTGTATATATATATATATATATGTATATATATATATATATATATATATATATATATATATATATATATATATAGAGAGAGAGAGAGAGAGAGATCAAAGTTCTCCTAAATTCTTTATATCTTTTGAGTCCCTAAGTCTTCATATGGGCCTTTGGATGAAGGGGAATAGGGGATGGAGGGAGGAGATTGCATCTCAATGGAGGGCTAGAAATGCATCTAGCTAATCTTCCTCCTTAATCATTCCTAATCTCCTCCTCATTCTAATCTTATTCTTATCATCCACTCACTCATCTCTCTTTCATTCATTCCAAAATCAAAACCACATCTCTCATCCTCTCTTCCTCTCATCAACAAACCTAAAAAAAAAATCAAAAAAAAAAACAAAACCAAAATCAAAACAAATCTGAGAAATAAAAAAAAAAATTAAAAAAAACCCTCATAATCCTCCCGACAACCGCCCACACGCCACCGCCACAGCCAGCCCCACTCGACACCAATACCACCCCACGATCCACCAACACCCGCCTAACCCGACGAGAACCAGAGCCCACCAACACCCGACCTCCTCTACTGCCGCCACAGCCACCGACGACCACAGCCGTACTCCACCACAACCACCCACGACCACACCCGCCACACCCACTACTGCCGCCATACCCACACACAACCACAACCCAGCCCTCATCCACCATGACCCGCAACCACAATCAATCAACGCCTTTTCCGTTTAGATCTCGTTTTTCTGAGATTTCGTTTTCATTTATTTCGTTTTTCTGAGATTTCGTTTTCGTTTTCTGAGATTCGTTATCTGAGATTTGTATCAACCACAGCCGCCACACCCACTATTTCGTTTTCATTTATTTTGTTTTCCTAAATCTAAATCTCATTGCATACAACCAACGCCTTTTCCGCCATTTGCTGTTTTAAAACAAAAAAAATCGATTTGTGCTTTTTTTTTTATGTTATATTTAGATTTTTTATTTGGTTGTTTTGAGTATTGTTGATAATTATTAGTCGTGTAATGTTATAATAATTTCAGTATTTTTTTCGGTTTTTTATAATCTCATCTATTTTTTTCGGTTTTTCAATTTATTATTTTAGATCTAGTATTGTTGATTTTTTTGCTAGGTTATACGGACTATTTTTTTTCAGATTTGTTATTTAAAATCTCGTCTTATTATTATATTGTCTTGTTTTATATTTTACAAATCACGCCTTGTTAATATCCGTCTTGTTAGTATATTAAAATTACACTTTTTTTGTTAAAATTACATTTATTTATGTTACAATTATACTTTTGTCCGCTAAAATTACACTTTTTCCTATTAAAGTTACAGTTGCACTTTTTTTGGTTAAAATTACACTTATTTCTGTTACAATTACACTTATTTCTGTTACAATTACACTTTTTTTTGGTTAAAATTACACTTATTGCTGTTATAATTACACTTTTTCCTATTAAAATTACACTTTTTTTGTTAAAATTACACTTTTCCCTGCTAAAATTACAGCTTTTTTGTTAAAATTACACTTTTTTTCGTTAAAATTACACTTTTTTGTTAAAATTACAGTTTTTTTCGTTAAAATCACACTTTTTTTTCGTTAAAATTACACTCTTTTTCTGTTAAAATTACACTTTTTTCCGTTAAAATTACACTTTTCCCAGTTAAAATTACACTTTTTCCAGTTAAAATTACCCTTTTTTTCGTTAAAACTACACTTTTTTTCGTTAAAACTACACTTTTTTTCGTTAAAATTACACTTTTTCCTATTACAATTACACTTTTTTTCGTTAAAATTACACTTTTTCCTGTTAAAGGTTATCCTCACAATGACTAAAGTTATACTCTTGGACTAAAGTTACATTAATTTGGACTAACTAATTTGGACTATTTGGACAATTTGGACTAACTAATTTGGACAACTTGGACTAACTAATTTAAACAATTTGGACTATTTGGACAATTTGGACTAAAAATACACTATTTACGACTAAATTGGGACTAAAAATACAATTTTGGACTGAAAATACACTATTTACGAATAAATTTGAATTTGTTTGAACTAATATAACACTATTTACGACTAAATTTAGAGTAAAAATACACAATTTGGACTAAAGTTACCCAATTCATTTGTTTTGAGTCATTGAGATTGTGCAATTTCAATCATTGTCCACTAAAGTGTAACTTTAGTACATTGATAGTGTATATCTTTTATCGTTTTATGAGTGTAATTTTAGTCCATAAAAGTGTAATTTTAGTCCAAAAATGTGTAATTTTAGTCCAAAAATGTGTAACTTTAATCCACAAATGTATAACTATAGTCCAAATTTGTGTATCTTTAGTCCAAATTGTGTAAGTTACAATTTACAAATAACTCCATTAGTTAGTCCAAATTGTGTAATTTTAGTCCAAATTTGTGTAACTTCAGTCCAAATTGTTCTAGCTTTAGTCGAAAAGCGTACTTTAGTCATTGAGAAGGTAACCTTAGTAGAGATAAGTGTAACTTTAATAATAGAGATAAATGTAACTTTAATGAAGACAAGTGTAATTTTAACGGGAAAAAGTGTAATTTTAACCGGAAAAGAAGTATAATTTTAACGAAAAAATGTGTAATTTTAACGTTAAAAAGTGTAATTTTAACAGAAAAAAGTGTAATTTTAACGTTAAAAAATGTAATTTTAACAGGAAAAAAAACTGTGATTTAAACCGAAAAAGTGTAATTTTAACGGAAAAAAGTGTAATTTTAACGGACAAAAGTGTAATTTTAACCGAAAAAGTGTAATTTTAACCGAACAAGTAAGTTTAATAGATCCTAAATCACACAATACGAAGACAAAATTTTAAATACGAAATTTGGCAAATATATATAACAAGATGGATATTAACAAAGTGATATCAACAAGAAAAAAAGTAAAAAATGAGATTTCATAAGTAATTGATTTAGTACTAAAATCACACTATAATTTGTAAAGAATGTCAAAAACCGGAAAAAAAAAATACCAAAACATCAAAATTGAAAAAAAAAAAAAAAAAACGGAAATGAAAAAAAAAACGGGTCAATGAAAGTTGATCTATTTTAGTAGATCTAAGATTAAAATTAAAAAAAACTCACAAATTTAAAACAATATTATATAGCAAGAAGATATAAGGATAAAAAAAATACAAAAAAAATAAAAAGAACACCCAAACATCAAAAAAGAAAAAAAAAATTGACGTCGGGGCGATGGCGGTGGCGGCGGCGGTGGCGGTTGGCGACTGTGGTGATTTCCGGTTGGTGGTGGTAGGTGGATGGTGAATGAGGAAAAGATGAGTAAATGATTTATTTGGATTTTTTGGGTTTTTTATTTGTTTGGTTTTTTGAGTTTTTTTTTCTTGGTTTTTTTTTAGAGAATATGGAGAAGTGAGATATAGAGAGAGAATGAGGAGATGTGATAATGAATTGGTGAATGAAAGATGAGGAGGATTAATGTAGTTAATGAGAAAATTAGAGGAAGATGGACAAATTAGAGCATTAACCTTAATTTTTTTGTTCTCATCTTAGCCCTCCATTTCCAAGATCCAAAGGCTCACAATGAGACTTATGGACTCACATGTAAGAGGTGGACTTACATGATCTTTTCACTATGTGTGTATATATATATATATATATATATATATATATATATATATATATATATATATATATAGAGGTGGGATCAGGTGAGAACGAACATTCGGTGCAAACGGTGAGAACAACCCTCACCCCTTAGATTAGAGTAATTTTGCGGCTGAGATTGTTTCAATTAAATCCAATTTTCAATTAAAACCAGCAAACCATAAGCTCCTTCCCCCTACTTCCTTCGTTAGTTCACCATTGTTAACGGTAAGTCAGCCATATACTAACACCATCACCATCTGCTACTTCACCTATCACAAAGCAACTCCGGTAGCCTCCACTAACACCCACCATAACAGCCGCTACTGACACCCATACTGACAGCCTCCACCGCATTTTCACCATAACCCCATAATCCGTAACCACCCTTAATCGCCCCCATCAATCCGTCATTAATCATCACCTACCGTCGCCGCTGACGATGACCAGCAACACCGATGAACAACCAGATAAAATTGCCGGTGTTGACGGCTTGACGCAACTCCAGCGACTATCCCTGACCGTATGTACCCTAATCAATTTGGTAAACGACTGACGGAAAGTCGCCGACGACAACTACCACACCCCCTCCCTTACTAGGTTTCCCGTCTAGTCTCCACTCAACACACCCCCGGTCTGTATCCCCATCTACCATCACGCATCGCCTATCAGCGCCGTTGACGATAATCACCAGCAACGCCTCAGAACCACCGGCGAGCATCCGCGACGCCGCACAACTATATTTGTTCATTCTCACTCTCTCACGTCCCGACGCTGAGTTCGAATCACCTTCAATCACCTCGCGCACCACTGGACGAACATATCGTCTTCGACACCACCTTTGCTTTCTCCTTCCAACCATCATCACTTTGGGCTACAAAATCAATTTACACTACACGAAATTAATGTGTCTGATTGCTATATTAATGTATCTCAAACCAAATTTTATGTACCTAGAAATTAATTTTGTGTATCTATGTTAGATACATTAAAATTGTGAGTAGATACAAAATAAACTAGTGTAGATGCATTGAAACAGCCTGGAAATCAACGAAGGGGAGGAGGTGAGGTAATTGTGCCGGGGACTGTAATTGTAATTTGATCATGTATGAATTCATTTCTTTGGTGGAGATCAATTATGGATTTCGTGGTCTTGATAATGGGATGCATCAGGGTATTAAATCAAAATCGCGACACCAAAACACAGCTGTTTTATAAAGGTTTGCCGTATTTTGAGGAGATATTGGCTGCAACTTACAATGTTAGGCTGCAACAAACTATAGTGCTGCAATGACCTAAACTAAGATTTTATACTAGTTTGCAGTGTCTGCAATCTGCATTGCTCTTGATTACATACTAATATAAATATTTTGTTCATGATTTAAGATTAAGGACAGTGAATTATATACTCGAGATGGGTCTGTTGATGTCAATGGGAAGCCTGTCCTGAAAAGGAAAACAGGAAGTTGGAAAGCCTGCCTGTTCATAATTGGTAATAACATCTCTTAAATGTATTCAGTAATTCCATAGTTTAGACTTTAGAACCACATTGTTTAGTATTCCATATATTTTATGTGCAGGTACAGAATGTTGTACTGTCAGTGTCATGGTGGGCCGGCGGCGGTAACCGGCAACTTGTATCTATGATAATGTACATTAAATTAATGGCTAGATACACAACATTAGTCGTTAGGTACATCAAAAATTAGTGTATATTAGTTGTCGTCGATCAGTTTTACCAGACGCCACGGGTGCATAGCCGGCAACCAGGGCCGATGCCGGAGAAAAAACTTCCAAATTAAACAAAGCTCGCAAAATTACCTTAGTGTTAGAATCATGACACAAATGGTTCAACCTCCCACCTCATCATTGTCACCCAACCCGGCCATCTCGCCTGAGCACGGGCCACCTTGCCGGAGTACAGCGCATCTTACACCATTTTTAATGTACCTACTAGCTAATTTTGTATATCAATGATTCAATGGAAACATACATTTAAATAGTGGTTACAATTTACAAACATCAAATAATACTGGTGATGGTGTGCGACACAACCCACCGCAAAAAAACCCAAACTCAACCAGAAATCGCCAACAAATCGCCAACGAGTTCTCCCATTAAGACGTCGACATAGCCTGAATAAAAAATGGCGGCTTCGGTTGTTGATGCCGATGTCGACTTAGGGGTGGTGGTGGTCGTGGGTTGAAGTGTTGTTGTTGTTGGTGGTGATTTCATGTGTTGTCGGCGTAATTTGGTGGTCGCCAATGATGAGTGGTGGTTGGGTGGTCATGGACTCAGGGAGTCGAGGGTGAGTGATAATTGGGAATGACAGGTGTGTATTTGGTTAAAAGAATAAATTGTTGCCTTAGTATTGTGTTTCACGGAGTATACTTTTATAAAGTTATAATTGAAGAACGTTCTCACTTTTTGCACCGAGTGATCGTATGCACCGGATCCTAAATCTATATATATATATATATATATATATATATATATATATATATATATATATATATATATATATATATATAGAGTCGAGGTTGTGTAAGTCCACAAATTTGGTTGAGTCCCTAAGTCCCATTCTTAGCCAATCATTTTTGAGTGTAACTTTACTGATTTATGAGTGTAACTTTAGCCATTTAATGATTTGTAAGTGTATCTTATCTTTTAAGGCCAACTTGTATACACAAGTTTGAATTTGTAAATTAAAATTTATGTAATTTTAACAAAAATCTATGTAACTTTAGTGTCTTACGAATGTAACTTTAGTCATTGGGAGTGTAATTTTAGTCGTCAGAGTTATAACTTTTGTAATATGGTGGTTTGTACGTAAAACTTTGAGTTTATATACTTTTATGAGTGTAATTTTAGTCATTTGAGGTGTAATTTTAGCCGTGAAAAATGTAACTTTAGTCATGTGATGGTTTTTATGTATAAATTTGAATTTATGTACTTTTTCGAGTGTAACTTTAGTCTTTGAAGTCGTAACTTTAGTCGTTGAAGTTGTAACTTTAGTCGTATAGTAGTTTAATGTAAATATTTGAATTAATATACTTTTCTATTGTAAAAGTAGAGTGTAACTTTAGTCCGATACGAGTGTAATTGTAGTCCGATACAACTGTAACTTTAGTATGATAAGGCTGTAAATTTAGTTCGATAGCTTGTAACTTTAGTTCGCCAAGTGTGTAACTTTGGTCCGCTAAGTGTGTAACTTTAGTCCGACAAGAAGCTAATACAACCATGACCACCAACACCACCCTCAGATCTGAAAAAAAAGAAAAAAAAAAAGGAAGAAAGGGAGACGGCTATACACCACCACGCATCACGCACCACAAACACCATCCCCCACCCATTCTCCACCACGGCACCACCATAAAAAAAAACAGAAAAAAAACAAACAAAAAGACACCAAAGTCACCCATCAACAACCAACAACAACCACCTACACCACAAGAGACACCACCAGCACACAACTATGACACCACCTACATCGAAAAAAAAAAAAAAAAAAGGACAGGAAGGAGTGAATAGGCGGCGACCACACCATTACCCACCGCCACCGGAACCAGCGCATCACCAACCACCACCAATAACAAACTTCTTCAGATCTGAAAAAAAATTAAAAAAAAAAAACGAGACTGTTGTGGTTGTTGTCGGTGGTGATAGAAAAGAGAAGGTGGGTGTCGTCTGTGGTGGTCCGTGAAGGAGGGAGAAGAGGAGTGGCGGTGCCGTGAAGGAGAGATAAGGAGAAAGAAGAGGTCGCTGCTGGTGGTGCCGTGAAGGAGGGAGAAGAGGAATGGGAGTGGCGGCTGCGAGGTGTGACGGACGGTGGAGTCGAGGAGACAATTTTTTTTTTTTTTGTTCATATGAAGAGAGAGAGTGGCGGTGGGAGATGAATGAAAGAGTGAGAAGTGATTAGGGTTTGTGTTCCTTTTATATCTAGTCCATTCATTTTGTTTTAATCTTGGCCCTTCATTTGTTTGATCCAATGGCATGGATGAGGACTCAAGGACTCAACCAAAAAAGGTGGACTTACATGATCCTTTCTCTCTATATATATATATATATATATATATATATATATATATATATATATATATATATATATATATATATAAAGTTCTCCTAAGTCCTTCATATCTTTTGAGTCCCTAAGTCCTTATAAGAGCTCTTGGATGAAGGGAATGAAGGGATGAGATTACATATCAATGGATGGTCACAAATCAATCTAGTCTAATTAGCTCCTCATTGCAATTAAGTTACCCACTAATCCATTCATCCTTCATTATCACAAACTCCTTCCCTCTCTCTAAATCTCACAATCTCTCCTTTTTCTCTCTTCCTCTCATCACCAAACCACAAAAAAAACCCAAAACCAAAAAAACCAAAACAAAAATTTGAAAAACAAATTCATCTCCCTCCTTCCCTCCCTCCCTCCCGTACCCTCAAACAACCACCCCGCACCCGACCACCGCCACCTTTCCCAGCACCGCACTAATATACCATCCGACACACCACTCCGACCATATACACTACGACAACCACCGTCACCTGGCGCACGACCCATCTCCGTTCTCATTTTTCAGATCTGCCGCCACCACCATCTCCCCTCATTACTCCCACCACCGCACTCAACAACCTCCTACACAACCACCCCCCTTGTCGACACAACCGACCCACAACCACAACCAACCCACGACCAAACTCCAGATCTGCAACAACCGTTCTCACCTGCCACCGCCACTGCAACGAACAACCACATCTTGCCGCTATTCACCACCACCACTCCTTTCGTCCGCCATTCTTCACCACCACTCCTTTCGTCCTTCCTCCCTCCGTCCCTCCTTTCGTCCGCCAGATCTCGGTTTCACCACCACCACTCCTTTTGTTTTTTTTTCAGATTGAATTTCGGTTTGTGTAACAAAAAAGATGGGTTTGTGTAACGAAAAAGATGGTTTTATTATTGAATTTCAGATGGGTTTGAATTTCAGATCTCGGTTGATTTTGTGCATTTTTTTGAATTTCATATTCGTTATTTTGTGCATTTTTTTGTCCGCATTTTTTGTCCGCATTTTTTTGAATTTCAGATCTCGGTTTATTTTTTCCGCATTTTTTGGAATTTCATATTCGTTTTTTTTGTGCATTTTTTAATTTCTATTTTTTTTTGTCGGTTTCATATTTTGATTTCGGTTTTTTGATATCCTTGTTGTGTATTTTCCCTTTGAATTACCAATTTTTTATTTTGTATGTCTATTTGGTTTTATTTTTTCAGATTTGTTGGTTTTTATTTTTTATATCTAGTATTGTTGATTTTTTTGCTAGGTTATACCGACTATATTTTTTCAGATTTGTTATTTAAAATCTCGTCTTATTATTATATTGTCTTGTTTTATATTTTATAAATCACGCATTGTTAATATCCGTCTTGTTAGTATATTAAAATTACACTTTTTTTGTTAAAATTACATTTATTTCTGTTACAATTACACTTATTTCTGTTAAAATTACATTTTTTTTGGTTAAAATTACACTTATTGCTGTTATAATTAAACTTTTTCCTATTAAAATTACACTTTTGTTACAATTACACTTTTTCCTGCTAAAATTACAGTTTTTTCTGTTGAAATTACACTTTTTTTCGTTAAAATTACACTTTTTTGTTAAAATTATAGTTTTTTTCGTTAAAATTACTTTTTTTTTCGTTAAAATTACACTTTTTTTCTGTTAAAATTACACTTTTTTCTGTTAAAATTACACTTTTTTTCGTTAAAATTACACTTTTTCCAGTTAAAATTACGCTTTTTTTCGTTAAAATTACCCTTTTTTTCGTTAAAATTACCCTTTTTTTCGTTAAAATTACACTTTTTTTCTGTTAAAACTACACTTTTTTTCGTTAAAATTACACTTTTTCCTGTTAAAGGTTATCCTCACAATGACTAAAGTTATACTTTTGGACTAAAGTCACATTAATTTAGACTAACTAATTTCGACTAATTTGGACAACTTGGACTAACTAATTTGGACTGTTTGGACAATTTGGACTAACTAATTTGGGACTATTTGGACAATTTGGACTAAAAATACACTATTTACGACTAAATTTGGACTAAAAATACATTATTTACGAATTATTTTGAACTAATAATACACTATTTACGACTAAATTTAGAGTAAAATTACACAATTTGAACTAAAGTTACACAATTCATTTATTTTGAGTCATTGAGATTGTGCAATTTCAATCATTGTCCACTAAAGTGTAACTTGGTAAATTGATAGTGTGTGTATCTTTTATCATTTTATGAGTGTAATTTTAGTCCACAAAAGTGTAATTTTAGTCCAAAAAAGTGTAATTTTAGTCTACAAATGTGTAACTTTAATCCAAAAATATATAACTTTAGTCTACAAAAGTGTCATTTTAGTCCACGGAAGTGTAATTTTAGTCCATAAAAGTATAATTTTAATCCAAATTGTATAACTATAGTCCAAATTTGTGTATCTTTAGTCCAAATTGTGTAATTTTAGTCCAAATTGTTCTAACTTTAGTCCAAAATTGTGTAATTTGTGTAACTTTAGTCCAAATTGTTCTAGCTTTAGTCCAAAAGCGTACTTTAGTCATTGAGAGGGTAACCTTAGTAGAGATAAGTTTAACTTTAATAATTGAGATAAATGTAAATTTAATGAAGACAAGTGTAATTTTAACAGAAAAAAGTGTAATTTTAACGGGAAAAAGTGTAATTTTAACCGGAAAAAAAGTGTAATTTTAACGAAAAAAAGTGTAATTTTAACGGGAAAAAGTGTAATTTTAACCGGAAAAAAAGTGTAATTTTAACGAAAAAAAGTGTAATTTTAACATTAAAAAGTGTAATTTTAACAGAAAAAAGTGTAATTTTAACGTTAAAAGATGTAATTTTAACAGGAAAACAACTGTGATTTAAACCGAAAAAAGTGTAATTTTAACGGAAAAAAGTGTAATTTTAACGGACAAAAGTGTAATTTTAACCAAAAAAGTGTAATTTTAACCGAACAAGTAAGTTTAATAGATCCTAAATCACACAATACCAAGACAAAATTTTAATTACGAAATTTGGCAAATATATATAACAAGACGGATATTAACAAAGTGATATCAACAAGAAAAAAGTAAAGAATGAGATTTCATAACTAATAGATTTAGTACTAAAATCACACTATAATTTGTAAGAATGTCAATAACCGGAAAAAAAAAGACCAAAACATCAAAATTGAAAAAAAAAACAAGACGGAAAAATGGAAGAAAAAAAACGGGTCAATCAAAATTTATCTATTTTAGTAGATCTAAGATTAAAATTAAAAAAAAACTCACAAATTTAAAACAATATTATATAGCAAGACGATATAAGGAGAAAAAAAACAACAAAAAAAATAAAAAGAACACCCAAACATCAAGTTTAAAAAAAAAAAATGACGTCGGGCGGTGGCGGCGGCGGCGGTGGTGGTGGCGGCGGCGGTGGCGGTTGGCGACTGTGGTGGTTTCCGGTTGGTGGTGGTAGGTGGATGGTGAATGAGGAAAAGATGAGTAAATGATTTATTTGGATTTTTTGGGTTTTTTATTTGTTTGGTTTTTTGGGTTTTTTTTCTTGGTTTTTTTTAGAGAATATGGAGAAGTGAGATATAGAGAGAGAATGAGGAGATGTGATAATGAGTTGGTGAATGAAAGATGAGGAGGATTAATGTAGTTAATGAGAAAATTAGAGGAAGATGGACAAATTAGAGCATTAACCTTAATTTTTTTGTTCTCATCTAAGCCCTCCATTTCCAAGATCCAAAGGCTCACAATGAGACTTATGGACTCAAATGTAAGAGGTGGACTTAGATGATCTTATTACTATATATATATATATATATATATATATATATATATATATATATATATATTTGAGTTTAATAACAAAATTAAATTTGATAAAGGTTGTGCTTTTAGAGGGAACACATTTCACAATCCTTATTCTTTTAGTATAAGGAGGATTCTTATTTAAGACAGATTCTGTTTGTCTTAAATTTAAAATATGTCAAATATAGCTCCTAAATTTTATAGTAAATCTTAAAAAAGGGATTCAAACATAATTGTGATAAATAATATTAATTACAACAACTCTCCCTTCTGACGGACATATTCGTCACAAGCTTGCGATGGATCAAGTATTATGGATAGATAAAACAGTTTTCTATTCCTTAGGCACTCTACTTTTATCTTATCTATCCCACATGGATAGTACTTGACCCGTCGCAAGTTCGCGACGGATATACTTGTCACAAGGTCGCGACGGATATGCTCGTCACAAATGAGAATCTCCTATTTACTAAATGAATAGGCGAAACTACAACTTTTCCCGCCTAAAATATATTTTCTAGAATAATGCTTGGTATTTTTAGCATATACTATAGGTGTGGACATGATAAGTTATAAATGGATATAATCTTTTGTATTTAAATATTTATAACATTTATTAACTTTTTATGATAAGAAGTTGTGACTAAAAAATATGGTATAAGTAAATATTTGTTAAAATTCATTAACTTTTTATGATAAAAATTTGCAGCTAAAAAATACTCCGTATATTGTTATTAGTAAATATTTGTAAATTAACCTCGTTAATTTCTCGGAAAAGAAACAAAAAAATTCAAAAAAAAATACTCATTTTATTACTTCTTACGATTTAAATTTTTATTTATTTCTCTAATCAAAATACATTAAGGAGAAACATGAAAAATAAGTGAATTGTCAATTTAAATTATATAAATAATACACTAAAAAATAAAACTCTATAAATACCGTGCATATAGTGCACTAGGTTTATATTAATAATAACTCTATAAATACCGCGCATTTATTACGCGATCTAAACTAGTTTGTTTAGTAATTATTCTTATTTTACGATAGATTAGTGTCGTCTACTTTGTTATTACTACATGTGGTCAGTGAGACCCACTCACGCAATTATGAAAACCACCCTATTATTATAAAACGGATTCGCGTCTAACTTTTATAATAAGTAATATACTCCCTCTATTTCGGTGAATTATTGTGTATTCTTTTTACACAAAGACGAATGCATAAGAAATAAGCTAGGGTAAAATTGTCTAAGTTTAAATATTTAATATAAAAAATACTTGTCTAAAATAAAAATAGATAACAAATAAATGATGCCCTAAAAATAAAAATAGATAACAATTCACTAAACAGAAGGAATAGTAATATTTATTTTTAGTATTAGGGTAAAATCGTCTTAGTTCAAATATTTAATATTTGCATGAAACTTGACGCCATGTTCAAACTGCAGGTGACTCCTTATGGATGAGTAATTGAGTATACAACTATACAAGCATTCAATTATTAAACCACGAGATACACCCCAACCGAGTCTCAATCATTCTTTTTATTTTTTTTGTTTTCTTTCCTCTCTAATTCAAATAAAATTTATTCGAGATAAGCACAAATTTTGTTACTCGGTAAGACTAGATGAATATATAATTTAAATTGACAATTATATATCGGTAAAATTGTCTTAGTTCAAATATATATAATTTTGTTACCCGAAACAAATCGACTCGCTTGACCCAAAATGGTCCGACCAACAAACCCGAAACAAACCTGAAACTCGAAATGACCCGTCCTGACCCGAAATCAATGAGAGACCCGAAGTGACCCCACCCGAATTAGCCCAACCCAAACGTAACCCGATAACCCGTTTTGCCAAGTCTACAGTTTATAAAATGTGCATTAATTGTGTGGAATCTAAACTAATTTGTTTATTAATTATTCTTATTTTACGATAGATTAGTGTCCCCTACATTGATTTTGTTATTACTACGTGTGGTCACTAAGTCCCACTCATGCAATTATGCAAACCACCCTATAATTATAATAAAACGGATTCGAGCCTAACTTTTATAATGAATAAGTAATAGTCTCTCCATTTCGGTGAATTATTATCTATTTTTTTACACAAAAACCAATGCATGTGAAATAAGCTATTAGAATATAGATATATAGAGATATAAAAATAGATAAATAAATAATGTACCCAAAAATAAAAGTAGATAACAATTCACCGAATAAAGGGAGTAGTAATATTTATTTTATTATTAAGGTAAAATCGTCTTAGTTCAAATATTTAATATTGATTTGCATGAAACTCGACGCCATGTTGACTCCTTATAGTTGAGTATACAGCTATACAAGCATTCAATTATTAAACCACGAGATACACCCCAACCGAGTCGCAATCATTCTTTTTATTTTTTTATTTTTTTTCCTCTCTTATTCAAATAAAATTTATTAGAGATAAGCACAAATTTTGTTACTCGGTAAGACTAGATGGATATATAGAGAGCAGTTAGTCTTGTTTGCGACTGTATTATTAGCTATTTTAACTATAAGAAGGATCAAATATTATCTCACATGTATATAAGATAAATGTTGCTTTTTCCAATGCATTGTGCCAAGACGGTGTTCGAGACATTATGTATTTAGCATTTTAAATTGTATCTACATCGTATACAATTAACCTCATTAATTTCTCGAAAAAAAAAAACAAAAAAAAATACTCAGTTTATTACTTCTTACGATTTAAATTTTTATTTATTTCTCTAATCAAAATACATTAAGGAGAAACATGAAAAATAAGTAAATTGTCAATTTAAATTATATAAATAATACACTAAAAAATAAAACTCTATAAATACCGTGCATATATTGCACTAGGTTTATATTAATAATAACTCTATAAATGCGTTTTTTCTCGATCTAAACTAGTTTGTTTATTAATTATTCTTATTTTACGATAGATTAGTGTCCTCTACTTTGTTATTACTACATGTGGTCAGTGAGACCCACTCACGCAATTATGCAAACCACCCTATAATTATAAAACGGATTCGAGCCTAACTTTTATAATAAGTAATATACTTCCTCTATTTCGGTGAATTATTATCTATTTTTTTTTACACAAAGACGAATGCATAAGAAATAAACTAGGGTAAAATTGTCTAAGTCTAAATATTTAATATAAAAAATACTTGTCTAAAATAAAAATAGATAACAAATAAATGATGCCCTAAAAATAAAAATAGATAACAATTCACTAAACAGAAGGAATAGTAATATTTATTTTTAGTATTAGGGTAAAATCGTCTTAGTTCAAATATTTAATATTTGCATGAAACTTGACGCCATGTTCAAACTGGCAGTGACTCCTTATGGATGAGTAATTGAGTATACAACTATACAAGCATTCAATTATTAAACCACGAGATACACCCCAACCGAGTCGCATTCATTCTTTTTATTTTTTCGGTCCGTTTTTCTTAAAATCATTGTTTTTGGTCTGAAATAAGACGGGTAACATGTCATCATTTTACAATAAAATGTTATTTTTTGATAACATGTTACCATTATTGTTCACATCATTTTCAGGGTAAAAAATGACACCTCTAGTCATAACATTTTGTGAATTAATTGGTTACATTTTCTTAAAAAATGGCAACATTTTATCCACAAATAAGACCAAAAGAGACCCGAAGTTACCCCCACCCGAATTAGCCCAACCCAAACGCAACCCGATAACCCGTTTTGTCAGGTCTACAGTTTATAAAACGCGCATTAATTATGTGGGATCTAAACTAATTTGTTTATTAATTATTCTTATTTTACGATAGATTAGTGTCCCCTACATTGATTTTGTTATTACTACGTGTGGTCACTAAGTCCCGCTCATGCAATTATGCAAACCACCCTATAATTATAATAAAACGGATTCGAGCCTAACTTTTATAATAAGTAAGTAATAGTCTCTCCATTTCGGTGAATTATTATCTATTTTTTTACACAAAAACCAATGCATGTGAAATAAGCTATTAGAGAATCTTATTTATATTAATACAAAAGACAATACTCAATACTCAGCGCGCCACGTCATTAATGCAGGTTTTTTTTTGGAAATTTATGTTATGGTGGGACCCGTGAGTGTGCAATGTATTTATTTTCTTCAGATTTCCGTCTTTTCAAACATGCGATAAATTCTGTCTTACAACAAATTCTATGAAATAATATTATGAAAAAATTCTATGAATTAATATTATGAAATAATTTTATACATTCCGTGTAAATAAAATTAATAACATATACGCAGAATGAATTATAAATGCGAGTAAATGAAATTGAATTACATAATTTTTAAAACAAAATTACATAATAATAAAATTACATAATTTCAAAAAGGAATAACATTTATATACTGGATCAAACATAAAACGCAAATGAATTACATACATATGTTAAAATTGATTATATTAGATTATATTTCTTTTATCCGGATGTAAAAATTTTTATGTATGCAATTTTTATTTACAATAGTAGATTACGTTATTTCCTTATAAACCAGTGTATGTCAACACGTGTTTGTAACAAATTTAAATATAAATTATGTAGATCGTAGATTTAGACTAACCAGATAAGTACAATAAAAATGCAAAAATAAATATACATCTAAAAACATTAATACTGACCCAAATACATACCCGTACAATTTTGCACGGGTTTAAAACTAATATAGATATATTGAGATATAAAAATAGATAAATAAATAATGTACCCAAAAATCCTATCTATTAAACGAACAACCACAGAGCTGACATGTCAGCCTGTGGTTGAAAGTTCAATTTATTTTATTTTATTTAAATAGGCCCCACCACATCACCCATGATCTAGGAGGCTCTTTTATTTACCTAAAACACTAAATTTAATTTATGTTCAAAATATGATTGTTCTTATTAATTCATCCAATTATTGATTTTATGTCATTAATTAATAGTGTTAATGCGATGATTGAATGATACAGCCATAAAAATAAGAATATGATGGGATTAAATCACGCTTTATATAAGTGATATACAACATGACCATAAAAATATTTGAAGGGTAAAAATACAAGCATTTTCCTTTTGAATAAAACAGAAATTTGTTTACAATAGATGAATAGAAACATTTAAAATTTAAAATAAAACATTTAAGATGGTGATCAATATATCAATCATTTTAATTATATTTTAAACTAAAAAAAAAAAAACAGTAACATGGTCAATATAGTCGCTTTAGTACAGAGTAATTAGTCTATTAATTTTTCATTTTGTATCTGACTCGGTATTAATTACCGTCCTCGAAGCAGAATCTCTAACAAATCCCACTACAGGCTAGGGGCTACAGGCTACAATAATTAGTCTATTAATTTTTCATTTTTTGGTGGACGTTAACTTTTAAATTGTTGATGGAATCAACACGCCAAACCTTGTATAAATAGAGAGAAAGAAGTGAAGCATAGCAATACACAAAACCAGCAAAGATAATAAAAATACAAGTTCAATTACATACATTCTCTCTGAAAATGGCTGTTATTTCAACACTCGACTCATTCAACCCAATCTATTACCTACCGGGCATGCCAATTCCTCCTTGTCAGGTAAAATATTTTCTTTATTTCACTTTTATTGCCTTTTTTCGCTCTAACTTATCCCAAAATTATTCTCCCCGTTTTAGTTCTATATTTATTTAGTAAGAAAAATAATTGTGATCCCCAATATGTCGTTGGCAATAGAGTATGGCCACCTTGTTAGGTACAAGTATAAAAATATTGGTTTTTCCACACTAATTCTCCAAGTCTTATTAATTGATATTTTAACATACGTCCATTGGACAAGCATATACTCCCCCTGGCTTTTAATTTTCTTCCCGTTTCTCTATTATATGTGAGGAGTATTATAATGAAATGAGAAGAAAACAGCAAGCCGGAGGGAGTATAAGATTACTTGAAATTTAATTTAAGTGATCGATGATTATAATCTCAATCAAATACTAATGTAAAGGTTGGTGTGCAGGAGTCGGGTAACGCTGATGACGCTTCCGCCCCCGTGTAGCATGCTTACACTTTCGTCGTCTTTGGCCTTTAGATAATTCCAATGTTTGTTGATGCTACCTATGGTTACTTCAGTTTCCTGTGTTTTACTTATCTTTTTCAGTTTGTTCCTTTTTTATGCTTTTAAGTCGAACTATGTTGTCTAATGTAATTCGACATCATCAATATCTTCAATAAAATCTAAAGGCACTTGTGAACTTACGTGTATATGTTTATATGTCTTCTCTTTTTCATTTAATTATTTTGTTCGGCTCATATATAGTCCTTGTTTGTATTTTATAGCAAGCATTTTATTAGGACGGATCAACACACTTACCAATTTTTGTATATATTTTAATCTAATTGTTTTCACCCCCAGTTTTTATACCATACCCAACGACTTAATCCCGAATCGTTGGGTTGCCAATCGACCCCATAGGATCGCAATAATCAAGCCTTTGTGAACCCTATTTACGATAATTTGTTTCAAATTAAAGTTACTCCATTTCGTTAAATTGGGTAGTATTCAACGTCATTTTAGAAAAAAAAAAAAATCAAATTTGGTGATACCTGAACATTTGGAGAAATGAAAATTGATGAGTGGCAGGACACTTAACTTCGCCATAAATAATTTCATGTGCACATGTACATGGGATTTGGATCGTTTAACAAATAGAGAGGCCATTTTCTCTCTTAAGCCGTTTAAATAATATTTTTTCCACTACAACCCATTTTTCCTTTATTTTTACCCATAAATTTAGAACCGTTCGATAATTCCAAGATGCGATCTGTGCTACCAAAAGGAAATTGGGTACTTAGAGCAAAATACTGTTTCTTATTAATATCATAACAAATATGTGTAAGAGAATATTTACGGATATTCTATTCTAATAAATTAGAACCCCAAATTATAAAGTTCCTCTATTGCAACTAAAAGTTGTTCTTAAAATACAGAATCAAGTTCTAAAATAAGAACTTAGTTTGTTGCATATTGAAATTTGGGGACCAGCAAATATGACTTTGAAATTGTGAAAGGCTAATTACATATGATCTATTTTCAATTAAAGAACTTTATATAAATTTGATCTATTATAAACAAAAGTTCTTAAACATTAAAATTGCTAATATGACATGGCAAAAGAAGAACTTCTATTGCTATTGCTAGTACATGGTGCTTTAAACAAGAAAAAAAAGATATGCACAAATTCCTAAAAATTTAAAAATCCATTCATTAATAAATAGATAACGATAATCGAGCAATGATCCATCTCATTTCTTGAAAAGAACAGCCTCCTTTTTTTGCGCGATTGTGATTAAATTTTGGGACCATTTAATGCTTGTAACTGACCGGATTACAAAAATACTCCATTACAAGTCCACTTTTTAAAATTTGGGTCCAAAAATACCGGTCTTTGGACTAGATTAAAATGTAATTTTAAGAAAAAAAATAAGTAACTAACTAATAATTCCGGCCAAGATCGGAATTTACCGGACTTGGGCTGGACCGGACCAGGATCTTAAAATGTTGGATCGGAGACCAGACCGGAATAACTAAAAATTCTGGCCCGGCGCGGTAGATTCTGATCCAGACCGGTTCATTTTTTCAGTCGAGACCGGATTTTGCACACCCCTACCTTACGCCATGACGGTACTAAATCTCAATTTCATCCCATTTAAAAAACTTATTAAAATAAAATAATAAAAAAACTAGTTTTTGTTTTGCACCAAAATGTTAGAAATTTTTTGGCAAAATAGGTTTATTATTTCAAACTGTTTGGGACCAATGACTCCACATCATTAATTTTATTTTTCAATTTTTTAGGTGAAATCGTAGCTATACCTCGCGGCTTTAGTCTTTGTTATTTTGAAAGGAAAAGATGTAACACCCTCATAACCCAAGTGCCTTTCCAAGACCACTTAAGGCATGAAAGTGCTACCATCTCGGTTACCTGAGGCAATGATAATCAAATAGACCATAAAGAAATGTACTTTAATAATAAAGTTTAAAGCGATACAAACCAAATCCGAAACTGATAAAGTGAAATACAAATGTTCTCAAAACTGTCAAACCGACTAAACAAAATAAAGGAATGTTCGACATAGCAGAAGACTTCTAAGACAGCTCGTGATGACTCAACCCAGCTATCCCATGCGCATCAACTCATACATGCTCAATAACTGCTCATCATCCACGAATGGATCACCATAGTTTTTAAAACAATTAAACGGGGTCAGTACTGATTACACAAAACAAACAGCTGCAATGAAACAACAATACAAGTCAACCCAATCCACCAACTCCGTCACATCACCACACACCTGACTACACACTAAAGTGTATAGTCCTGCCAGAATACTCATCGCAACAAGTATTCCACACCGCCAGTGGGGGACCGCAACCGTTCTCACTTAAGCCCCGCTCATTTCATCCGAGCGATAAACCCATGTTCCTTAATGTGCACATCCCTTCTATGGCGGGTTCCACATAAGGCGAATTAAGGGCGTGAAGCCACTCCCGCAAGTAACTCCACTCAGCCGAGGACGCACCTCGCAAACCACAAACAGTTATACGATAATCACATTAGATTACCAACAATCACCAAATCAGAATCCAATGCCAATACGATACACAACAACAACAGTTAATTACCAACACAACCATGTAATCAATACTGAGTAGGAAAACCCTACCTGGAATAGCAATCACACGAGACCGTCTAGCAGCTAATCAGAACTTCTCCTCTACGAATCCTCCTCCCATATCATGTACACATACAATTAATACCAACACATCATAATACTCCCAAATCCCCCAAATCTACTCAACTAGGGTTTAACCAAACTTAACAAAGAATTATAAAAATTATATTAAAAGCTTAGCCTCGACACAACGATCACAACGGCGTAAAGAACGAGACGAACCGACGATCCTAGCCTTGGGATTTTCTAATAACGTGAGAGATGCGAACAACGTAACTTTAAATCTCCTCTTGAAAAGTTTTAGAATGATAAAAGTGTTTAGGAAATAATGACGGAAGCTTTTATATTAATCTCGCATTATTAAAAAAACCCGGCTAAACAAACCCGTAAAACACACTTACTCGATCGAGTAAGTGACTTACTCGATCGAGTGCCCCTTACTCGATCGAGTCGCCAACTTACTCAATCGAGTAACCTTTGGAGTCCTTTAAATCTTTCTCATGCCTCATAGAGGGTCTCGTCATCATGTTGAGTGAAGCCTTGAAGCTCACTCTTGGTTCGTGCCGTCCTTTGTGGTGGAAAGTACTTGTTCAAGAAGGCCTTGGAGACATCGTCTCAAGTTCTTAGTGAATCGGGCTCACAACTCTTCAACCATTCCTTAGCACTCCCCTTCAAGGAATAAGGAAAGAGTCTAAGGCGGATTGCATCCTCCGACACTTGTGGACAGCGGGGGCCCACGGGGGCGCTTGGGAGAGAAGAGAAACAAGCGTTTGCATTTTTGTATGGAGTCGCCACCAATTTTTATGGGAAATTGGAACCGTTCGCATACCTCGTGTCATGTCAAGACACAAAGTAGTGACATGAACACTAAGCAATCGTTACCCTTAGCATTCTATGTCTAGAATGACTCTCGTGGATGCCAATGAACACGGGTGCTCACGGAGATCTGGAGTAAGGGGTGAGGGTACGTATTATGAAGCTCTTTTGATCGAACACCTAATCCCGCCCGCCTCGATAGCGGCCTCTACTAATGATTAGGGAAGTTATTCGTACTCGATATATCGTCGGCTATATGCATGCAATGCAACATCCAAGTTTTAATCCTAACATGTGAGAAATTAACTAAGTCGGTTGACACGTAATTTAGCATACAATTGGGTCGAAGTAGGAATTTAATGTTCAATTACATGTGAAAACATACAAATGATACAAGAAATATGATAAATACAATGAAAGAAAATTACAATAATGAAAATTACAAAAATTACAACGGAATAGGCGATTTATGTCGAAAATACCTTTAAAACGGATAATTTGAGAAAACGAATAAAAGAATGAATTAACGAACAAAGCAGAAGGCGATAATACGATTAATAGTTAATTATACGTAAGCTAATTAAACTAAGTCAAGGCAAAAACGGAGTTCAGGGACAGAATTCAACCCGGAACAGGCGTAGCAGAGCTGCGTCCTTTGGAATAGGCGCAGCAGACGCTGCGTCCGTTCCTGACCTGAACTCTGGCTGTGAAGCCGGAATTGCATGTTGTTAATACTCGTCGGTTAATTTAAGGATTGATTATGATATTTACTCGGATGAAAGTGATTAACAGGTTATTTACATGTGATTAAGGGGTCATAAAACAATAAAACATGGATGAGACGGAATTAAACAAATTAATTACATGGATGAACGACTAATTAACGAATTAAACAAGCTAATTAGGCTAAACATGATGAATTAATGAATATATGATGATGAATACGACAATAAACAGATGAAAAATATATCAAAGATCGAGTTCCAGAAACTCAATATGAACAAATCGAATTTCTACAACCCGGATTGAATTTAATGACGAAAACCCGCAAATATGAATTACTTGGGATTCAAGTCGGAACAATGATGAATTAAACATGTGAATGAATGATAAATGATATACATGTGAGATTAGTATGTGATTATATCAAAGAATTAACGAAAACAAATAAACACGACGAATTACAGAGGACGAAGGAAGAAGAAAGGAAGCAGGAACTGCGGCAGCCTCAGGAAGAGGCGCAGCAGGAACTGCGCTCCTTCGAAGAGGCGCAGCAGTTGCTGCGTCCTTTCTCGACTGTCAGTCTTCTGGAAATCCATAAAAAGAGGTTTTAAAGCACGGTTTTAGAAATCGGTTTTAATGATATTTTCGACATAAATCTTACAATTGTGATACAATAATTAAAATACAAAAAATAAAAGAGATATTATACACCCTCAGACTTACATGTTGACGAAACGAGAAGGACTAAGATATCGATTAGTGATGCTCGACGCGAATGCAAAGAAAGTGCCCTCGTAAGAGGAAAACGATTAGATTAATTAAGTTGATTGATTGTGGAGTTGGTCAAATTGGTCGGTCATGCAAACGAGGCTGGTACTCAGAAGGATCCGAGCTTACGTGGTCGAATGTTCAAGCACGTAGACGCCAGAAAGTAAGAACAAAGGTCTAGAATGCAAAGGGAGAAGAGAAGGGCGGACACTCGCGTGAGAAATATGAGGAGCAAAGGCTCCTATTTATACTAATCACGTGAAGGAATTAGGGTTTCGGAGACTCTTTGGAAGTGAATCTCGGAAAGATATGAAAAAGATACGAAAAATACGCAGAAAAGGACCTGGGAAGAGGCGCAGCAGTCACTGGGTCTCGTGGAAGAAGCGCAGCACCTGCTGCGTCTGTTCCCAAGTGGTTTCCTCCTGCGGAAGAAAGATTTCCGTGTTTAAGTTATGGTAGGACGGAAATAATTTGGTTTTCCTTAATATCTTATGTGAATATTACGGGAAATTGTTTACCAAAAGATAAAAATTGTGAAATATGGAATAGAAATATCCGGAACATTCTGACTCGGGATTTAACGGTTATCAGAAAATGGAGACGGTTTTAGGCCCGGACTCCAAATGTACTCTAATTACTGCCAAAACGACCGTATCGGCACGTAGATGACAACTAAGAGGTAGACATTAATATTTGAGCAATCACTTGACGATAATCTTACGAATTGTCACAAATCGTTCCGCGTACCAAACATGCGGCCTAATCATCACCGGGTGGTTTGCGAGAGGTGCAGAAATGAGGTATCTACAACACTCCATTTACCTTATACATATCACAACTATTAGAGAAATCATTAAGGTGTTCATTGGGGTTTTCGGTAGCTCCCCCTCCAAATCGGTTTCCTTGGACTAGTTGCAATAAAGTAGCCTTCATATCAAAATTATTTGCTTGTATAGGTGGCTTGACAATGCTTGGGTTTACCACCTTCTTTGGAGCCAAATTTTCCCTCATAGGAACCGCGGCCATTGTTGCTTCTTCGGGAATTCCAAAAGGATTCTCAAAGAACTCAAGATTACCCGGTTCTTCTAGAACACCTTTCACTACTAAAGGTTCTTCGAAAATTGGAGTTTCTATGAACCCCTTCTTCGTGAGTGAATTGAGTCTTCTTGCGGTAGCTTCAATCTCGTGGTCAATCGGATGAATAGGTTGACTTCTTCGATTTCTCCTACTCATGCAAAAGCCTACACACTTAAGAAAAGGATCAGTAGCACAAGAGACTTAGTCTAAACAAGAACAAAAACGATTAATATCTAGCCTTTGCTCCCCGACAACACCGCCAAAAACTTGATGGTTCAAATCTTAATATCGCAAGTGCACGGTTTGTCGTCGTACAAATTGAGGGTCGAATCCACGAGGAGCTAGGGAGATTACTAATCGTTCTAATTCTCAGGCTTAGCTAAGTCGATAACAAAAGAGTTGTATTTTTAACTAGAGAATTACACTAATTGAATTAAAGTGCAAATAGACTAATTATGAAAATTAAGCAAGTGAGAAACTAAAGATGTAATTCAATAGAATAAAAAGCCTAGGACTCGATTTTCCCCCAACAATCCGTAATTCTCCGTCAAGATTCCCTAGGCTAGTCGTTGGGTAGGTGCTTAAGGTTGAGTTGGCTCTAATTCGCCTAGAACTCCCCTCTCGGGTTCGAAATAGGACACTAGCACTCACGACCAACCTCCCTCTTGGGTTCCAAGATCGGTATCCCTAGCCTAACACCCGGTCACCCCGAAAACATGCACATTCCCAAGGTCCCCTAACATTAGCCAAGGTCAATAAGTGATACCCGTCGTGAGGTGTCAAAAATAAATTTATAATCTCCAACTACAACTATAGCTAGCGGCAGTCGGGTCGAACCACAGAGAGGCAGACGTAATTTCTAGTTGTTTAAATTCGGTCTAAGGTAACAAAAAGGTGGGGGTTTGATTGGATTTGGTCTACAACTAATGAGCAATAAAATAAAGTAAATTAAGCAAACGGATGAAATCAAGTATAAAGAGAGGTACTAGGATGGTCGGTTCGTTATAGTTTCAGCGGCAGCATACTAAACAGGTCTAAATCAAACACATGAGGCGGGAAATAAAGAGGTCCTCTCGGTCCACTCTTAACAAATAGCATCTTTCGATCTCGCTATAGGTCCCTAATATCACTAATACTAACTTTCGTCCTGAAAAGTGACTAACGGTCTAAACTTAACCTATCTTTCGATCTCAGCATAGTTTAGTCATTTTAATTGGTGATCTAACAACTGTCCCTATCTCTCGATCTAATGGGCCAGTCATAAATTAAGCATCTAACTGGTCGCATGCATTCGATTCGTTAAATACAACATTAAAATCAATTAAAACGAAAGGTAACCTCACGTGGTCAGTCGATCGACCAGGTATGGCAGTCGATCGACTGACACGCGATTTCAGTCCAAATTAATATTACGCCGCCTACGCTATAATTCCCCTACATCCTAGCACAATTAATTTAGCTACTCATGCTGAGGGTGATAACAACAATAAAACTAGGGCATAAAAGTACTGAATTCATAATTAAAGCGGTAAGATAAATAATTAACATGCAACGATAAAATTGGCTTGGAATCTAACTAGCAATTCTATACCAACAATGAAATAAAAGTGAATCGAAATAAGGCGGAAGGAATATTTAAATTGCAAGAGGAATGATTAAGAATAAGAACGAAATTCCAATGCTAAAACAATGTTCCAAACCCTAATTCTTTGAATGAATAAAACTTAATGTTACTGTGTAAAACTTAGATAAAAATCGGATCCCTCAAACTGGTGTTCTAGGTTACGTTATATAGCAAATATCCGTAACAATTATTATCAAAACCTAAACTCAATGGGCTTGCGCTTCCTCGGTCTTTTAATTTCTCCTGGGATAGCAAGCTTGGTCGATCGACTAAGCATGGCTGTCGATCGATCGATCAACAAAGAATGCACAAAGTAGCTTCTGGATCCCGCAAGTTGGTCGATCGACTGGAGGTGGTGGTCGATCGACCGCTTTTGCTGCTACTTGACTTCATATTTCTCGTGGACTTGTCTTTTGGGCCTTGAAATGCGCACCGAGCTCGTTCCTTAAGCAAACACTTCACGTCAAATGCAACGCAGGATACTCGGGGACGGATTTAGCTCGATTTCCGCTGGATTCTTCACATTTCTGCAATAATGTACAAAAATACGGAAGTAGACGGAAATAGGGAGAAATGTAGCATAAACTACATGAATGAGCTCTGAAATGCGTGGAAAATAGGATGTAAAACATCATATAAAAGACACGCATCAAACTTCCCCAAACCAAACCCTTGCTTGTCCCCAAGCAAGAACTAGACTCGATCCTAGGACCTAATGGAACGAGTTCAATCTCAGAGCGAATTGCAACATGTAAAGCCTAAACCATTTTAATGCAGCAACCAACAATCAATTAGTAATGCGAATCATGCAAATGAGTTGTGGGGTCGTTAGAAACTGCTGAACCGTCAACTATAGAGACTTATCAAATTGGACTCTCACGGATCTCTCATATCACTCAAATAAGCACAGGTGAATAATGTAAAGATAGAAATAATTCATTTGTAGTGACACTCACCTAACTACGACCTATAAGAACATGCCTGCAATATAATATGAAAACAATCTCTACAACCGTACATATGCATTCCAACCAACAAATGACCATGACACATGCCGAGGTATATATGGGATATGTGAGGTATGGGTAAGAAGAGGCAGAACATTTATGGAAAAGTGGAGGTACATGTGATCAAGCTAGTACCAAAATGGAACCATAGGGCAACATTCAACTTCTTGCTCAAAAACAAATGAAACGGTGCTATAGCAAGCCCAAATCTCACAATCTCCAGGTATAAAAGTAATCAACTAACTCCCCATAAGATATGGATAATACATGGGAGCAAAAATCGCCAAAAGAAAAGGATTTGAATTATGCGAATTTGATTTCTTTTCTTTCTCTCGAACCTCAGTCGATCGACCTATGATGCCAGCCGATCGACCGATTAAACAGTACAGAACCTCTTTTTCTCTTTTTGAATCATTTTTTCTTCTCTTCTTTTCTTTTTATTTGTTTTCTTTCCTTCCTTTCTTTTCATTCTCCCAACTAAATCTCAATAAGAGCATTTACCACCAAAAACGAAGTAGCAATCCCAACAACTAAGACTACTAGCTTGACAAGGGACAGGCTAAATGTAGGATGTAGTAAATGAGACAAAAAGGATATTTTTGGCAGTGTGGAGCTTATGGGCATAATAAGAAAGGGAAACCTCTACCACATGTGTCAACAAACCGCAGACCGAATGCATACAGGTATTAAGCAGATTAAGTTCATATTTATGCAAATTTATGTAACATGCCTCATAAGGAGTACTACTCACATTCCTAAATAAACTGGTCATAGATGTCACCAGTTATAGGCTCTAAATCTCAGAAATATGATGTAGTTTGCCAATTTTCTAAGTCAAGTCTCAAGTTCAGCAAAATATTTAACGAAAACTCGTAGATATGCACTCATATGATTCTACTAATAACATGTCAATCAAGCAAGGCTTAGGCATAAACAAATGCAAATGCAATATCATCCTTGAAATACTACCGTTCCGACTCGACCTATATGCTAAAATAAACGTGCATTTTATTTGAATTTTTTTTGAAATTTTTCAAGTTTTTTGGATTTTTTGTATATATATAGAAAATGAAATGAACAATGCAAAACAGAATGTAAACGTGAATGCAAGCAACTGATATGCGACGCAAAATCCCTTCCCCAAACCAAATCGCACAATGTCTCCATTGTGCAAAATCATGTAATGAAAAAAAGAGAAATGGGAATATGCGTAAAATGAAATAGATAAAAATGACATGAAGTGGAGATCGGGAACTCACAAGACTTTAAGCGCAGCAAAGGAAACCTCCCCAAACCAGCGTGAGCTAGGAGGTTTCAGTAGCCAGCAGTGCTACCAAAAAGTACCTGAATGACAAACTAAGTACCACGCATAAAACCGAGAAAGCAATAAAGAAGCGATATTATGTGCATAATTGAGGAAAATAGAAGAAATAATTAATGACGGAAGATAAAGTGGGGTAGAAAACTCCCTTAATTCCGCAAATCGACCAAACATAGCAGGAGAGAGGTCGTGAACAGGTACAGCAGTGCATGGTGGTCGATCGACTACATCACTCAGTCGATCGACCAAGTGAACAGGAACAAAAGCTCCTGGAAACCGCAGATCAGTCGATCGACTACACAGACCAGTCGATCGACTGGCAATACTGCTGTAACTCCTTATTTCTTCGTATTTGCTCAATTACTTGAGCTAATGAGGTCTAAAAAACCTGCAAGTGCACAATAATACGCGCCCGAAATTGCGCTAAACCCAAAGTAATGTCTAAAGTGTATAAAATCCTAAGCAAGAAAAATAAAATGCGAAGTCTCGCACACAAAAGCAATAAAAAAAAGTGTCTAACAAAAGCAAATAAAAAGTTTGGAAACCATGTGATCAACTAGTAGTTGATCAAGAACGGCCACGGAATGGCCCACTTTGTCGGCTTCTGGCTACTAGAGGTAGCCTCAATGGTGCTTATCTTATCAGCAGCACCCTTCTTGGCTTCCACGTCCGTATGGCTCAACGGATCAACACTCTCATCATCTCCCCAATCAACGACCTCCTCCCACTCGTCGAATCAAAGTCGGACTCGTTACTTTGACCGGATCGTCTTCAACTTCCTCATCGGTGGCATAGCTAAGGCAACCAAGACCTCCTCTTTGAATGATCGGTTTCCTCACTACTGGAGTAACTCGCAGCTCGTCCTTCCCAAACCGGCTCCGCAATATCGAAATAGACAAATCTTCCTCCGGTTTGCTCCCATTCTGGGGCGGAGGGGTTACAACAGGAACAGGGATAGGCATATCAGGAAGCATAAAGTACGATTTCTTGTCAGAAACCGTGTTACAAGTCATAGGCCACATGGGGTCCTTTTTCTTAGACGGCTGGGCAAAGACAATAGAATGTTTGCCCACTTTAAAAGTCAAGGTACCTAGACCGACATCTATGACTGCACCATTAGTGTGCAGAAATGGCCTACCCAAAATAATGGGAATATGGGCATCCTCAGGCATGTCAAGTACAACGAAGTCGACGGGGAAGAAAAACTTCCCTATTTGGACAGGAATGTCCTCTAAGACTCCTATTGGCTGGACCGCAGATCGGTCAGCCATCTGTACTGTCATATCTGTCACTGCGAACCTAGTCAATTTGAGCTTCCTAGCTAGACTCAAAGGCATTACACTTATACTAGCTCCTAAGTCACATAATGCCTTCTCAATAGAGAAGGTACCTATATTGCAAGGAACAGAAAAGCTACCCGGGTCCTCTAGCTTATGGGGTGCAGTGTGAGACAGATAAGAGCATGACTCTTTGGTTAATGCGACAATATGCACATTTTCAAGTGACTTTTTCTTAGACAAGAGTTGTTTCATGAATTTAGTATAGGCGGGCACTTGATTAACTAACTCAAGGAAAGGCACTTGTACATTCAAGCTACGGATAACTTTTTCAAATTTATTGAAAGATACCTGTTCCTTCGTCCGCACTAGTCTTTCCGGATATGGGGCTGTAAGAAGTAGCTTAGCCCTCTTCTCTAAATCGCGCATGCCGGTATCCGTGGACTTGGGCTGGAAGTCCACTACTTTCTCCTTGTTGAAGCTTGAACCCTCTTCGCACGTCTCAAATGTGAACCATTGATCGTCATCGGGTCGTATTTGGAGCTGGACTCGACCCATCAGCACTCGGGTCTTTCCCCAATATTTTTGGATTTGTCGTGCCCCGGAACAAATGATCCCTCAAGTTGTCGGGCATCGGAGGACGAAAAATCTCGTTATCGAAGCGATCTCGTCGATCGACCCAGTGATGTCGGTCGATCGATGGATGAACAGACTAAGCTTCAGAACCCGCACTTCGATCGATCGACCAAAGGGTATGTCGATCGATCGGCGATATACCCGGTAGACGCCTTTTTCTTTCCTTTGCTCGTTCCAGCCTTTGTTTTGACTCGGTTTTGCCTCATCTTTCGCAGTGGCATCCTCGACCATAGCAGGCCCCTCCAGGGTAGACCCACTCCTCAAAGTTATGGCATTTAGGGTCTCTTTCTGGTCAGTTTGAGTCGGTAAGTGTCCCGGAGCTCGAGTGGTACTCTTGCTAGCCAATTGAGCAATTTGGCTCTCTAGCATCTTCATCCCGGCCTCTCTAGCTTGGGACTCCGTCAGCAATAAGTTCTTCAACTCGGTGAACTCAGAATTTTGGGATTGTTGCTGCTGCTGAGGAATATACGGAGGTTTTTGATATGGTTGTTTGTGAGGGGGCACATAGGCTTGCTGCTGCTGCTGTTGTGGAGGTTGAGTCGGATTCAGGACATTCTGGCTGCTCCACCTCAAGTTGGGGTGGACATTCGGCTCATAGTACGTGTTTGTCTACCTATAGTGTTGAAAGGCAGCACAGGACTCAAAGGGGACAGAACAATTCTCTGAGACATGCCCCTCAGCTCCACATCTTCTACGGACGAAAGGATCGTCTGAAACAGCGTTAACATGGTACATCCCTCCTTTAGAAGCTCCTCCCAATTCATATTTGTCAAACCTTGCAGTGAGAGCTTCTAGTGCAGCAACAGAGGAAGATTCAGCAGCTCTCCTCTGGTTTCCTCTCGAATTCCCATATTCAGCCTTATGAGTGGCCAAATCATCGATGATCTTCCACCCCTTAGTCTCTCCCATGTTCTCAGCAAATCGCCCATTGGCTGCAGCATCCAAAATAGCCCTCTGATCGTCATACATCCCATTATAGAACTGATTGCAAAGACTCCATTTTTCGAACCCATGGTGCGGTATGGTTCGCACCAGTTTCTTGAAACGGACCCATGCTTCGTGAAAGTTCTCATCAGATCCTTATTTAAAGCTCGTGATCTGAGCTCTAATGGCATTCGTCTTTGAGGCAGAGAAGTACTTTTTGTAGAATGCCAGGGCTAAGGAATTCCAGTCGGTGATCCCATGAGCGGCTCGGTCCAGATCTCTATACCACTCCTTTGCAGCATCACGAAGAGAGAAAATGAACATGGTCTCCTTGATCTGGTCTTGGGTCACACCGGTCGGCGGGGGTATAGAGCAACAATAATCAATAAAAATCTCCACGTGCTTGGCTGCATCTTCATTTGCGGTTCCGAATCGGTTTCTCTCAACCAAGTTGATATAGGAAGGCTTTGGCTCGAATTTTCTTGCCTCCCCTGGTAGTTCGAATCCTTTGTAGAGATTCGCAGCTGTCGGCTCTGAGTGACTGGCAATGGTTGCTTCTTCAGCCATGACTGGGATTTCTGGAGAAGTGACTGTCTCAGCTGAAGAAGTAGAGGCAGGAGATGCAGGTGGATCGTCTTTGAACAGAGCGTTCTCGTAATAACTTGACAGAGTACTCAGCTCTTCCTCTGTCGGTAATACCCTTTGTGATCGTCTCAACTCGCGCAAGGATTTCTCGATCTCAAGATTTAATGGTACTAGTTCACCACCCTGTGACCTGCGCATAAGAAGAAACTACAAAAAGAATATAAGAAAAGTTTAAGGAACGGATGTCCCTTAAACTAAGAAAGACTAAAAATAAAACAACTAAAAATTAGAACTATTGCCTCCCCGGCAACGGCACCAAAATTTGATACCCGTCGTGAGGTGTCAAAAATAAATTTATAATCTCCAACTACAACACTTACATGTTGACGAAACGAGAAGTGACCAAGATATCGATTAGTGAATGCTCGATCGCTAACGCAAGAGAGTGCCTCGTAAGAGGAAAACGATTGATTGTCTAAGTTGATTAAGTGTAGTTGGTCAAATTGGTTTGTCATTAACTGAGAGGCCGGGTATCTGTGAAGGGATCCGAGCTACGTGGTCAAGTCCAAGCACGTAGGCGCCAATTAGTAAGAACTAAGTTCAGAATGCAAAGGAGAAGAGAAGGCGGACACACAAGTGAGAAATATGAGGAACGAAAGCTTCTATTTATACTAATCACGTGAAGGAATAAGGTTTTGAGACTCTTGAAGTGAATTTAAAGATATGAAAAAGATACGTAAATCATGCAAAGAAGGGCTCGGGGAAGAGGCGCACTAGCCCATCGTCCTCTTGAAGAGGCGCAAGACTGCGTCTTCCTATTCCTGGTGGAGGTTTCCTCCGCTCGAAGAGAAAGATTTCCGTTCGGAGTTATGGTAGGACGGAAATAATTCTGATTATCTTGTGAATATTACGGGATATTATTCGCCAAAAGATAAAGTTTGTGGAAATATGGAATAGAAATATCCTAACATTCCAGAACATTCCGACTCGGGATTTAACACATTTTAAAAATGGAGACTAGTTTTTGACCCTATCGAATGTACTCTTAATTATCGCCAAAACGACCGTATCAAGGACGTAGATGACAACTAAGAGGTCAAACATTAATATTTGAGCAAACACTTGACGATAATCTTACGAATCGTCACATAAATCGTTCCGCGAATCGAACACGCGCCCAATCATCGGTGAGTCGCGGGAGGTGCGTAAACGAGGTGTCTGGTCAAAGCATAGCCATCAGTGTCAATCGAAGATTACAACTCGATCGACTATGGCGACGCGAAGCAGGCTTCAAGGGGTCCGAGCCAAGGACCTATCAGTCAGGAACACTTTAGAGTCCGTCGACTATCGGGGAGGGTCGTTTAAAGTCCATTAGACTACGTAAGGAAGCTCGCCAGCCATAAGAAGAGACCATACCCGAGACTTCTTCTCGAGATGCTTTCGGAGGTGCATAGGAGCTAAGGTTTGAGCTTGGGAGCTAAGGGTAAGACCTAAAAGTTATATAAGGATTGGTGCTAGGGTGTGGGACCCTAAAGGAAAGCATCGACGGAAGGAGGCCAAATATGAGCTCAACCTAGAGGTAACTAAGTTTTGGGTATAGGAACTTCGAGAACGAACTACCCCGTCTGATTCGCGGGGAAACGAGAATATCGAAACAGCAGGACGTCGGTAGAAACCGTGCAGGGAAAATCCGCATGCGTTGGTCTCAAACGAACTCGGAAAAAACTTGAGGTTGAATCTCGCTTGCGTCGGTTTCAAGCGAACTCTAACTCTGGGAAATATTGACGGACTAGGGAACATTCGATCGTCGTGAGAAATTCGAGTGAACAAGATCGCAAAATACTACTGCGCTACGGACAAAATAAATTGAGCAATACCGCAAAATATCACTGCACAAGGATAAAATGATTTTGGACAACGCTAAAGTATCGTCGCGTAGGATAAAACGCGGGCTCGGAACGAAAGAAAATCGATCGAAACGGACTAAAAGAATACAATAGCCAAGGTTAAGAGGCGCATCAAAGACGGGCCCACAAATAATCTGAACTCATAAACGAATTTTTGAAAATTCGCACGGGAGGGAACATATGGAAGAGGCGCTGAAGCAAGAGCTCGCGTCCCTTGAGGAGGCAGTTTACGCGCCGCCGTCTTCTTCCCCAAATTGGCTACTTCCTGCGTAAAACGCGAAATCGAAGGTTTATTTTCATTATTTCGAAATACATTTCCTCCAATTCTTCTCTCAAATCTTCACCATTTCCGTCGAGGTTGGATTCAAAAGCTTGCATTAAACATGACTAATCGAGGTATGTGTCTTAATCTTGCATTAATCATCCGTATTTGTCGAATTTTCGAGTGCGATGAACTAGGGTTTTCGACCTCTGATCGGAAAATTTGGGGCTTTTCCCCCAAATGAATTTGCTTTGCCAAATTGATGCTAGAAATGGATAGTAGGCAATGTTAGGAACATAACCATGTATTTACTTCGAATTTTCATCGAGTTTTGAGCCCTTGAGCTTAATTTTGAGACTGCTTTACAGACCTGAACCGTAGAATTGCTTCGAAAAATAGCCTTAGGATTGTCCATTGGCGATGAAATTTGATATTTGGGATCCTTGGATGATGGGTAAACTTCCTGTCATCTCGAAATTTTGGTTTGTGACAACTTTTTCAGGGCACCTTTCTAGGGCATAATCGGCCAGTATAACGAAATGTCGCCGAATTTTCGACTCGAACCTGGAACTAGGCCTCGACTTGACTCGATTTGACCCAATTTATCATCATGAGTGATTGGGTTAAGGGAATATGACCAAAGATGGCCGTAAAGGACAAGCCAGTGGCTCGGAGGCTCGAAAACTTCTTAACCAAGGCTTGCGCGTCAAGTGACGTGGCCTAAATTCTACTTTAATGTCAGCAGGTGATGAGGCTTCTTCTCTCGGGGAGGACTCCCATGGAGCTAGACGCTGCGTTGAGGAGGCTTCTGAGCAAAGCTTTCACCGGCGCTGATGGCCACTCCGGAGACCCGGCTCACGAGGAGTGAGGCCGTCGAGGAGGAGGAGGAGGCCCCGAGACTCCGGCCAACGCTCGCAGCTGTGAGGTCGTCGGGCCGAGAGGAGCTCCCTCGCAGTGGGCCGAGACCGGGAGAGTAGGGGGCACCTCGTGCGCTGGCCAGCGTAGGTCACCGTCCTGACAAAAGACTCCGTGAAGAAGCTTCTGGTAAACAAGTAATTCACTACTCATCACCTATTCTCTTTATTCTTTTTATCCAAACTTCTTTGCCAATTTCATTCAAAACTAAATATAGCTTTGTTTCAAATCATTATAGGAGGCCGGAACATCGCAGGTCGTTTCTGTGTTACACGACAACACGGGAAAGCACTACGCAGCGGTCAAGTCGACTGAGGCGAGGGCCATGATCGGAGCGCGGGAGCGTTTGGTCCGCGGGTTCAGTGTCCGGAGGGATATTCGTGAAGAGTGAAGTTGCGCCAACCTTAGCCCGGTTCAGTGCTTTCGGGATCGATTCCGGGGATACGACTTCCACGCTTTCACCCTCGCTCTGCGAGGGCGGGAGTTACTCTGCAGGACTACGGCATGATTTCGCGGTCCCGCTCAGTGTGCGACCGAGGAGATGGTGTGGCCGGAGATCGCTACGAGAGCGAATTCGCCGAGGCAAGGAGATTGATCGCCTGCTGAACCTCGTCGCCGAAGGCCGCTGCATACGGCCGGCTCGGCACCCAAGCACCTATTTCCGAGAGACTACTATGGGGGAAGACCCCGGGAGTCAGACGATCGACGGGAGGGAGACTGCTCCTCTCCTTGTACAAACCGAGCGCAGGGCCTGGCCTCGTGGCTTTGGTGGTTCTCGTCTTCGATTTACCTCGAGACAAGGGCGAGAGGCTATCGACGAGCTTCTTCCCTCTTTCTCCGACCCGAGTTCCTCAGGCGCTGGACCGGGTCATCGCTGCTCTCATGGGTCCTCATCCGCCTCATGAGGGCCATGGTTCGGTGTCTGGAGTTGATGGAGAAGGGGACTTCTCCCGCGCCGTTGCACTGACTACTCGCTGGAGGTAAGGAACCTTCCCTTAGACCAAAGTAAATTCCTTTCTTTATCGAATCACGAAAGATCGTTATCGGGATCATCTCGCTTTATAGGCATGGGTGTACTCTTACTTCCCCGAGTCTCGGCGCCGAAGAGGACCGTAGCCGGCCGGAGAAGGCCTATCCCGTGGCGAGGATCGGGTGATGTGCCGGGACGAAGAGCAAGCGCTCTTCTCACAACGCTCACTCTGGGCGGGACGTGGAACGCTCCTTCACCGAGCACGCAGTATCCCACGCGTACCTACATCTCGTACTTGAGCTTCTCATTTGATCATAGGAACGATCTGCCTTTATCTTGTCGCAATGCCGGGTGCCCGCACCTCGGGCGAGCACGCCGGAGCGCCTCCTTTCGTTCGCTCGAGGTCCCAGGACCCGGTGAGCCCGAGCTCCGCCGTCGCCGGGACGTCGACGGGTCCCGTGTGGTATCCGGTGAGCGTTTGGCCCGCTCGCTGCTCGGGGCGCGCTCGACTCGCTCCCATCGACCCTCCGAGGACGGCATGTCCAGTGGAGCCCACCGAGGCCGATGAGGCGAGGCGGGACCGGTGCCGAGCTGGCGACGACCCTTCTTTCCTTCCCGCGAGGACCACCTGCGTGCCTTTACCGTGAGGTCGCGTACCGGGCCATTAGTGGTGAGTATCCTTTTCTTTTTCTTGATTTGATTTGAGAATTACGGGCGTAAAGATCATCGACACGAGAGAGCTATCTGCCCCCGCAGGAGGTCGAGGCGCGGCGCCGAGCCCCCAAACAGACCCGCGAGACTTCGAGTACACTCCACGACCGGGAGGACGACTATCTCCGAGTCGCGTGACTTTGACACACCGTGATTGATGCTCAAGCTTAGACGATCGTGCATCCCATCTGAGGGCGAGCCTCCAATTATATACCTTTCGTAAGAACACATTTGATCAATTTGTTCACTTGCATCGAGAATTCTTTTTAAATGTGTCGCGCCATCTCTGGTCGTGGCACTATGGAGGGTGGCCAACCTGCCACGAGCTACCGCTATCGAGGCACTGTTTGGGTGTCGAGGTCGCTGTGCACGAACTCGTTTGATTTCTTTTGATTTTTGATTTTCGCCAGAGCCACGATACGAGCCAATTTGGTTGCTTTTTGCTGTGGCGACGCGCGAGCCGGAGCGAGAGTCGGCCCGGGCCTCCCGGAGGCGAGACGGCCGCTTGTCGAGGGAGCTCGAGTTTCGGGACGCCGAGATCGGGCGCTCTCACGGGGCGAGGGTTGCCGAGTTGGAGGGTGTCCAACGTTAGTTTGGCGTAGTTTTGTAGACTTGTGCCATCCGATTTTGAATCGTTTTTTTTGGACTTTGCTCTGGGGCGCAAGCCCCCAGCTTTGCTTCGGGACTTTGGACCTTGTTCTAGGCGCAAGCCCCCAGCTTTGCTTCGTACATTTAGTATATATGATGGCTCGAGTGCCTTTGTCAGCTGGATTGTGTTGCTTGTACCCGGCAGTGTTAGTTCTTGAACAAAGTTTGGTAGACAATCTAACGCGTTTACGCCGTCATGCCGGGCCGAAATTTACATGGAAATCACGCAGCAGCATACATTTTATACACATGGCACTTAATTAGCTGCAAAAAAGACTCAAAAGGATATAAAGTAAAAAAATGCAAAAATTTTGTCGGAAATGACCGGATTTGTAGGAGGGTTACTCTCTAAAAAAAGAAAAATAGAAATCAGTAAGTGTAGAAATGAAAATGTTGAAATGAAAAACAAAAGAGAATTATTTCTAAAAAGAAAAAGAAATTAAATGAAATTTATGAAATTTAATTAAAATGAAATTTTATTTTCTAAGAATAAATAAATGAATTAAAATAAAAAGAAGAATTATAAGCGATGAAAATGGCGAAGGTGTCAACGTCAGTCTCGAAACAGCGTGCTCGCTGAGTTAGAAGCTCAAACATGGTAAACTCGGCCAGTATTTACCAAAATAAAATCCCGTGAGGAATAGGAAATTATTCGTTATAGAATTAGGGAAAGATCCAAACGCCGAAATCACAGAAGCTGAGTCTGGGAAGAGGCGAAGCATGAGCCGCATCGGTTGAATAGAAGCAAGC
Organism: Silene latifolia; assembly: GCF_048544455.1. Lineage (NCBI taxonomy): Eukaryota > Viridiplantae > Streptophyta > Magnoliopsida > Caryophyllales > Caryophyllaceae > Silene > Silene latifolia. The sequence goes on from NC_133527.1 coordinate 191,058,030, forward strand.
AGCGCCCTGCTCCCAAGTTCGTCTCTCCCCAGTGGACTTTGAAACAAGAATTAGTATAAATAAGCTGCTGACTAAGCTTTAAATCATATAATTCTTCCGTTTTTCTCTCCGCTAATCTCATAAAATCCTCCAAAATAAATTTTCAAGAGAAAATTTGTCATCATGAACACTTTGGAGGTCCGCTTGAAGGAATGGACTAATGAATTTTCGAATGTCGAGAAGCACGATATGGGTGCTCATAACCTTGGGTCTCTATTGAGTTCAAACTCATTAAGGTTGTAAAACCGTTCTGGATGCTTGTTCTCGACCACTGGGACCCAAATTGTCATGTTTTCGTTCTCGTGTGGTGATATTTGTCCTTTTCCTATGGAAATTGCCGCGTATCGGTAGGTGGATCCCGAGCACTTACCCGCTATTCCTTCCACTTCACAAGGGCATAAGACCAAACCGAGACTTGTCTGATCGACTGGACTCGAGGTGGATCGCTTGGTTACCCCGCAAAGGCGCAGAATGCCGGACTTTGTAGACCGATTCATCAACAGAGCCGAATCTCAATCGCCTCCATGCTACAGTGAGGAGAGCATTTCGCTTCGTCATTGCACGCATGCGTATGTCTTCTCATGGACACGCTGGATGAAGATTTAGCAGGTGATCCCCGCCTTTCGGGTCTTATCGAGCAAATTGAGCCACAGGAGCCCGGGCCAGTTTCAGTGTTTAAGGGAGATTATTTCTGGGTTTGGATAATAGAAATCCAACCGCGATCTTCCACTTTCTGGGGAGTCCCGTCATCCTACAGGTAAAAGACACCTCTTTTTTTTTTCGTTTTTTTTTTTTTTTTTTTTTTTTTGTTTTTTCCGCTGGTGCTCCACATTCCCGCTTTTGGTAGGTTTGGCTTATGGAACGGCTCCAATCGCTCGAGCCCCCGGGCTCATGCACTTTCCTATCATTCCCGTATGATCGCTGATGAGGACGCGGCTAGTACATGGTGGACTTCACCCGGTCCGTGACTACGAAGAACAAGTCGAAGAATGATGATGGCCCGCTGGATTAGGTGGGTCGCACCGTGAGTGGCATTTCAAGTCCACACACCGGCGTTTCTTCTTGGATCCCACTCAGTCCGGCGCATTCCCGGGATCTGGAGTTCATGTGCATGCATCTTTCCTAGAGATCGACGAGGCAAGTCAATGAGCGTATCATCCCGAGGCTCGATACCGCTCCGCAGACCGCCGTAGCGCTACCACCGAGAGCCGAAGAGAGTGGGCCATCAAATGGGCCCAAAGGAACATGTGGTTCTTGAGCTTCTCCGCCAATGCTTCGGGGTGCTCTGATTCCTATCTCGAGGTGGAGAAAGGCCGCGACTTCGAAGAACGCGAGAGATCGAGGAAACGCGAACCTGTCGACTACAAGGTGCGCGAGAGAGAAAGAGAAGGAGAAGCTAGATACGTATGGTGCAGCAGCCGGGGCTTCTCCGTGTCATTCACTTCAAAGAAATCAAAGACTACTCCCGTCAAGTGAAATGGTGGCTGGCAAGAATGCAAGAGTCTGCCTCGAGAAAGACCGCCGGTGATTAGGTCTCGGTGGTGCAAGAGCGCCCGCCTCGAGGTCGTGACAAGAAATATGACAAGAATGTGACATAGGGCAAGGAAGACGGAGGAATAGCCCGAGTCCTTATTTATTATTTCGATTATTATTATTATTGTTGTAATAAAAGGAGGGATTTTTAGAATCCTAGCCTATTCTATTTTTTTTTATTATGTAACGTACTATCATTATTAGAAAGTGAATGGAATAAAAAGGTTGAATGGTTAAGAAACCGCCGTGATTTTCT